>NC_034188.2:12698665-12936165 GCF_002021735.2 Oncorhynchus kisutch | reverse complement strand
GAGGAACTCTTCTCTTAATAACAGAACTATCAGGAATGCCTTCATTCTAAAACATCTTAGCAGCTCATCTCTATTTAGTTTAATAGGTATATGTTGTTTCTTAAGTGGTGTCCTCACTTTCTGTGGTTAGTCTGTTTCCTTTACACATTTCTGTTCTGTTCTGTGTGTGTGTGTGTGTGTGTGTGTCCGTGCGTGCGTGCATGCGTGCGTCTGTGTGTGCGTGTGTGTGTGTGTGTGTGTGTGTGTGTGTGTGTGTAGTCTCCCTCTCTGTGGCAGCCAGGAGTGTGATTGGTGTGTGTTTGGAGATGTGGGGCAGATGTTTATCCTTGTCTTTGGTTGTTATCTTCTCGCTAGTCAACTGGCCCTCCATCTCCCTGTTCTCTGCTGGGGTTAGGCTGGGACTGAACTGGTTTAGGCTGGGACTCGGCAGGGGTTAGGCTGGGACTGGGCTGGGTTTGACTGGGACTGGGCTGGGTTTGACTGGGACTGGGCTGGGTTTGACTGGGACTGGGCTGGGTTTGATTGGGACTGGGCTGGGTTTGACTGGGACTGGGCTGGGTTTGACTGGGCTCAGTTTGTGGGGCAACACTTTTTCCTCTCTTACCTGTGTTTGTGTCTTGTCAGATATCTATCATCCTGGAAAGTATTTTCTTTAGTGCCCAGCAGGCTATGCATTAAAAGAGTTGTTGTTTCTGGAATATTCTGCATTGACACAACAACATTGTACGGCGGCTATGTTAGTGTCCCATTAACATGGGAATATTTAAATAATGCCACATGTAGGCTAACTGTATGTCTCGAATTAGAATCCGTCTTCAGGTATGGTTAACTCTCACTCTAGTCTCTATGGATCTAGGTAAATCCGTCTTCAGGTATGGTTAACTCTCACTCTAGTCTCTATGGATCTAGGTAAATCCGTCTTCAGGGATGGTTAACTCTCACTCTAGTCTCTATGGATCTAGGTAACTTCGTCTTCAGGGATGGTTAACGCCTGAGATCACTCTAGTCTCTATGGATCTAGGTAACTTCGTCTTCAGGTATGGTTAACTCCTGAGATCACTCTAGTCTCTATGGATCTAGGTAACTTCGTCTTCAGGGATGGTTAACTCTTGAGATCACTCTAGTCTCTATGGATCTAGGTAACGGCAGGGTAGCCTAGTGGTTAGAGAGTTGGACTAATAACCAAAAGGTTGCAAGTTCATATCTCTAAGCTCACAAGGTACAACTCTACTGTTCTGCCCCTGAACAGGCAGTTAACCCACTGTTCCTAGGCTGTCATTGGAAATAAGAACTGCAGAACTTTACGTTCGGTTTTGTATTTTGTTGTTTTGTCGGAGTTCAGTATTAAAAATCATGAACACTTTCCACGCTGCGCTTTGGTCTCATTCATCTAACGACGGACGTAACAGTGACTGGTTATAACTATAGTAGTGGTAGTTACTGGAGTAGTAATGGTAGTGACTGGTTGTAGTTGAAAAAGTAGGTGGAAGGATACATTTATTGATTAATTGGCTGATTGATTGGACAGGAGTTACTGTTGGTGGGTTATTTTATGCTAATTTATATAGATATAGCAGATACAAGTTTAAATAATTGGAAGTTAGGATAGCGTGAACATGTGAAAAGTAGTTTGGTTTCTCTAGCTTGAATGGTTCAAGAGTTACTGTTGGTAAGTATTTTATGCCAATGTTTGAAAATGTACAGTGCCCTTCAATGCTGCAGAAATGTATTGGTACCCTGACATTTTTTGGTACCCTTCCCCAGATCGGTGTGTCAACACAATCCTGTCTCAGAGCTTTACAACACGGCTATTTTTTTTAGTTCTTTGACCTCACGGCTAGTTTTTTTTGTTGCTCTGACATGCACTGTCAAATGTGGAACCTTATATAGACAGGTGTGTGCCTTTCCAAATCATGCCCAATCAATTGAATTGACCACAGGTTGACTCTAATCAAGTTGTAGAAACATCTCAAGGATGATCAATGGAAACAGGATACACCTGAGCTCAATTTCAAGTCTCATAGCAAAGAGTCTGAACAGTTTCTGTCATTTATTTTTTATACATTTGCAACCATTTCTAAAAACCTGTTTTCACTTTGTCATTATGGGGTATTGTGTGTAGATTGATGAGGAAAAATATTTATTTAATCAATTTTAGAAAAAGGCTGTAAAGTAACAAAATGTGGAAAAAGTGAAGGAGTCTGAATACTTTACGAATACACTGTATATACAGTACCAGTCAGAAGTTTGGACAAACCTGCTAATTCAAGGGTTGTTCTTTATCTTTACTATTATCTATATTGTATAATAATAGTGAAGACATCAAAACTATGAAATAACACATATGGAATCATGTAATAACCAAAAAATCTAAATATATTTTATATACTTTAAAGTAGCCATCCTTTGCATTGATGACAGCTTTGCACACTCTTGTCATTCTCTCACCCAGCTTCAAGCACTATGATAAGACTGGCTCTCATGAGGACCGCCTCAGGAAAGGAAGACCCAGAGTTACCTCTGCTGCAGAGGATAAGTTCATTAGAGTTAACTGCACCTCAGATTGCAGCCAAAATAAATGCTTCGCAGAGTTCAAGTAACAGACACATCTCAATATCAACTGTTCAGAGGAAACTGCGTGAATCAGGCCTTTGTTGTTGCTTAACCAGCATGGCTACCACAGCGTTCTGCAGCGATACGCCATCCACTTTGGTTTGCGCGTAGTGGGATTACCATTTGTTTTTAAAACGTTTTCGATTTAAAAAAAAATTTTGGGCCTCACTGCTATTAGCCCACACATTGAATTACAGATTCACTACATGGAATAACAGATACAAAATCAAAGGAAGTTTGATCTGAAGCATCTGTCCGATATGGGAGATAAGAAAGATCATGAAACCTTTATGCATATATACACCACTATTCAAATGTTTGGGGTCACGTAGAAATGTCCTTGTTTTTGAAAGAAAAGCAATTTTTTTAGACATTGTTAACATTGTAAATGACTATTGTAGATGGAAACAGCTGATTTTTAATGGAATATCTACATAGGCATACAGAGGCCCATTATAAGCAACCATTCCTCCTGTGTTTCAATGGCACGTTGTGTTAGCTAATCCAAGTTTATCATTTAAAAGGCTAATTGATCATTAGAAAACCCTTTTGCGATTATGTTAGCACAGCAATAAAGCTGGCCTTCTTTAGACTAGTTGAGTATCTGGAGCATCAGCATTTGTGGGTTCGATTACAGGCTCAAAATGGCCAGAAACAAAGAACTTTCTTCTGAAACTCATCAGTCTATTCTTGTTCTGAGAAATGAAGGCTATTCCATGTGAGAAATTGCCAAGAAACTGGAGATCTGGTACAGCGCTGTGTACTACCCCTTCACAGAACAGCACAAACTGGCTCTAACCAGAATAGAAAGGGGAGTGGGAGACCCCGGTGCACAACTGAGCAAGAGGACAAGTACATTAGAGTGTCAGGTTTGAGAAACAGATGCCTCAAAAGTCCTCAACTGGCAGCTTCATTAAATAGTACCCACAAAACACCAGTCTCAACGTCAACAGTGAAGAGGTGACTCCGGGATGCTGGCCTTCTAGGCAGAGTTGCAAAGAAAAAGCCATATCTCAGACTGGCCCAAAAATTTTTTTGATTAAGATGGGCAAAAGAACACAGACACTGGACAGAAGAACTCTGCCTAGAAGGCCAGCATCCTGGAGTCCCGTTTTCATTGTTGAAGTTGAGACTGGTGTTTTGTGGGTACTATTTAATGAAGCTGCCAGTTGAGAACCTGTGAGGCGTCTGATTCTCAAACTAGACACTATAATGTACAAACACAGCTCTAGCTCTGTCACCATTCACCGCAGATACAGAAGTGCAACTGTGCGGTGGATTGAGAAGCATCCATTGCAAAAAAAACAGTTATCTCTAGTTTTGTGGGGATTCTTGTATTATGCTAATTAGATTTAGTTGAATCTATATTATAACACTAAGCATTCTGAGCTGTGTGAGGAATGGAGGGAATGGTGATAGGATTGGAATCCAATCAGATGGAAGGTCTGTGCAGCAGACTAAAACATGTTATATTATTGCGCATCTTGAAAAGGCCTACTTCCTTGTGCATGGGATCACGCATTGAATAAAATTCAGAGTTTAGTGGTCAGTCTCTTTTATGACTGTGTGATGTGGAAGGTAGTAGGTAGTAGGATTCTCTGTGTCTTCGTTGTCCACTCGTTTCACAATTCCCTGCCTTGTGTAGTCCTGATATACTTCTCACACAGTGGTACATTGGATTGGAACTTTTTTTAAACACAGTTGTTTATGATGCACTCTTATAAAGAAAGGTTCCAACTTCCATATAGAACCTATAAGGGTTCTATCGCTTGCGTAACATATGAAGCCATTAAAGTACTATATAGAACCGTTTTGTAGGGTTCTTTGATCGGAACCCTGTATGGTGCTATATAGAACCCTGCCATATAGAACCCTGTATGGTGCCAGATAGAACCCTGCCAGATAGAACCCTGCCATATAGAACCCTGCTATATAGAACCCTGCTATATAGAACCCTGCCATATAGAACCCTGCCATATAGAACCCTGTATGGTGCCAGATAGAACCCTGCCATATAGAACCCTGTATGGTGCCAGATAGAACCCTGCCATATAGAACCCTGTCATATAGAACCCTGTATGGTGCCAGATAGAACCCTGCCATATAGAACCCTGTATGGTGACAGATAGAACCCTGTATGGTGCCATTTACTAATTATGGCTACTAATAAATAGTTATATTTCTAGTTAAGAACATAATATACTAAACAATTCAATAAGGCGAAGGTCAAGAGCCATGCATCCTCTAAAACAGGAGACTGGAGTCAGTGTGCATGTGCCCGTACACCACAAGGAGTACCTAGAGCGCAATGGGATAAGGACATCCCAGCCGGCCAAACCCTCCCCTAACCCGGGCGATGCTGGGCCAATTGCGCGCCACCTCATTGGTATGCCGGTCTCGGCCGGCTTCGACATAGCCCGGGATCGAACCCGAAGTTGTAGTGATGCCACCTTAGACCGCTGTGCCACTTGAGAGGCCCTTGACGATTTAAATTTTGGTACCAACTCTGGCTGACTTCCTTATGGAACAGGACAGTAGTCTATGGGTTGTTGCATGGAAGGTTCCCGAGACGAAAAAAGGAGAAAAAGCATGATTTAATCTGCAGAAATATGCATTGACATAAAATATCTAAGTTTAGTTGTCGTCCACGTCTACATATTTACCGTAGCACATATTGAGACTGAAACACTATTTTACTGTGTAGTGAAGAAGGGTTAGATCATAGTGAAGGAGGGTTAGATCATAGTGAAGGAGGGTTAGATAACAGTGAAGGAGGGTTAGATCATGGTGATGGAGGGTTAGATAATAGTGAAGGAGGGTTAGATAATAGTGAAGGAGGGTTAGATCATGGTGAAGGAAGGTTAGATAATAGTGAAGGAGGGTTAGATCACAGTGAAGAAGGGTTAGATCATGGTGAAGGAGGGTTAGATCATGGTGAAGGAGGGTTAGATCATGGTGAAGGAGGGTTAGATAATAGTGAAGGAGGGTTAGATCATAGTGAAGAAGGGTTAGATCATGGTGAAGGAGGGTTAGATCATGGTGAAGGAGGGTTAGATCATGGTGAAGGAGGGTTATATCATAGTGAAAGAGGGTTAGATAATAGTGAAGGAGGGTTAGATCATAGTGAAGGAGGGTTAGATCACAGTGAAGGAGGGTTAGATCATGGTGAAGGAGGGTTAGATAATAGTGAAGGAGGGTTAGATCATGGTGAAGGAGGGTTAGATAATAGTGAAGGAGGGTTAGATCATAGTGAAGGAGGGTTAGATAATAGTGAAGGAGGATTAGATCATGGTGAAGGAGGGTTAGATCATAGTGAAGAAGGGATAGATCATGGTGAAGGAGGGTTAGATAATAGTGAAGAAGGGTTAGATCACAGTGAAGGAGGGTTAGATCATGGTGAAGGAGGGTTAGATCATAGTGAAGGAGGGTTAGATCATGGTGAAGGAGGGTTAGATCACAGTGAAGAAGGGTTAGATCATGGTGAAGAAGGGTTAGATCATGGTGAAGGAGGGTTAGATAATAGTGAAGGAGGTTTAGATCATGGTGAAGGAGGGTTAGATAATAGTGAAGGAGGGTTAGATCACAGTGAAGAAGGGTTAGATCATAGTGAAGGAGGGTTAGATTATGGTGAAAGAGGGTTAGATAATAGTGAAGGAGGGTTATATCACAGTGAAGAAGGGTTAGATCATGGTGAAGGAGGGTTAGATCATGGTGAAGGAGGGTTAGATCATGGTGAAGGAGGGTTAGATAATAGTGAAGGAGTGTTAGATCACAGTGAAGAAGGGTTAGATCATGGTGAATGAGGGTTAGATCATGGTGAAGGAGGGTTAGATCATGGTAAAGGAGGGTTAGATCATAGTGAAGGAGGGTTTAGATCACAGTGAAGAAGGGTTAGATCATGGGGAAGAAGGGTTAGATCATAGTGAAGGAGGGTTAGATCATGGTGAAGGAGGGTTAGATCATAGTGAAGGAGGGTTAGATCATGGTGAAGGAGGGTTAGATCATAGTGAAGGAGGGTTAGATAATATTGAAAGAAGGTTAGATCATAGTGAAGGAGGGTTAGATCGTGGTGAAGGAGGGTTAGATCACAGTGAAGAAGGGTTAGATTGTGGTGAAGGAGGGTTAGATCACAGTGAAGAAGGGATAGATCATGGTGAAGGAGGGTTAGATAATAGTGAAGAAGGGTTAGATCACAGTGAAGGAGGGTTAGATCATGGTGAAGGAGGGTTAGATCATAGTGAAGGAGGGTTAGATCATGGTGAAGGAGGGTTAGATCACAGTGAAGAAGGGTTAGATCATGGTGAAGAAGGGTTAGATCATGGTGAAGGAGGGTTAGATAATAGTGAAGGAGGTTTAGATCATGGTGAAGGAGGGTTAGATAATAGTGAAGGAGGGTTAGATCACAGTGAAGAAGGGTTAGATCATAGTGAAGGAGGGTTAGATTATGGTGAAAGAGGGTTAGATAATAGTGAAGGAGGGTTATATCACAGTGAAGAAGGGTTAGATCATGGTGAAGGAGGGTTAGATCATGGTGAAGGAGGGTTAGATCATGGTGAAGGAGGGTTAGATAATAGTGAAGGAGTGTTAGATCACAGTGAAGAAGGGTTAGATCATGGTGAATGAGGGTTAGATCATGGTGAAGGAGGGTTAGATCATGGTAAAGGAGGGTTAGATCATAGTGAAGGAGGGTTTAGATCACAGTGAAGAAGGGTTAGATCATGGGGAAGAAGGGTTAGATCATAGTGAAGGAGGGTTAGATCATGGTGAAGGAGGGTTAGATCATAGTGAAGGAGGGTTAGATCATGGTGAAGGAGGGTTAGATCATAGTGAAGGAGGGTTAGATAATATTGAAAGAAGGTTAGATCATAGTGAAGGAGGGTTAGATCGTGGTGAAGGAGGGTTAGATCACAGTGAAGAAGGGTTAGATTGTGGTGAAGGAGGGTTAGATCACAGTGAAGAAGGGTTAGATCATGGTGAAAGAGGGTTAGATAATAGTGAAGGAGGGTTAGATAATAGTGAAGAAGGGTTAGATCATGGTGAAAGAGGGTTAGATAATAGTGAAGGAGGGTTAGATAATAGTGAAGAAGGGTTAGATCATGGTGAAGGGGCGTTAGATAATAGTGAAGAGGGTTAGATTATGGTGAAGGAGGGTTAGATAATAGTGAAAGAGGGTTAGATAATAGTGAAGGAGGGTTAGATAATAGTGAAAGAGGGTTAGATAATAGTGAAGGAGGGTTAGATAATAGTGAAAGAGGGTTAGATCACAGTGAAGAAGGGTTAGATCATGGTGAAGGAGGGTTAGATAATAGTGATGGAGGGTTAGACCATAGTGATGGAGGGTTAGATCATAGTGAAGGAATGTTGGATAATTGTGAATGGTTGTATTGTACTTCATCAATACTATGGTCACTCTTCCACATGTGGACAGTCCGTAGCCCTTCCCTGCAGTCAAATGACCTAGTGGCCTCATGGGTGGAATGTTATTCATATTTCTCATAATTTCGTAATTAATCAACATATTTTCAAGAAACATACAGAAAATCGGGTGTTTGTATGTCAAACGGTTTTGTTATATTGCAGTCTTCTGTGACGTATATAAAGTATAATATTGGGATGCAAACTCAAAATGTAATACACTTCAACTCTATATCTGACATGGTGCAGGTGTCTTCTTTTGTTAAGCCCATAACCATGTGTGTGAGGTTTATACTTTTGTTTCTAAATAGATTTGTTTTTAGACTACCAAGAAACACTCTGTGTGACCCTGGTTCCTCTTTCTTGGCCTCTTGTCACGTCGGAATGAAGAGGTTTGGGAGACAGGCGCAGGAATGTGTAATAGTTTTTTTTATTAAGCCCAAATTACGGGAAGAGACCTGTAATCATCAACGGACATTGTAACAATAATGGACAGCCCAAAGGAAACCAAGGGGCACACTTACACAGGTACTAATCAGTGGGAATAGGGGACAGGTGTACATAATGAAAGTTCCGGAGGGATACGTGACACCTCTGCTATTTGAAGGGTGTGTGATGTTGATCTGTGCAGCACCAGTAAACCTGCTACTTGAGGGGTGTGAGATGTTGATCTGTGCAGCACCAGTAAACCTGCTATTTGAAGGGTGTGTGATGTTGATCTGTGCAGCACCAGTAAACCTGCTACTTGAGGGGTGTGAGATGTTGATCTGTGCAGCACCAGTAAACCTGCTATTTGAGGGGTGTGAGATGTTGATCTGTGCAGCACCAGTAAACCTGCTATTTGAGGGGTGTGACATGTTGATCTGTGCAGCACCAGTAAACGTGTGAGAGAGATCCCCACTCACCACAGAGCTGCTTGGGTCTCACCACAGATCAGCTTCTCAAGAAATGCCTAAAGACAGTACAGGATATGTAAGTGCAATTGGCAACATTCAATAGCCTATAATACCTTTATCCACACAGTGATCCACAGATGTCATTGGTCCAATAATGTTGTTGTCACACTATTGCAGGGGTAGGCAACCCTGGTTCTGGAGAGTTTTTGATTTAACCGGCCTGGAAGAAGACCAGGTGTGTTGAATTTAGTCAATCACTGAACTGATCAAGTGGCTCAGTTGGTCAGGTGAGGTGCCTAGTTGGGACAACATCCTGCAGTATTGACAGGACTCCAGGAACAGGGTTGTCTAGCTCTGTACTATGGTCTTATGGTCAATGTTCTATAGTGACAACATTGTACTTGCTACAAAGGCCTTTCGTTTAAAATTTTTTTTTATTGAACCTTTATTTATCTCGGCAAGTCAATTAAGAACAAATTCTTGTTTACAATGATGGCCTACCCCGGCCAAACCCGGACGACGCCGAGCCAATTGTGCGACGCCCTAAGGCCTACTGTACTGAAAGTGTGTTGTTAATTTAAATTGGATAACTGAGATCTGGACCCATATTCCTAAAGTATCTCAGAGGATTGCTGGTCAATGATCAGTTCCCCCTGGCTTAATCATTATGATCTAAAGGCAGGGAATACATGCCCTGATGGACATCAACCACTTTCCCTACTCACAGAAGATAGCTGAGCTGGATGCAGTGTTGGTGACCGTGGCCCAGGGTCAGGAGGAAGAGGAGGCATGTCTCAGAGCCTTGGAGAAGAAGGTCCACATCAAAACATTACAAGTGAACAGCAGTCTTCCACACAGCAGCTGCAGAGGGATGTGGAGCTGGAATGTAATAGGACCTGTTAGTGCTCTGGTAGAATGGCCGAGTTTGGCCGGGGTAGGCCGTCTCTCACACTCTTTCTCACTCTCTCTCTCTCTCTCTCTCTCTCTCGCACTCTCTCTCGCACTCTCTCTCGCACTCTCTCTCTCGCACTCTCTCTCTCTCGCACTCTCTCTCTCACACTCTCTCTCACACTCTCTCTCTCTTGCACTCTCTCTCACACTTTCTCTCACTTTCTCTTACACTTTTTCTCACACTCTCTCTCACTGTCTCTTACTCTATCTATCACTCTATCTATCACTCTCTCACACACTCTATCACTCTCTCACACTCTCTTTCATACTCTCTATCACACCCTCTCTCACACTCTCTCACACTGTCTCACACTCACTCACACGCTCTCTCACACGCACACAAATGGTTTCAAAATGATCCATAGTTAACCAAATGTTGTCTCACTTTCACCAATTCGTAAGGTGATGTTTCTTCCTGAATGATCCTGTGCCCAGACTTTCAGCCCTGTTTCACACATCCCTTTGAGGTAGTCTGAGCCCAGCAGTCTATCTCTGGTAACTACAATCTATTACTGTATGTAGTGGTGGACTGGGCTTCAGTGCTGCTAACGCTACAGCTGTTAGTCTGTCTGTTCTCTCTATAACTGTAGTGGTGGACTGGGCTGGGTCAGGCTAGAAGGAGACTTAAGCAAAGGAACCATTGACCAGTTTATCCTGCTGGGTCAGGCTAGAAGGAGACTTAAGCAAAGGAACAACTACCAACAACAAACCCTGTTGTCTCAGAGCTGCAGGAATATGTTGCCCTCAATCTTTTCTCTGTAGGCGAAACAAGTTAGCATGTAATCACAATTACAGTACCATCCCATTCCATCTCACAGCCCGAGGGGAGCTTATCGTAGAGAAGATTAGATTTCCCTGTGCAAAACGTATTAATCCGAGATAAATCCTATCTGCAGATATCACTGATACCAAATGGCTTCTTTGCTTTTAGAGGCGTGTTGTATTCAGATTCAATGGTTATATCCCAAATAGGGGGCGGCGGGGTAGCCTAGTGGTTAGAGTGTTGGACTAGTAACCGGAAGGTTGCAAGTTCAAACCCCTGAGCTGACAAGGTACAAATCTGTTGTTCTGCCCACTGTTCCTTGGCTGTCATTGAAAATAAGAATTTGTTCTTAACTGACTTGCCTAGTAAAATTTTAAAAAATAGCAACATATTATATGAATGGGAGATGATTTGACACTGTAAAGTAACCACCTATATTCAATTACCCCTCTCAGCAGACCACAGCATGGTAGCCTATGTAGAAGACAAGGCCTGGTTGGAAGGGGATGTGACTGGTGACGCAGGGTTATTCCAGGGAAATGAGAAGAATTAAAATGTTTCAAAAGTATTGTTTTTTAAACGTTTATTATATTGTTGTAACATTATAAAAGTGTCCTTTGAAATCAAGGGGTATATTTCATTAATTGAATTCATAGCCAACAAGTCCATCATTAAAACATGGCATGATGTATGATTACAAACCACTTGGTGGTTATCTAAGCATGGAGGCAGAGACAACTGGAAAATCACTCTGTCCCTTCTTCAATCAGCAACATTATCGGCAGAACTCGGAAATAAGGGTAAGGGTAATAAATACGTATTCAGAGAAAGATAATGTATACAAATCATTTTGTAGTCAATTAGACACAGTATCTCAGGACACGAGTAGGCTAGTCCTCAATGAGTATTAGTGGCAATACTAAATTCAAACTAGTACAAGTTCAATGTGTGTGTTGTCTACCTCATGGGGACTCGTCAGTGTTCCTCCTCTCACAGTGGTTGGGGCACAGCGGGTGGTGGTGGTCTTGTTGTGATGTACCGGGGATGAGCTCCTCTCTGCCTCCTCCTGTCTCCCCCTGTAGGCTGCTGCTCGTTATTACAGAGGTGGACCAGGACAGGCTGTCTCCCCCTGTAGGCTGCTGCTCGTTATTACAGAGGTGGACCAGGACAGGCTGTCTCCCCCTGTAGGCTGCTGCTCGTTATTACAGAGGTGGACCAGAACAGGCTGTCTCCCCCTGTAGGCTGCTGCTCGTTATTACAGAGGTGGACCAGGACAGGCTGTCTCCCCCTGTAGGCTGCTGCTCGTTATTACAGAGGTGGACCAGAACAGGCTGTCTCCCCCTGTAGGCTGCTGCTCGTTATTACAGAGGTGGACCAGAACAGGCTGTCTCCCCCTGCAGGCTGCTGCCCGTTATTACAGAGGTGGACCAGGACAGGCTGTCTCCCCCTGTAGGCTGCTGCTCGTTATTACAGAGGTGGACCAGAACAGGCTGTCTCCCCCTGTAGGCTGCTGCTCGTTATTACAGAGGTGGACCAGGACAGGCTGTCTCTTCCTGCAGGCTGCTGCTCGTTATTACAGAGGTGGACCAGAACAGGCTGTCTCCCCCTGCAGGCTGCTGCCCGTTATTACAGAGGTGGACCAGGACAGGCTGTCTCTTCCTGCAGGCTGCTGCTCGTTATTACAGAGGTGGACCAGGACAGGCTGTCTCTTCCTGCAGGCTGATGCCCGTTATTACAGAGGTGGACCAGGACAGGCTTTCTCCCCCTGTAGGCTGCTGCTCGTTATTACAGAGGTGGACCAGAACAGGCTGTCTCCCCCTGCAGGCTGCTGCCCGTTATTACAGAGGTGGACCAGAACAGGCTGTCTCCCCCTGTAGGCTGCTGCTCGTTATTACAGAGGTGGACCAGAACAGGCTGTCTCCCCCTGCAGGCTGCTGCCCGTTATTACAGAGGTGGACCAGAACAGGCTGTCTCCCCCTGTAGGCTGCTGCTCGTTATTACAGAGGTGGACCAGAACAGGCTGTCTCCCCCTGTAGGCTGCTGCTCGTTATTACAGAGGTGGACCAGGACAGGCTGTCTCCCCCTGTAGGCTGCTGCTCGTTATTACAGAGGTGGACCAGAACAGGCTGTCTCCCCCTGTAGGCTGCTGCTCGTTATTACAGAGGTGGACCAGAACAGGCTGTCTCCCCCTGCAGGCTGCTGCCCGTTATTACAGAGGTGGACCAGGACAGGCTGTCTCCCCCTGTAGGCTGCTGCTCGTTATTACAGAGGTGGACCAGAACAGGCTGTCTCCCCCTGTAGGCTGCTGCTCGTTATTACAGAGGTGGACCAGGACAGGCTGTCTCTTCCTGCAGGCTGCTGCTCGTTATTACAGAGGTGGACCAGAACAGGCTGTCTCCCCCTGCAGGCTGCTGCCCGTTATTACAGAGGTGGACCAGGACAGGCTGTCTCTTCCTGCAGGCTGCTGCTCGTTATTACAGAGGTGGACCAGGACAGGCTGTCTCTTCCTGCAGGCTGATGCCCGTTATTACAGAGGTGGACCAGGACAGGCTGTCTCCCCCTGTAGGCTGCTGCTCGTTATTACAGAGGTGGACCAGAACAGGCTGTCTCCCCCTGCAGGCTGCTGCCCGTTATTACAGAGGTGGACCAGAACAGGCTGTCTCCCCCTGTAGGCTGCTGCTCGTTATTACAGAGGTGGACCAGAACAGGCTGTCTCCCCCTGCAGGCTGCTGCCCGTTATTACAGAGGTGGACCAGAACAGGCTGTCTCCCCCTGTAGGCTGCTGCTCGTTATTACAGAGGTGGACCAGAACAGGCTGTCTCTTCCTGCAGGCTGCTGCTCGTTATTACAGAGGTGGACCAGAACAGGCTGTCTCTTCCTGCAGGCTGCTGCTCGTTATTACAGAGGTGGACCAGAACAGGCTGTCTCTTCCTGCAGGCTGCTGCTCGTTATTACAGAGGTGGACCAGGACAGGCTGTCTCCTCCTGCAGGCTGCTGCTCGTTATTACAGAGGTGGACCAGGACAGGCTGTCTCCCCCTGCAGGCTGCTGCCCGTTATTACAGAGGTGGACCAGGACAGGCTGTCTCCTCCTGCAGGCTGCTGCCCGTTATTACAGAGGTGGACCAGGACAGGCTGTCTCCTCCTGCAGGCTGCTGCTCGTTATTACAGAGGTGGACCAGGACAGGCTGTCTCCCCCTGTAGGCTGCTGCTCGTTATTACAGAGGTGGACGAGGACAGGCTGTCTCCTCCTGCAGGCTGCTGCTCGTTATTACAGAGGTGGACCAGGACAGGCTGTCTCCTCCTGCAGGCTGCTGCCCGTTATTACAGAGGTGGACGAGGACAGGCTGTCTCCTCCTGCAGGCTGCTGCTCGTTATTACAGAGGTGGACCAGGACCGGCTGTCTCCTCCTGCAGGCTGCTGCTCGTTATTACAGAGGTGTACAAGGACAGGCTGTCTCCCCCTGCAGGCTGCTGCTCGTTATTACAGAGGTGGACCAGGACCGGCTGTTTGACCAAGAAGCCTGACTGCAGCGTGTAGTTCAGGGCCGGGCTCAATGTGGGCGGAGTCAAACGTTGGGCCGGGCTCAATGTAGGCGGAGTCAAACCCCTTTTAACCTGAACCCTTCACGTCTCCTTCAAGGTTACCCAAGTTGAGGTAAACGTCTCCTTCAAGCTCACCCAAGTTGAGGTAAACATCGACGGTGTCAACATCAACGAAAGCGAATCTTAATCGAACCTAACCCACATGGATAAAAATATAAACCATGGAAGTGAGACTGTAATTATGCATAATGTACTTTGTAATATTCATTCTACACCAGTGCAGTGGTATATTTTTATATAACCAACTACCGCACCGATGTTAGCATAGCATTAATTAGCACCTATTTGCACATGCGCTAGCTATTTGCTTACAATGAGGGAATTTTATTAGGACAAATTTGCCTACTTGAGCAGTAAGCCTTGGTTCACATCCACAGTTATGTAAATGATTTGATCGGTGATTTTCTGTGTTTCTTCCATGTATGCCTTGTTGTGATTGGCTGGCTCTAAATTTTCTGTGTTTCTTCCATGTATGCCTTGTTGTGATTGGCTGTCTCTAAATGTGTATCCTTGATGCCATTCCCTTAGTTACACATAGCGAGTCTACACTAGAGGTCGACCGATTATGATTTTTCAACACCGATACCGATTATTGGAGGATACCAATTAATCGGCCGATTTATGTATATATATATATATATATATATATATATATATATTTGTAATAATGACAATTACAATAATACTGAATGAACACTTATTTTAACTTAATATAATACATCAATAAAATCAATTTAGTCTCAAATAAATAATGAAACATGTTCAATTTGGTTTAAATAATGCAAAAACAAAGTGTTGGAGAACAAAGTAAAAGTGCAATATGTGCCATGTAAAAAAGCTAACGTTTCAGTTCCTTGCTCAGAACATGAGAACATATGAAAGCTGGTGGTTCCTTTTCACATGAGTCTTCAATATTCCCAGGTAAGACGTTTTAGGTTGTAGTTATTATAGGACTCTTTCTCTCATATACCATTTGTATTTCATATACCTTTGACTATTGGATGTTCTAATAGGTACTTTAGTATTTCCAGCCTAATCTCGGGAGTTGATAGGCTTAAAGTCAATGACAGCGCAATGCTTGAAGCACAGCGAAGAGCCGCTGACAAACGCACGAAAGTGCTGTTTGAATTCATGTTTATGAGTCTGCTGTTGCCTACCACCGCTCAGTCGGACTGCTCTATCAAATCATAGACTTAATTATAACATAATAACACACAGAAATACGAGCCTTTGGTCATTAATATGGTCAAATCCGGAAACTATCATTTCAAAAACAAAACGTTTTATTCTTTCAGTGAAATACGTAACGTTCCGTTTTTTATCTAACGGGTGACATCCATAAGTATACAAAATAAGCGAGCCCACATAAACGGACCGTGTAACATAAAAACAATCACTCACAAACAAACATGAGGTAACAGAGGGTTAAATAATGAACAAATAATTGGGGGATTTAATCCAGGTGTGTAAGACAAAGATAAAACAAATGGAAAATGAAAAGTGGATTGGAGATGGCTAGAAGGCCGGTGACGTCGACCGCCAAACGCCGCCCACCGAACGCCGCCCACCGAACGCCGCCCAAACAAGGAGAGAGAAGGAGAGAAGTGGTGACACTGCTGCATATACCCTGACTTTGCTTGCACAGAACGCAAGAGAAGTGACACAATTTCCCTAGTTAAAAGAAATTAATGTTAGCTGGCATTAACTAAATATGCAGGTTTAAAAATATATACTTGTGTATTGATTAAGAAAGGCATTGATGTTTAGGTACACATTGGTGCAACGACAGTACTTTTTTCGCGAATGCGCTTGTTAAATCATCCGTTTGGCGAAGTAGGCTGTGATTCAATGATAAATGAAGAGGCACCGCATCGATTATATGCAACTCAGGACAAGCTAGATAAACTAGTAATATCATCAACCATGTGTAGTTAGCTAGTGATTATGTTAAGATGGATTGTTTTTTATAAGTTTAATGCTAGCTAGCACCTTACCGTGGCTCCTTACTGCAATCGCATAACAGGTAGTCAGCCTACCACGCAGTCTCCTTGTGGCGTGCAATGTAATCGGCCATAATCGGTGTCCAAAAATGCCGATTACCGATTGTTATGAAAACTTGAAATCGGCCCTAATTAATCGGCACTGGATGAAGAGGAACGTATTGTCCTCAAGGAACCATTCATGTTCCATTTACAGAGAGATAAGATGTTGTACGTGGAGGCAGTTGATGTTCTACATGGCGGCAGTTGATGTTCTATGTGGAGGCAGTTGATGTTCTATGTGGAGGCAGTTGATGTTCTATGTGGAGGCAGTTGATGTTCTATGTGGAGGCAGTTGATGTTCTATGTGGAGGCAGTTGATGTTCTATGTGGAGGCAGTTGATGTTCTATGTGGAGGCAGTTGATGTTCTATGTGGAGGCAGTTGATGTTCTATGTGGAGGCAGTTGATGTTCTATGTGGAGGCAGTTGATGTTCTATGTGGAGGCAGTTGATGTTCTATGTGGAGGCAGTTGATGTTCTATGTGGAGGCAGTTGATGTTCTACGTGGAGGCAGTTGATGTTCTATGTGGAGGCAGTTGATGTTCTATGTGGCGGCAGTTGATGTTCTATGTGGCGGCAGTTGATGTTCTATGTGGAGGCAGTTGATGTTCTATGTGGAGGCAGTTGATGTTCTATGTGGAGGCAGTTGATGTTCTATGTGGAGGCAGTTGATGTTCTATGTGGAGGCAGTTGATGTTCTATGTGGCGGCAGTTGATGTTCTATGTGGAGGCAGTTGATGTTCTATGTGGAGGCAGTTGATGTTCTATGTGGCGGCAGTTGATGTTCTATGTGGAGGCAGTTGATGTTCTATGTGGAGGCAGTTGATGTTCTATGTGGCGGCAGTTGATGTTCTATGTGGAGGCAGTTGACAACAGGAAAATGACTGTCTTTGCCTCTTGAGGAGCAGGAGTGAAGCCATTTTTGAGGAGTGGTCAAACCTTGTTTTTGTCTGTTGTTTTAATTGTTTAAATTGTTAATTGTGTTGTTTAGTAAAGATGACGTAGAAGTCACCCAAGTCTCTGATCTCTGTACTAGAGCTGGTATAACAATGAAGAAAGCACATTCATTCTCATGAGGAAAGTAGACAGCATTATAAATCAGGATAGGTAGTAACTGTGTATATATGCGCAATGAAATAATATAATTACAAAGTTATAACATTTATCAACACAATTTTAACAGTACATGACGTACATAACAAGTCTGTTCACATATAGCATGAAGCAAAAAGTATCACAACACATCTGCTCGTACCACTTTATATAATATTTCTTACGATCTTCAAAAATGAAATAGGTTTTGTATTCAACGTGTTCCGTTGCCCAAACGTGTGTTTGTATTCAGTGGGTGACTTTCAACTCTCAGATGGACAAAAATTTGTGGGTGTGGTCAAACGTGGGCGGAGTCAATCGTTTGACACCGCCCACATTGAGCCCGCCCAAATTGCACACTGCAGTCAGGGGTACCTGGTTTGACCAGAGCTGGACTTTCATTGTCGACTCTTCAGGACCTGCTTGTCTGACTGCCCCTTCCTAAAGTCATCCTCATGCACCTTGTGCTGGACACAGGAGACCAGAGACAGTGGTTAGTTGGCTATTTTAGAAATTCATATTGAAAATATATATATTTTAAATGGAATTGAACTTTCAATGCATCTCCTAAAATGGAATGGACTCTGACCTTAGCATATAAAATAAAAATGATCTTTACAACAAGGCCCTGTTGGTACTTCCACATGCAGCACTTCCAGCATTACATCTCCCAGACGACTTCTCCTGAAACCAGATGGTCATTACGGATATGTTGTGTCCCATTCATTTCACATTCAACTTAACCTAATGTCACTTTATGTCCTTGATACGCTACATTCTGTCTGCCCAGCTGTTTCTATTAACTCAGGTGTGTGTGTGTGTTTGTGTGTGTGTGTGTGTGTGTGTGTGTGTGTGTGTGTGTGTGTGTGTGTGTGTGTGTGTGTGTGTGTGTGTGTGTGTGTGTGTGTGTGTGTGTGTGTGTGTGTGTGTTTAAGACCAGAGGTCCCCACAAGAAGAGTAAACAAACAAATATTAGACCAACTGGGGACATTTTGTTAGCCCCCACCAGTGGTGGAAAAAGAACCCAATTATCATACTTGAGTAAAAGTAAAGATACCTTAATAGGAAATGACTCCAGTAAAAGTGAGAGTCACCCAGTTAAATACTACTTGAGTAAAAGTCTACAGCTATTTGGTTTTAAATATACTTAAGTATCAAAATTAAATGTAATTGCTAAAATATACTTAAGTATCAAAAGTAAAAGTATAAATCCTTTCAAATTCCTTACATTAAGCAAACCAGATGGCACCATTTTTGTAAATGTTTTAAATCTACGGATAGCCAGGGGGGACACTCCAACACTGAGACAGAATTTACAAACAAAGCATTTGTATGTAGTGAGTCCACCAGATCAGAGGCAGTAGAGATGACCAGGGATGTTCTCTTGATAAGTGCGTGAATTAGATCATTATCCTGTCCTGTAATGTAATGACTTTTGGGTGTCAGGGAAAATGTATGGAGTAGAAAGTACATTATTTTCTTTATGAATGAAGTGGTGTAAAAGTAAAAGTAGTAAAAAATACAAGTAGTAAAGTAAAGTACAGATACCTCATAAAACTACTTAAGTAGTACTTTTGTGTGTGTGTGTGTGTGTATATCCCACCACCTGTTCCTTCAGTAGGGCCAGCTGTTGTCTCATCTCCTCTCTCTCCTCCTCAGTCTCTTGTTCTCCTGCTGGGTGTGTTTGTGGTCCTTGTGCTCAGTCTGGTAGTCTGCTTCATAGATCTCTGTCTGGTAGTCTGCTTCATAGATTTCTGTCTGGTAGTCTGCTTCATAGATCTCTGTCTGGTAGTCTGCTTCATAGATCTCTGTCTGGTAGTCTGCTTCATAGATCTCTGTCTGGTAGTCTGGGTCATAGATCTCTGTCTGGTAGTCTGGGTCATAGATCTCTGTCTGATAGTCTGGGTCATAGATCTCTGTCTGGTAGTCTGCATCATAGATCTCTGTCTGGTAGTCTGGGTCATAGATCTCTGTCTGGTAGTCTGTTTCATAGATCTCTGTCTGGTAGTCTGTTTCATAAATCTCTGTCTGATAGTCTGGGTCATAGATCTCTGTCTGGTAGTCTGTTTCATAGATCTCTGTCTGGTAGTCTGCTTCATAGATCTCTGTCTGGTAGTCTGTTTCATAGATCTCTGTCTGGTAGTCTGCTTCATAGATCTCTGTCTGGTAGTCTGGGTCATAGATCTCTGTCTGGTAGTCTGATTCATAGATCTCTGTCTGGTAGTCTGATTCATAGATCTCTGTCTGGTAGTCTGCTTCATAGATCTCTGTCTGGTAGTCTGTTTCATATATCTCTGTCTGGTAGTCTGTTTCATAGATCTCTGTCTGGTAGTCTGCTTCATAAATCTCTGTCTGGTAGTCTGCTTCATAGATCTGTCTGGTAGTCTGTTTCATATATACAGTGGGGCAAAAAAGTATTTAGTCAGCCACCAATTGTGCAAGTTCTCCCACTTAAAAAGATGAGAGAGGCCTGTAATTTTCATCATAGGTACACTTCAACTATGACAGACAAAATTAGGAAAAAAAATCCTGAAAATCACATTGTAGGATTTTTTATGAATTTATTTGCAAATTATGGTGGAAAATAAATATTTGGTCAATAACAAAAGTTTATCTCAATACTTTGGTATATATCCTTTGTTGGCAATGACAGAGGTCAAATGTTTTCTGTAAGTCTTCACAAGGTTTTCACACACTGTTCCTGGTATTTTGGCCCATTCCTCCATGCAAATCTCCTCTAGAGCAGTGATGTTTTGGGGCTGTTGCTGGGCAACACGGACTTTCAACTCCCTCCAAAGATTTTCTATGGGGTTGAGATCTGGAGACTGGCTAGGCCACTCCAGGACCTTGAAATGCTTCTTACGAAGCCACTCCTTCGTTGCCCGGGCGGTGTGTTTGGGATCATTGTCATGCTGAAAGACCCAGCCACGTTTCATCTTCAATGCCCTTGCTGATGGAAGGAGGTTTTCACTCAAAATCTCACGATACATGGCCCTGTTCATTCTTTCCTTTACACGGATCAGTCGTCCTGGTCCCTTTGCAGAAAACCAGTCCCAAAGTATGGTCTTCTTTGGATGCAACTCAGCATTCTTTGTCCTCCAAACACGACGAGTTGAGTTTTTACCAAAAAGTTATATTTTGGTTTCATCTGACCATATGACATTCTCCCAATCTTCTTCTGAATCATCCAAATGCTCTCTAGCAAACTTCAGACGGGCCTGGACATGTACTGGCTTAAGCAGGGGGACACGTCTGGCACTGCAGGATTTGAGTCCCTGGCGGCGTAGTGTGTTACTGATGGTAGGCTTTGTTACTTTGGTCCCAGCTCTCTGCAGGTCATTCACTAGGTCCCCCCTTGTGGTTCTGGGATTTTTTCTCACCGTTCTTGTGGTCATTTTGACCCCACGGGGTGACATCTTGCTTGGAGCCCCAGATCGAGGGAGATTATCAGTGGTCTTGTATGTCTTCCATTTCCTAATAATTGCTCCCACAGTTGATTTCTTCAAACCAAGCTGCTTACCTTTTGCAGATTCAGTCTTCCCAGCCTGGTGCTCTTTGGTCTTGGCCATAGTGGAGTTTGGAGTGTGACTGTTTGAGGTTGTGGACAGGTGTCTTTTATACTGATAACAAGTTCAAACAGGTGCCATTAATACAGGTAATGAGTGGAGGACAGAGGAGCCTCTTAAAGAAGAAGTTACAGGTCTGTGAGAGCCAGAAATCTTGTTTGTAGGTGACCAAATAGTTATTTTCCACCATCATTTGCAAATAAATTCATTAAAAATCCTACTATGTAATTTTCTGGATTTTCTTTCCTAATTTTGTCTGTCATAGTTGAAGTGTACCTATGATGAAAGTTACAGGCCTCTCTCATCTTTTTAAGTGGGAGAACTTGCACAATTGGTGGCTGACTAAATACTTTTTTGCCCCACTGTATCTGTCTGGTAGTCTGCTTCATAGATCTCTGTCTGGTAGTCTGTTTCATATATATCTGTCTGGCAGTCTGCGTCATAGATCTCAGTCTAAGGACAGAGGACAGGGACACTGGTAGTTAATGCAAGATGAAACACAGTCTAGGGACAGAGGACAGGGACACTGGTTGTTCGTGCAAGATGAAACACAGTCTAGGGACAGAGGACAGGGACACTGGTAGTTAATGCTAGATGAAACACAGTCTAGGGACAGAGGACAGGGACACTGGTAGTTAATGCTAGATGAAACACAGTCTAGGGACAGAGGACAGGGACACTGGTAGTTAACGCTCGGTGAAACACAGTAGCTGTACATGGACCAACTATTGAGTAGTTGTGATATTCAACCACTCTGTGGTGCTGTTTACCATCTAATAATCCAAGCAGGCAGGAAGACACTTGTCCTTTACCTGTACTGTAAATTACAAGACAGAAATCAAATGGAAAACTACCGGAAATCTGGCGACGACTCTCCACTTCTTCACTGCAAATTTACAAAGGACTGCATAGTTACACTACTGCTCCTGACTGGTTCTCTACCTCTACCGATCTGCAGGGGGTATGGAGGAGGAGGAGGAAGTGGAGGGAGTATGGAGGAGAAGGAAGTGGAGGGGGTATGGAGGAGGAGGAGGAAGTGGAGGGAGTATGGAGGAGGAGGAAGTGGAGGGAGTATGGAGGAGGAGGAAGTGGAGGGGGTATGGAGGAGGAGGAAGTGGAGGGGGTATGGAGGAGGAGGAAGTGGAAGTGGAGGGGGTATGGAGGAGAAGGAAGTGGAGGGAGTATGGAGGAGGAGGAAGTGGAGGGGGTATGGAGGAGAAGGAAGTGGAGGGAGTATGGAGGAGGAGGAAGTGGAGGGGGTATGGAGGAGAAGGAAGTGGAGGGAGTATGGAGGAGAAGGAAGTGGAGGGAGTATGGAGGAGGAGGAAGTGGAGGGGGTATGGAGGAGAAGGAAGTGGAGGGAGTATGGAGGAGGAGGAAGTGGAGGGGGTATGGAGGAGAAGGAAGTGGAGGGAGTATGGAGGAGAAGGAAGTGGAGGGAGTATGGAGGAAGAGGAAGTGGAGGGGGTATGGAGGAGAAGGAAGTGGAGGGAGTATGGAGGAGGAGGAAGTGGAGGGGGTATGGAGGAGAAGGAAGTGGAGGGAGTATGGAGGAGGAGGAAGTGGAGGGGGTATGGAGGAGAAGGAAGTGGAGGGGGTATGGAGGAGGAGGAAGTGGAGGGAGTATGGAGGAGAAGGAAGTGGGGGAAGTATGGAGGAGGCGGGAGTAGAGTGGGTATAGAGGAGGAGGAAGTGGAGGGAGTATGGGGGAGATGGAGGAGGGTGTGGAGGGGGAATCGAGGAGGTGGGAGGTGGGAGTGGAGAGGGTATAGAGGAGGAGGGAGGGAGTAGAAAATGGAGGATGTATAGAGGATGAGGGAGTGGAGAGGGTATGGAGGAAGAGGGAGGGAGTAGGACATGGAGGATGTATAGAGGAGGAGGGAGTGGAGAGGGTATGGAAGAGGAGGGAGAAGGGAGTGGATGGGGGAGGTGAAGTGACCTACCTTGTGTCTGTGGGCCTCCAGCTGCTCCTTTCAGTTTTGCACCTCCTTCTGGGGATCTGCCTGGTCCTCTAGTGCTCTGAAGGGGCTACTGCTGCTTCTACCCCCACTCCAGGCCACTCAATCTGGGGTGGAGGAGGAGGAAAGGTGAGCCATGGCTGTAGGAGGAGGAGGAGAGGCCGGGTATGGTGCAATGACTAGGGGGCTGGAAGAGAGACCATGACCAGGGATATGGCAGAGACGGGAGGAAGATGAGGAGAGGCCGAGGTGTGGTACGATGACTGGGGTTGGGGGACAGCCGGCCCTCGAGGTGCATCAGAGAGGGGGGTGGTTTCTGGAAGTGGTACACTTGTTTCTAGTTCAATTCCAGTAGTTCGATGCAGTGTAGTTTTGTGTGTCACCTCTTTGTTGACCTCTCACCAGCAAGGACAATCTCCTCCTCCTCATCTGCCCTGTGCGCACACACACACACACACACACACACACACACACACACACACACACACACACACACACACTGAGAAAATAGTGTCGGAAACCCACAGCACTCTCCTGAACATACCTTACCTGCAAACAGATATACAGTGCCTTGCGAAAGTATCCGGCCCCCTTGAACTTTGCGACCTTTTGCCACATTTCAGGCTTCAAACATAAAGATATAAAACTGTATTTTTTTGTGAAGAATCAACAACAAGTGGGACACAATCATGAAGTGGAACGACATTTATTGGATATTTCAAACTTTTTTAACAAATCAAAAACTGAAAAATTGGGCGTGCAAAATTATTCAGCCCCTTTACTGTCAGTGCAGCAAACTCTCTCCAGAAGTTCAGTGAGGATCTCTGAATGATCCAATGTTGACCTAAATGACTAATGATGATAAATACAATCAACCTGTGTGTAATCAAGTCTCCGTATAAATGCACCTGCACTGTGATAGTCTCAGAGGTCCGTTAAAAGCGCAGAGAACATCATGAAGAACAAGGAACACACCAGGCAGGTCCGAGATACTGTTGTGAAGAAGTTTAAAGCCGGATTTGGATACAAAAAGATTTCCCAAGCTTTAAACATCCCATGGAGCACTGTGCAAGCGATAATATTGAAATGGAAGGAGTATCAGACCACTGCAAATCTACCAAGACCTGGCCGTCCCTCTAAACTTTCAGCTCATACAAGGAGAAGACTGATCAGAGATGCAGCCAAGAGGCCCATGATCACTCTGGATGAACTGCAGAGATCTACAGCTGAGGTGGGAGACTCTGTCCATAGGACAACAATCAGTCGTATATTGCACAAATCTGGCCTTTATGGAAGAGTGGCAAGAAGAAAGCCATTTCTTAAAGATATCCATAAAAAGTGTTGTTTAAAGTTTGCCACAAGCCACCTGGGAGACACACCAAACATGTGGAAGAAGGTGCTCTGGTCAGATGAAACCAAAATTGAACTTTTTGGCAACAATGCAAAACGTTATGTTTGGCGTAAAAGCAACACAGCTCATCACCCTGAACACACCCTATCCCCACTGTCAAACATGGTGGTGGCAGCATCATGGTTTGGGCCTGCTTTTCTTCAGCAGGGACAGGGAAGATGGTTAAAATTGATGAGAAGATGGATGGAGCCAAATACAGGACCATTCTGGAAGAAAACCTGATGGAGTCTGCAAAAGACCTGAGACTGGGACGGAGATTTGTCTTCCAACAAGACAATGATCCAAAACATTAAGCAAAATCTACAATGGAATGGTTCAAAAATAAACATATCCAGGTGTTAGAATGGCCAAGTCAAAGTCTAGACCTGAATCCAATCGAGAATCTGTGGAAAGAACTGAAAACTGCTGTTCACAAATGCTCTCCATCCAACCTCACTGAGCTCGAGCTGTTTTGCAAGGAGGAATGGGAAAGAAATTCAGTCTCTCGATGTGCAAAACTGATAGAGACATACCCCAAGCGACTCACAGCTGTAATCGTAGCAAAAGTTGGCGCTACAAAGTATTAACTTAAGGGGGCTGAATAATTTTGCACGCCCAATTTTAAAGTTTTTGATTTGTTAAAAGAGTTTGAAATATCCAATAAATGTCGTTCCACTTCATGATTGTGTCCCACTTGTTTTTTATTCTTCACAAAAAAATACAGTTTTATATCTTTATGTTTGAAGCCTGAAATGTGGCAAAAGGACGCAAAGTTCAAGGGGGGCGAATACTTTCGCAAGGCACTGTAGAATGTGATATGGTAGAATATGATAGAATATTATATTTTATTTATTTCACCTTTATTTAAACAGGTAGGCAAGTTGAGAACAAGTTCTCATTTACAATTAGGACCTGGCCAAGATAAAGGTAAGCAGTTCGACACATAAAACAACACAGAGTTACACATGGAGTAAAACAAACATACAGTCAATAATACAGTAGAAAAATAAGTCTATATACGATGTGAGCAAATGAGGTGAGATAAGGGAGGTAAAGGCAAAAAAAAAGGCCATGTTGGCAAGTAAATACAATATAGCAAGTAAAACAATGGAATGGTAGATTTGCAGTGGAAGAATGTGCAAAGTATAAATAAAAATAATGGGGTGCAAAGGAGCAAAATAAATAAATACAGTAGGAGAAGAGGTAGTTGTTTGGGCTAAATTATAAATGGGCTATGTACAGGTGCAGTAATATGTGAGCTGCTCTGACAAAGCTAGTGAGGGAGATGAGTGTTTCCAGTTTCAGAGATTTTTGTAGTTCGTTCCAGTCATTGGCAGCAGAGAACTGGAAGGAAAGGCGGCCAAAGGAAGAATTGGTTTTGAGGGTGACCAGAGAGATATACCTGCTGGAGCGCGTGCTACAGGTGGGTGATGCTATGGTAACCAGCGAGCTGAGATAAGGGGGGACTTTACCTGGCAGGGTCTTGTAGATGACCTGGAGCCAGTGGGTTTGGCGACGAGTATGAAGCGAGGGCCAGGCAACGAGAGCGTGCAGGTGGCAGTGGAGGGTAGTATACGGGGCTTTGGTCACAAAACGGATGGCACTGAAATAGACTGCATCCAATTTATTGAGTAGAGTATTGGAGGCTATTTTGTAAATGACATCGCTGAATTCAAGAATCGGTAGGATGGTCAGTTTTACCAGGGTATGTTTTGCAGCATGAGTGAAGGATGCTTTGTTGCGAAATAGGAAGCCAATTCCAGATTTAACTTTGGATTGGAGATGTTTGATGTGAGTCTGGAAGTAGAGTTTACAGTCTAACTAGACACCTAGGTATTTGTAGTTGTCCACATATTCTAAGTCAGAACCGTCCAGAGTAGTGATGCTGGACGGGTCGGGGAGGTGCAGGCAGCGATCAGCAGTTGAAGAGCATGCATTTAGTTTTACTTGTATTTAAGAGCAGTTTGAGGCCACGGAAGGAGAGTTGTATGGCATTGAAGCTCGTCTGGAGGGTTGTTGACACAGTGTCCAAAGAAGGGCCAGAAATATACAGAATGGTGTCGTCTGCGTAGAGGTGGAGCAGAGACTCACCAGTAGCATGAGCGACATCATTGATGTATACAGAGAAGAGAGTCGACCCAAGAATTTAACCCTGTGGCATCCCCATAGAGACTGCCAGAGGCCCGGGCAACAGGCCCTCTTATTTGACACACTGAACTCTATCAGAGAAGTAGTTGGTGAACCAGGCGAGGAAATCATTTGAGAAACCAAGGCTATCGAGTCTGCCGATGAGGATGTGGTGATTGACAGAGTCGAAAGCCTTAGCCAGGTCAATGAAGACGGCTGCACAGTACTGTCTTTTATCGATATAGCGGAGAAGGTACGGTGGGATTCGAAATGGTCGGTAATCTGTTCATGAACTTGGCTTTCGAATACCTTAGAAAGGCAGGGTAGGATAGATATAGGTATGTAACAGTTTGGGTCTAGAGTGTCTCCCCCTTTGAAGAGGGGGATGACCGTGGCAGCTTTCCAATCTCTGGGGATCACAGACCATATGAAAGAGAGTTTGAACAGACTAGTAATAGTGTCACGACTTCCGCCGAAGTCGGTCCCTCTCCATGTTCGGGCGGCGGTCGGTGGTCGACGTCACCGGCTTTCTAGCCATCGCCGATCCACTTTTCATTTTCCATTTGTTTTGTCTTTGTTTTACACACCTGATTACAATCCCCCAATTACTTGTTCATTATTTAACCCTCTGTTCCCCCATGGTTGTTTGTGAGTAATTGTTTGTCTTGTATATGGTCCGTTATTTGAGGGCTCGGAATATTGTGTTGTATTTGTATATTCTTGAGTAAATACGTTGATTACTCATATCTGCTGTCCTGCGCCTGACTCTCTACACCAGCTACACACAGGATCGGTTACAAATAGGGGTTGCAACAATTTCGGCAGATCATTTTAGAAAGTGAGGGTCCAGATTGTCTAGCCCGGCTGATTTGTAGGGGTCCAGATTGTCTAGATTTTGCAGCTCTTTCAGAACATCAGCTATCTGGATTTTGGTGAAGGAGAAATGGGGGAGGTTTGGGCGAGTTGCTGTGCGGGGTGCAGCGCTGTTGATCGGGGTAGGGGTAGCCAGGTGGAAAGCATGGCCAGCCGTAGAAAAATACTTATTGAAATTCTCAATGATCATGGATTTATTGGTGGTGACAATGTTTCCTAGCCTCAGTGCAGTGGGCAGCTGGGAGGAGGTGTTCTTATTCTCCATGAACTTTCCAGTGTCCCAGAACTTTTTTGAGTTTGTGCTACAGGATGCAAATGTCTGTTTTAAAAAGCTAGCCTTTTGTTTTCCTAACTGCCTGTGTATGTTGGTTAGGATGGTCGAAGACCGCACTGAACTCTCTCCCAGACTGCCGCAGCCCACTCCAGTTCGGTCAGCAGGGAATTGACCGTGGCAACCTTGGACCTCTCGGTGGTGGGGGTTGGTTAAGAGAATTCCAAAGCTGTCATCAAGGCAAAGGGTGGCTACTTTGAAGAATCTCAAATATATATAAAAATATATATATATATATATATATATATATAACACTTTTTTTGGTTACTACATGATTCCATTTGTGGTATTTCATAGTTTTGATGTCTTCACTTTTATTCTGCAATGTAGAAAATGGTAAAACTAAAGAAAAACCCTTAAATGAGTAGGTGTCCAAACGTTTGACGGGTACTGTATATACATGAAATAAAAACGTTTTGTAGGCCTGTAGGATACTTCATGAGTATGAAACCATCACAGTACTTCATGAGTATGAAACCATCACAGTACTTCATGAGTATGAAACCATCACAGTACTTCATGAGTATGAAACCATCACAGTACTTCATGAGTATGAAACCATCACAGTACTTCATGAGTATGAAACCATCACAGTACTTCATGAGTATGAAACCATCACAGTACTTCATGAGTATGAAACCATCACAGTCTGAAAAGGTGAGGAATTTATTCCGCAATGGCTGGGCACCATTTAGGACCCATACAGACTAGCGTTCGGTCAACATCATTACTCCTTATATTTAGACTATGAATCCTAGCAACCTCTTAGCATGATCCATCACATTCAACCTTGATCGTTTAGCATTTAACAGCAAGTAATGCAATGAAAGGATACAGGGAGGTAAAGGGGATAGAGATATGTAGAGGTTAGACTGTGACAGAGCAATAGAAACAGACAGAAATGGTGGCTGGGAAACAGATAAGGCAGAGAGAAATTAGCAACACAAATCAAATGCGTTTTGATGCAATGACATTGGAAGTGATGACATTGAAAGTGATGACATTGGAAGTGATGACATTGAAAGTGATGACATTGGAAGTGATGACATTGAAAGTGATGACATTGAAAGTGATGACATTGCTTTGCACTTTTGCCATTTGGCTGGAGGTTTTTGATGCAGTTGTATCCGTCTGTTACTTCTGCCAATTAAAGTGTGCACCTGATCACAACTCTCCGCTCTCCTGCACCTGACTTCTTACCAGTAGCGCACAACCTGACACAAAAAATGAAGCAACAACAAATTAAATCCCTTCTAGACAACTTCCTGGACAAAACATTTCACTGCAATAGTGATGGTGTAAACTTGGAAGTAGAAAACATGAACAGTATATTTGACCTCTCAACTTCCCTATCAAATCTAAACATTTCAAGCAGACAACCTAAGAAAATTAAAAAAAACAATGACAAATGGTTAGATGAAGAATGCAAAAACTTAATAAAGAAATTGAAAAACCTATCCAACCAAAAACACAGAGACCCAGAAAACCTGAGCCTATGACTTCACTATGGTGAATCACTAAAACAATATAGATATACACAACGGACCCTCATGCCAAATTGAGTCAAAAGCTTTTTTTCTAAATCAACAAAGCATGAGAAGACTTTTCCTTTGTTTTGGTTTGTTTGTTTGTGAATTAGGGTGTTCAGGATGAATACGTGGTCTGTCGTACGATAGTTTGGTAAGAAGCCAATTTGACATTTGCTAAGTACATTGTTTTCACTGAGGAAATGTACTAGTCTGTGGTTATTGATAATTCAGATGATTTTCCCAAGGTTGCTGTTGACGCATATCTCACTGTAGTTATTGGGGTCAAATTTGTCTCCACTTTTGTGGATTGGGGTGATCAGTCCTTGGTTCCAAATATTGGGGAAGATGCCAGAGCTGAGGATGATGTTACAGAGTTTAAGTATAAGCAATTGGAATTTGTGGTCTGTATATTTTATCATTTCATTGAGGACACCATCAACCCCACATGCCTTTTTGGGTTGGAGGTTTTGTATTTTGTCCTGTAGTTCATTCAATGTAATTGGAGAATCCAATGGGTTCTGGTAATCTTTAGTAGCTGATTCCAAGATTTGTAATTGATCACATATATGATTTTTCTGTTTGTTCTTTGTTATAGAGCCAAAAAGATTGGAGAAGTGGTTTATCCATCTCCTTTTTGGAAAGATAACTCTTATATTATAAAGTAATCAAATTCGATTTGATTATACAGGGGTAATATGTTTGAGTTTGAGTTTATTTTATTTTTACAGGGACAGTGCACATTAATCAACGTTTCAGTAAGAGTGCCGGTTTTAGCCAGCCGGCTAATTTTCAACCGCAGTCCCTGGGCAGGTTATTAAAAACAATTACAATATAGACAATAGCAACATAGAACAAGCAAGACATAGCAACATAGGACAAGCAAGACATAGCATACAGACAGAGCAACATAGGACAAGCAAGACGTAGCATACAGACAGAGCAGCATAGAACAAAAAGCAGCAAGTCAAAATTAATAAAAGCAACAAAGTGTTTCCACACCTCACAAGCTACAGACAACAGACAACATGGAGAGCGGCAACACACAGCTAGGGACCATGTTCACAAATCTGATTGACCTTTAGCCATGTCTTCAAGCATTTTGTGAAAGTGTGATATGTGGTGCAGTTATGTGTGTCTGATGGCAGTGTATTCCAGACATGGGAAGCTCTCACAGAGAATGCAGATTTACTAAAGGTGCTTTTCCTTAGGGGAACTACAGTGCCTTGCGAAAGTATTCGGCCCCCTTGAACTTTGCAACCTTTTGCCACATTTCAGGCTTCAAACATAAAGATATAAAACTGTATTTTTTTGTGAAGAATCAACAACAAGTGGGACACAATCATGAAGTGGAACAACATTTATTGGATATTTCAAACTTTTTTAACAAATCAAAAACTGAAAAATTGGGCATGCAAAATTATTCAGCCCCCTTAAGTTAATACTTTGTAGCGCCACCTTTTGCTGCGATTACAGCTGTAAGTCGCTTGGGGTATGTCTCTATCAGTTTTGCACATCGAGAGACTGACATTTTGTCCCATTCCTCCTTGCAAAACAGCTCGAGCTCAGTGAGGTTGGATGGAGAGCATTTGTGAACAGCAGTTTTCAGTTCTTTCCACAGATTCTCGATTGGATTCAGGTCTGGACTTTGACTTGGCCATTCTAACACCTGGATATGTTTATTTTTGAACCATTCCATTGTAGATTTTGCTTTATGTTTTGGATCATTGTCTTGTTGGAAGACAAATCTCTGTCCCAGTCTCAGGTCTTTTGCAGACTCCATCAGGTTTTATTCCAGAATGGTCCTGTATTTGGCTCCATCCATCTTCCCATCAATTTTAACCATCTTCCCTGTCCCTGCTGAAGAAAAGCAGGCCCAAACCATGATGCTGCCACCACCATGTTTGACAGTGGGGATGGTGTGTTCAGGGTGATGAGCTGTGTTGCTTTTACGCCAAACATAACGTTTTGCATTGTTGCCAAAAAGTTCAATTTTGGTTTCATCTGACCAGAGCACCTTCTTCCACATGTTTGGTGTGTCTCCCAGGTGGCTTGTGGCAAACTTTAAACAACACTTTTTATGGATATCTTTAAGAAATGGCTTTCTTCTTGCCACTCTTCCATAAAGGCCAGATTTGCGCAATATACGACTGATTGTTGTCCTATGGACAGAGTCTCCAACCTCAGCTGTAGATCTCTGCAGTTCATCCAGAGTGATCATGGGCCTCTTGGCTGCATCTCTGATCAGTCTTCTCCTTGTATGAGCTGAAAGTTTAGAGGGACGGCCAGGTCTTGGTAGATTTGCAGTGGTCTGATACTCCTTCCATTTCAATATTATCGCTTGCACAGTGCTCCTTGGGATGTTTAAAGCTTGGAAAATCTTTTTGTATCCAAATCCGGCTTCACAACAGTATCTCGGACCTGCCTGGTGTGTTCCTTGTTCTTCATGATGTTCTCTGCGCTTTTAACGGACCTCTGAGACTATCAAAGTGCAGGTGCATTTATACGGAGACTTGATTACACACAGGTGGATTGTATTTATCATCATTAGTCATTTAGGTCAACATTGGATCATTCAGAGATCCTCACTGAACTTCTGGAGAGAGTTTGCTGCACTGAAAGTAAAGGGGCTGAATAATTTTGCACGTCCAATTTTTCAGTTTTTGATTTGTTAAAAAAGTTTGAAATATCCAATAAATGTCGTTCCACTTCATGATTGTGTCCCACTTGTTGTTGATTCTTCACAAAAAAATACAGTTTTATATCTTTATGTTTGAAGCCTGAAATGTGGCAAAAGGTCTCAAAGTTCAAGGGGGCCGAATACTTTCGCAAGGCACTGTATACAGTCACCTCTCATGGCAGACCTTGTGGATCTGCTGTCACATGTCTGGGTTTTCTGTTTAACAAAAATATTGAGTGGAGGGGGAGCCAGGCCATTGAGGATCTTGAATACAAGACATGCGTCAGTGTATTGCACAAGATTTTCCCAACTCAAGAGCTCATGCTTTCTAAGGATGTGACAATGATGATGGCTATTGGGCTTCCTATCAAGCACTTTGAGAGCCTGTTTGTAGACAGACTGAATAGGTTTTAATGTTGTACAGCAAGCTTGGGCCCAACTAGTCAAGCAGTATGTTAAGTGGGGGAGTATCATAGATTTGAAGTACAGTTTTGCTACCTCTGTAGTCAAACAATTTCGTATGAATCGGAAATGAGCTAGGTTGAATTTGGTTATTTGAATTACCTTTTTCACATGCTTTTTAAAAGAGAGGTTGGAATCAAGTATGATGCCAAGGTACTTAAAATCGGATACCACCTGGAGCTTCTCCCCTGACACATAGACATCTGGCTCAGTAGCATCTGTAGTTCTGGTGGGGGCCATTATACAGGGGTAATATCATCTGTAGTTCTGGTGAGGGCCGTTATACAGGGGCAATACCATCTGTAGTTCTGGTGGGGGCCGTTATACAGGGGTAATATCATCTGTAGTTCTGGTGAGGGCCGTTATACAGGGGTAATATCATCTGTAGTTCTGGTGAGGGCCGTTATACAGGGGTAATACCATCTGTAGTTCTGGTGAGGGCCGTTATACAGGGGTAATATCATCTGTTGTTCTGGTGAGGGCCGTTATACAGGGGTAATACCATTTGTAATTCCGGTGGGGGCCGTTATACAGGGGTAATACCATCTGTAGTTCTGGTGAGGGCCGTTATACAGGGGTAATATCATCTGTAGTTCTGGTTGGATGCTTTCTAGCCTTTCAGTATCCACTCACCCAGAGCCAATCGGGTTATTTAGTGGCATAATTTAAGGTCAACATAATTTGAAGCACTGTATTTAGTACTTTACAATTTATATTTACTTTACTTCACTATATTCCTAAAGAAAATAATGTACTTGTTACTCCATACATTTTCTCTGACACCCAAAAGTACTTGGTACATTTCAAATGCTTAGCAGGACAGGAAAATGGTCCAATTCACACACTTATCAAGAGAACGTCCCTGGTCATCACTACTGTCTCTGATCTGGCGGACTCATTAAGTGTGTTGGAGTGTTGGAGTGTGCCCCTGGCTATCTGTAAACAAAAAATACAAGAAAATCGTGCCATCAGGTTTGCTTAATATAAAGAATGTGAAACTATTTATACTTTAAATTTAAATGTTGATACTTAAGTATGTTTAAAACCAAATACTTTTAGACTTTTACTCAAGTAGTATTTTACTGGATGGCTTTCACTTTTACTTGAGTAATTTTCTATTAAGGTATTCTTACTCAAGTATGACAATTGGGTACTTCTGTACTTTTTGTGTCTGTGTGTGAATGCGGTAGGTATGTGCTGTGTCAGTGGGACTGAAGACCTCCTCTGCCCCTCAGGGAGCCTGCCCAGATCCATCCATCTTGCCTTCCAACCTACTGCCAAACCTAATATATCATACTAAATTTAATTCATAACATATCATACGAAATGGAAGATGGACATCCACAAATTAATACGTATCATACGAAACGTAACATATCATTCTAAATGGAAGATGGACATCCACAAATTAATACGTATCATACCAACGTAACATATCATACTAAATGGAGTATTGCGGATATACATACAGAATAATACAAAATGCTCTGAGACCAGGTTGCAGCTTTACACTGGTGCCGAGACCAGTCTTCTTGTCTTCGTTGTTATAATGGGTCTCACTCGCTTTCATTATGGTTGCCTGTTGGCACTGTAAAGATGATGTCATCATTGTCCTTCAAGGGACTGTAACTTTACTGAAGACTCTTATGGACTTTAGTCAATGACAGATGTTTCGACAGTTTCAGTGTAATGAATGGAGACTAGGTTTAAAGGAGAAGGACACCCCCACCACCCCCTTACCTTCTGGTCTGGGTTTTAGGTCTTGATTCTCAAGGGTTAGGGTCATGACACTGCCTGTAGACACAGGAAGATCAGACACACAACAACCATGGCCTTCCCTGACAATCTTTCTCACACTAACACCCTTCCTCCTTGTAGTACCTCAACCTACCAGAGGGGGTAGCACAGCACAAGAAAACACGGCTCCATTCAAATGTTTTACTTTTTTATTTAATCTTTATTTAACCAGGTAGGCCAGTTGAGAACAGGTTCTCATTTACAACTGCGACCTGGCCAAGATAAAGCAAAGCAGTGCGACAAAAACAACACAGAGTTACACATGGGATAAACAAACGTACAGTCAATAACACAATAGAAAATCTGTATACGCTGTGTGAAAATTAAGTAAGGAGTTAAGGAAATAAATAGGCCATAGTGGAGAAGTAATTACAATTTAGCAATTAACACTGGAGTGATAGATGTGCAGATGAGGATGTGCAAGTAGAGATACTGGTGTGCAAAAGTGCAGAAAAAAAACAAAAAACATATATGGGGATGAGGTAGGTATTAGGTTGGATGGGCTATTTACAGATGGGCTGTGCACAGCTGCAGCGATCGGTAAACTGCTCTGACAGCTGATGCTTGAAGTTAGTGAGGGAGATATAAGTCTCCAGCTTTAGCGATTTTTGCAATTCGTTCCAGCCATTGGCAGCAGAGAACTGGAAGGAAAGGCGGCCAAAAGAGGTGTTGGTTTTGGGGATGGCCAGTGAAATATACCTGCTTGAGCGCTTGCTACGGGTGGGTGTTGCTATGGTGACCAGTGAGCTGAGATAAGGCAGAGCATTACCTATCAAAGATTTATAGATCACCAGGTTATACTGCCCCCATTCAAATCACAGCACCAGATTACACAGCCCCTATTCACATCACAGTACCAGATTACACAGCCCCTATTCACATTAGAGCACCAGATTACACAGCCTCTATTCACATCACAGTACCAGATTACACAGCCCCTATTCACATCACAGTACCAGATTACACAGCCCCTATTCACATCAGAGCACCAGATTACACAGCCCCTATTCACATCAGAGCACCAGATTACACCGCCCCTATTCACATCACAGTACCAGATTACACAGCCCCTATTCACATCAGAGCACCAGATTACACAGCCCCTATTCACATCACAGTACCAGATTACACAGCCCCTATTCACATTACAGTACCAGATTACACAGCCCCTATTCACATCACAGTACCAGATTACACAGCCCCTATTCACATCAGAGCACCAGATTACACAGCCCCTATTCACATCACAGTACCAGATTACACGGCCCCAATTCACATCAGAGCACCAGATTACACGGCCCCAATTCACATCACAGTACCAGATTACACAGCCCCTATTCACATCAGAGCACCAGATTACACAGCCCCTATTCACATCAGAGCACCAGATTACACGGCCCCCAATCAAATCTATTTTTTTTGGTCACGTGCCGAATACAACAAGTGTAGACTTTACCGTGAAATGTTAATTTACAAGCCCTTAACCAACAGTGTAGTTCAAGAAGAAGAAAATATTTACCTGGTAGACAAAAATAAAACGTAATAATAAAAGTAACACAATAACAATAAGAATAACGAGGCTTTATACAGGGGGCATCGGTACCGAGTCAGTGTGCAGGGGTACAGGCTAGTTGAGGTAATCTGTACATGTAGGTGGGGGAGAAGGGACTATGCATAGGTAAGAAAAGGGCTGATGAAGGCATTTCATCCCTGTATACTTCCGTATTCCTCCCATCGCTCGCTGTCCAACCCAGGCTGAGGCTCCGGCGTCATTAGCTCACCGCAGGCCTAATTGGGGCCTGTATAATAACCCGGGCCCCCGGGGGACACTCTAATGAATACAGACTATAATTAATGCCATGGTGACGGATATTGCCTTTTTGCCTACAGGGCTGGGCTCTTACACCAACTTCTCATCACTTTCTCTCTCTTTGATTCTCCTCGCTCTCTCCCTTTCTCTCTATCCCTAATTTTGTATGTTTTTGTGCCTGTGGTAGGTGAGCGCTGTTGGAGTGAAGACAATAGCTATCCATCTAGCCTTCCAACCTACTGCCACACCTGATGGATACACCCTGTACAGGCCCCCTTCTCTCTCTCTCTCTCTCTCTCTCTCTCTCTCTCTCTCTCTCTCTCTCTCTCTCTCTCTCTCTCTCTCTCTCTCTCTCTCTCTCTCTCTCTCTCTCTCTCTCTCTCTCTCTCTCTCTCTCTCTCTCTCTCTCTCTCTCTCTCTCTCTCTCTCTCTCTCTCTCTCTCTCTCTCTCTCTCTCTCTCTCTCTCTCTCTCTCTCTCTCCTGCTCTCCTGCTCTCCTGCTCTCCTGCTCTCCTGCTCTCCTGCTCTCCTGCTCTCCTGCTAAGTGTTTCCAGTTTCAGAGGTTTTTGTAGTTCGTTCCAGTCATTGGCAGCAGAGAACTGGAAGGAGAGGTGGCCAAAGGAAGAATTGGTTTTGGAGGTGACCAAAGAGATATACCTGCTGGAGCGCGTGCTACAGGTGGGTGCTGCTATGGTGACCAGCAAGCTGAGATAAGGGGGGACTTTACCTGGCAGGGTCTTGTAGATGACCTGGAGCCAGTGGGTTTGGCGACGAGTATGAAGCGAGGGCCAGCCAACGAGAGCGTGTAGGTCGCAGTGGTGGGTAGTATATGGGGCTTTGGTGACAAAACGGATGGCACTGTGATAGACTGCATCCAATTTATTGAGTAGAGTATTGGAGGCTATTTTGTAAATGACATCGCTGAAGTCAAGGATCGGTAGGATGGTCAGTTTTACGAGGGTATGTTTTGCAGCATGAGTGAAGGATGCTTTTTTGCAAAATAGGAAGCCAATTCCAGATTTAATTTTGGATTGGAGATGTTTGATGTGAGTCTGGAAGGAGAGTCTACAGTCTAACCAGCCATATATGCACATGAATAAAATCATGGAGGATAACACACAATAAAGTCTGGGACTTGTTTCCATTGTGGTCCTCTTGAGACAAGATGGCTAGATAAGATGGAACACAGTATGACATTGAAATAATAAAACAAAAACATAAAAGAAGAACCTCTATCTCATCATTCCAGTTACATCATAGGGGTTATTCATATGGGCACAGAAGACATCAAACATATTTTTTACTTTATGTTCAAAGCTGTCCAGAGAGGACAGCTTTGAACACCATTTCTGGGTGTCTAACCACTAGGGTAGCCTAGTGGTTAGAGCGTTGGACTAGTAACCGGAAGGTTGTGAGTTCAAAACCCCCGAGCTGACAAGGTACAAATCTGTCGTTCTGCCCCTGAACAGGCAGTTAACCCACTGTTCCCAGGCCGTCATTGAAAATAAGAATTTGTTCTTAACTGACTTGCCTGGTTAAATAAAGGTAAAATAAAAAAAAATAAAAAAAAAAATAGGCAGAGGCAACTCATTCCATTCTGAGGCTCCAGTATACAAGAAAGTACCTTTCCCAGCATTACTCCTGAACCTGTATAAGCACACATCAGCAACACCTGCTCTGGTGCTGTGATTGTGTGCATCCCTAACACGAGGAAAGTATTCACTTAGATATCTGGGCGCAGGACCATAAATACTCCCGTAAACCAAACCTAGTCTAATCTGGGACACACTAGCCTCAACAGGCAGCCAGTTAAGTTCCTGAAAGCAGCTCCTGCCTATGTGAGTACCTGGACTCACCTTAAATACTACCCTGATCAGCTTATTATGGGGTATCTGGAGCTTCCCCTGCAAAAGTTTAGATAAGCCCCCAAACCAGGAAGTACTAGCATAGTCAAAATGGCATTGGATGAGGGCAGTAGCTAGCACTTTCATGGAGTCCTTATCAAGCAGCTTGGACTTTCCAGCCAATAACTTTGTCCTGGCATTAACCTTCCCTAGCACCTTATTGGCCATGATAATTGCTTCAGTTTTCCCTAAGTGCAGAGATAGCTTATTATCTCCAAGCCATTTGCTAATGTTAGTAAGCTCTGTGCTAATTATGCTCTCCAACATAGTTTTACTTTTGTGAGACACCAGAAGTGTAGAGTCATCCGCATAAAGGAAAAGACGGCAAGAACAAGCATCTTTCATATCGTTAATATACAATAAAAACAGCAGAGGCCCAAGCAGGCTCCCCTGCGGAACGCCACAACTCATTGGTTTGTGCCTGAGACAGTGAACCATTAACCTCTACTACTTGCTCCCTTCCTGATTAAATAGGACTTTACCCAGCCTAGAGGAATACTGCTTAACCCCAGTGCCTCCAGTTTGGAGATTAGGAGACAGTGGTTAACTGTATCAAAGGCCCTGTAGGTCAAGCAGTACCATTCCACCCAGATTTCCCTCATCAATCTCTTTCCTGATGAAGTCACTTAAGTAAAGTAGACATTAATCAGTGGAGTATGTTTTTCTAAAACCCGACTGAAAATATGACATTAGACCCTGTTTGTTAACATATTCATACATTTGCTCATGGACAATTCTCTCCAGGATCTTTGATGTTACACAGAGGATAGATACAGGCCTATAATTCATCGCTTTCTGCTGTTCTTCCCTTGAGCATGACAGTTAACAACTGCTCCTGGTGTGCCAATGACATCCATTAAAGCAGTCCTCTCACCTCTCTGATTCCGAGTTGGGATAAAGACATTTTGGTTGAATGAGTTCAGTCGTGCAATGGACCAGGTATCCCCTTTCCCTCCCCTGTGTCTTGGTGCGATAAAATCTGTCCAGTAGTCTGTAGCCTAAAAGCAATGGATTTATGTCTGAATAGTCATTCATTTCAGAAACCTATTTTAGACCATTGTGGGTATAGCTAATAATTCTACGTAGAAACAGTCAACCGTTGAGCTCTATCAGATAATGAAGAGACATACTGACTGGACTGTCAGCGCCATGGACAACAACAACAGCAACACTGGCAAGTTGCAACTAGAGGTGGGGAGTCGAATCCAAAATAATAGATTCCTAGACTCCCATTTCTGGGTGTCAAGCTTCGATTCCTCTAGGAAGGAAACACTTTTCTGTAGTCTATTTAGAGAACACAAACTCTTGCATTTTACAACAAAGAAGAGCAAGCTAGCATGAGAGAGAGACATGGAAGGGGCATAGCCAGGAATTTGTAGGCATCTCCTGCCCCGTGCATCGAATGCTGTATTTTGCAATATCTTGGCTGCAATGTCTCAAATGATTGCCTCGCCTGGTTCACCAACTACTTCTCTGATAGAGTTCAGTGTGTCAAATCGGAGGGTCTGCTGTCCGGACCTCTGGCAGTCTCTATGGGGGTGCCACAGGGTTCAATTCTTGGACCGACTCTCTTCTCTGTATACATCAATGAGGTCGCTCTTGCTGCTGGTAAGTCCCTGATCCACCTCTACGCAGACGACACCATTCTGTATACTTCCGGCCCTTCTTTGGACACTGTGTTAACAACCCTCCAGGCAAGCTTCAATGCCATACAACTCTCCTTCCGTGGCCTCCAATTGCTCTTAAATACAAGTAAAACTAAATGCATGCTCTTCAACCGATCGCTACCTGCACCTACCCGCCTGTCCAACATCACTACTCTGGACGGCTCTGACTTAGAATACGTGGACAACTACAAATACTTAGGTGTCTGGTTAGACTGTAAACTCTCCTTCCAGACCCATATCAAACATCTCCAATCCAAAGTTAAATCTAGAATTGGCTTCCTATTTCGCAACAAAGCATCCTTCACTCATGCTGCAAAACATACCCTTGTAAAACTGACCATCCTACCAATCCTCGACTTTGGCGATGTCATTTACAAAATAGCCTCCAATACCCTACTCAACAAATTGGATGCAGTCTATCACAGTGCAATCCGTTTTATCACCAAAGCCCCATATACTACCCACCATTGCGACCTGTACGCTCTCGTTGGCTGGCCCTCGCTTCATACTCGTCGCCAAACCCACTGGCTCCATGTCATCTACAAGACCCTGCTAGGTAAAGTCCCCCCTTATCTCAGCTCGCTGGTCACCATAGCATCTCCCACCTGTAGCACACGCTCCAGCAGGTATATCTCTCTAGTCACCCCCAAAACCAATTATTTCTTTGGCCGCCTCTCCTTCCAGTTCTCTGCTGCCAATGACTGGAACGAACTACAAAAATCTCTGAAACTGGAAACACTTATCTCCCTCACTAGCTTTAAGCACCAACTGTCAGAGCAGCTCACAGATTACTGCACCTGTACATAGCCCACCTATAATTTAGCCCAAACAACTACCTCTTTCCCAACTGTATTTAATTTTTATTTATTTATTTATTTAGCTCCTTTGCACCCCATTATTTTTATTTCTACTTTGCACATTCTTCCATTGCAAAACTACCATTCCAGTATTTGACTTGCTATATTGTATTTACTTTGCCATCATGGCCTTTTTTGCCTTTACCTCCCTTCTCACCTCATTTGCTCACATTGTATATAGACTTGTTTATACTGCATTATTGACTGTATGTTTGTTTTTACTCCATGTGTAACTCTGTGTCGTTTTATGTGTCAAACTGCTTTGCTTTATCTTGGCCAGGTCGCAATTGTAAATGAGAACTTGTTCTCAACTTGCCTACCTGGTTAAATAAAGGTAAAATAAAAATAAATAAATAAAATGTCTCACTCAAGTTCACTAAAGTAGGGGCTATCAATAGGAGTCAATTCAATTGTTGGTGGTAGGAACACAAGCATTTCGCTACACCCACAATAACATCTGCTAAATGTGTATGTGACCAATACAATTTGATTTGAATTTCAACAAATTAAGAATTACAGGGGGCAGTTTGGAAAACGAATACTGTGTGAAAATCATCTGGAATAACGCACATGCTTGGATAATAATTACAAAACCAACGTCTCTAGTAATATCCGTCCGAATAGGGGTATAACATAGCAAATAATAGGTTAATCACAGCATCATCTCATGGGATCCGTCAAAGCAGAGCACAGTAGAAATATCACTGAAAAATTATAGTTCCTACATTTCACCGTCTATATTCAAACAAAATACGCAAATGGTCAGCATCATGCACCATGCCAGTCCTCTAGAACGTAAACGCAGTATTCCTAGTAGGACTCTGCAATATTAGGTTGGTTGTGTGTACACATCCGCTTCAGCGTGTTCTGAGAGTCGAACAAGAGTCGACTCCAATGAATGTAACTACAGAAGCCAGAGTCGACTCCAATGAACTCAACCACAGAAGTCGGAGTCGACTCCAGAAATCCCGGCGTCTTGCAGCACCAGGGAAACCTGGGCAGAGCTAGTTCAGTCAGTGATTTTCCACCTTCTTTCGCGCGGTTGTATGTTTGGCGCCAGAAGTTCTCGTGCTCAGTTGCTCTCACAATTTACCTCAGTTTAAAGTTTTCCCCAAACAACGTTTTCAAAAGGCAGGTAATTTAGCTAACTAACAAGAATAACAGGCTCAACATTGTACAACATTGCTATTTTATCGGCTATATTTAGAATAATTTGTTAGCTCGGTAATGTAGCTAGCTAAATTACCATCAACAGGTTCGCCAGTGCTAAATTAACTAGCTACTTCAACGTTACTGTACTGAAATAAATGTATAGCTAGTGGTAGCTATCTAGCTAAAAGGGTAACGCTAACTTTAGCTAGTTTACCAAAATAGTTAAATTAGCAACTTGCTGACAAATTAACAGTTGATAATGATATTAGCTAACAATTTTCCTATATTTCGAATTTGACTAGCAATAAGTTACTGTAGCTACAAGTTCAGGGTCAAAGGACCTCAGGGACGACAATAACAGGCAAGGATGAGTTCTTCGGATGAGGTGAGTTGAAAAATGCCTAGCTATCCTATCAGCTAACGGTAACTAACTGGCATAATCAAAGATACTGATGATGGAGAGGTAACTTAACGTTACTAACATTATAACATTTAGCCACCTATCTAGCTATGTAGCTATCTGAGATGTTCAGGTGATTCCTGCTTGTGGCATTTATACCTGGGCCAATGTCATACACCTGTGGACTCGCACTAGGATGATTTCCATGATTTGAAGACCTATTTCTCAAAGATGGAATGGACCCATCTAGTGAAATGTGAGAAAGTGCGGTACAGAAACTTGAAGAGGAACCACCTGGCTATGCTTACTATAGGTAAGTGTCCGAGATTTGAATAGAGACAAAAGGACATTTGACATTTATCAGTATTACTTTCGTTTATTTTAAACTCCTGTCATAGAGGAGTCTCTCTGCCTTTGTGTTGTATTGTGCCATGTCTCTACTCACTGGCATACCACATACCCAACCAGCAGCTCCCGCAAGGCGTGGTTTCTCTTAGGGCCTCATCCCTCCAAAATACCCTGGAGGTTACCTCCCCCTCCCCTTATAGCATATGAATATGAACACAATAAAGCCCTGGCATTTGTTTTTTAGAATGACAGGAAATTCACTGTAAAACATCAACATTTTTGCTCAGACCTTGCTGGTCCCCGCAAAACTGCTCCACCTCTCTCTCTGTGTTGTATTGATCAGAGAATCTACTGTGTGTGCTAATGTGTCCCTCAGGGCTGAACTCCCCAGTACCTGCGTTTATGAGGAGAAGCAGGCCTAAATTGTTGAACACTGCTCCGCTTTTTGCACCCAGCGACTCAGAGGAGGATGAGTGGACCCCTCGACTGGAGAGATGCCCACCAGGTAGAGCTGTAGTAGTAAACGAGGCTGTTATAAGACGTATCATGTTAGTAGAAAGGGAGGGCTAGCGAAGGCCTGTTAATACTAGTCTATGATGCTTATTGAATATCAAGAGAGAAACAGGAAACTAACTCAGTATGACTACTCAGTATGACTAGTAGGTAGGACCTACCCAGATACCACTAGACTAGTAGACAGGTACGACCTACCCAGATACATGGAAGCTGGAGATATTTTTCCATCACTTATTAGAGGACAACCTGCAGAACACATTCTTTTACATTTTGGAGTGCTTCATTTTCATACGGGATCGCCAAAACAGTACCTTATCACTCATCGAATATCAGGTTGTATGTCCTGTTAAATCTAACGCGGCTCAAAAAACATAGGAATATTGTGTACAGTGCATTCATAAAGACCCCTTAACTTTTTCCACATTTTGTTCATCACAGCCTTATTCTAAAATTGATTAAATTGTTTTTTTCCCCCTCATCAATCTACACACAATAACCCATAATGACAAAGCAAAAACAGGTTTTTATTCATTTTTGCAAATTTATAATAAAAAAACAAAAAAAAACTGAAATATCACATTTCCATAAGTATTCAGACCCTTTACTCAGTACTTTGTTGAAACACCTTTGGCAGCAACTACAGCCTCAAGTCTTCTTGGGTATAAAGCTACAAGCGTGGCACACCTGTATTTGGGGAGTTTCTCCCATTCTTCTCTGTAGATTCTCTCAAGCTCTGTCAGGTTGGATGGGGAGCGTCGCTGCACAGCTATTTTCCAGAGACATTCAGAGACTTGTCCTTAAGCCACTCCTGCATTGTCTTGGCTGTGTGTTTAGGGTCGTTGTTCTGTTGGAAGGTGAGCCATCGCCCCAGTCTGAGGTCCTGAGTGCTCTGGAGCAGGTTTTCATCAAGGATCTCTCTGTAATTTTCTCCGTTCATCTTTCCCTCAATCCAGACTAGTCTCCCAGTCCCTGCTGCTGAAAAATATCCCCACAGCATGATGCTGCCACCACCCTGCTTCACAGTAGGGATGGTGCCAGGTTTCCTCCAGACGTGACACTTGGCATTCAGGCCAAAGAGTTCAATCTTGGTATCATCAGACCAGAGAATCTTGTTTCAGAGATTAATAAAAAATGGTCCTAATGACAATTTAACCAGGCGCTCTAGGTTAAGGTTTGTGCAGCAGGCTGAACGTTTGACATCCCTAATAGAAGAGGTCTGTTAGTAGCTAGGTAGGACTTATATTAATTTTCTTTCCCCACAGCATCCCGGAGCTTCCGACGCCCAACCAGGAGACCAGCAGCATCTCAGGGAGTCCCTCAGCCTGACAAACCAGCCACACCTGCTACACTTACAGTACAGGTAACTGTTTTTTAAAACACCTGCACAGGTGCATGTAATACATCTTGTGAGTTTTTGTTTCTCTTCTTCACTACGCTAGCAGATACTAGTCCTGTCAATGACTGGAGCTGTGAAGTGTGAACCAATTAATTAAATTATGGTTATAAAGTGTCTTCAGAAAGTATTCATACCCCTTGACCTATTCCATATTTTGTTGTGTTACAGCCCTGAATTCAACATGTATATCATGTTTGGTATGTAATTGCTCTACTGTAGATAAAGAGGGCTGACAACTCTGTCTGTTCATCATTGTCATATTTGTCATATAACGCTCTGTCCCACCCTCTCCTTTGGTCCTCAGCAGCCCCCCAGTGGCGAGGAGGCAGGACCCAGTAATATGGGGACAGAACCCGTCCAGCCATTAATGGAGGAGCTGACAGAAGAAGAAGTGGCCTTCCTCAGAGACGGCAGCCCAGCAGACACCCACAGTGGAGTACAGGAGGGGCTAGGAGCCACGGTGTGTGTTACTGTCATACACATAACACAACACACAATATATTTTCATTCATGTTGTTTCAAATCAAAGATGACGATGACACACAGACCAAGTGGTCAGTTTGAACTCTCCTCTTGTCTCTTTCCAGGAGGGTCAGAGTGAAGCGACCCCCAGCACCAGTGGAGGGGAGGCAGGGAGTTCCACAAAGCAAGGGGCTTGTTTGTTGCACCCCAAACCATCAACCTCAGGTAACAGAGACAGACAAGAATAGACTGTTAGAGTTTGATATGGTGATTTAAAACCCGTTTGTTTCATTTGGCTTCAGAGAAAATAGCTTATTTTGTGTTTGTACCAGGCCTGTCTAAGAGAGAGTGGCTGGAAAGGCAGAAAGCAGAGCTGAACACATACAAGCGCAGCAGAAATCTGAGAGACAGACCAAGAATCACTTACACAGAGGAGGAGGTCCCCAAAGATGATCACTACCTCTGTGAGTCATTATCTCTCTGTCTCTCTGTCTCTCTCTGTGTATCTATCGCTTTCTATCTATCTCTCTCGGAATAAAGACATTTCAAATGTCATATTATATATATATACAGTGTTGTAATGATGTGCAAATAGTTAAAGTACCACAGGGAAAATAAATAAGCATAAATATGGGTGTATTTAGAGGTCGACCGATTATGCTTTTTCCACGCCGATACCGATTATTGGAGGACCAAAAAAAGCCGATACCGATTAATCGGACGATTTTTAATGACAATTACAACACTTATTTTAACTTAATATAATACATCAATAAAAATCTATTTAGCCTCCCAAAAAATTATTTTACCTTTATTTAACCAGGTAGGCAAGTTGAGAACAAGTTCTCATTTACAATTGCCACCTGGCCAAGATAAAGCAAAGCAGTTCGACAGATACAACGACACAGAGTTACACATGGAGTAAAACAGACATACAGTCAATAATACAGTATAAACAAGTCTATATACAATGTGAGCAAATGAGGTGGGAAGGGAGGTAAAGGCAAAAAGGCCATGGTGGCAAAGTAAATACAATATAGCAAGTAAAACACTGGAATGGTAGTTTTGCAATGGAAGAATGTGCAAAATAGAAACTAGAGAGATATACCTGCTGGAGCGTGTGCCACATAATGAAGCATGTTCAATTTGGTTTAAATGATGCAAAAACAAAGTGTTGGAGAAGAAAGTAAAAGTGCAATATGTGCCATGTAAGAAAGCTAACGTTTCAGTTCCTTGCTCAGAACATGAGAACATATGAAAGCTGGTGGTTCCTTTTAACATGAGACTTCAATATTCCAAGGTAAGAGGTTTTAGGTTGTAGTTAATATAGTATTTATAGGACTATTTCTCTCTATACCATTTGTATTTCATATACCTTTGACAATTGGATGTTCTTATAGGCACTACAGTATTGCCAGTGTAACAGTATAGCTTCTGTCCCTCTCCTCGCTCCAACCTGGGTTCGAACCAGGAACACATCGACAACAGCCACACTCAAAGCAGCGTTACCCATCGCTCCACAAAAGCTGCGGCCCTTGCAGAGCAAGGGGAATAACTACTCCAAGTCTCAGAGCGAGTGACGTTTGAAATGCTATTAGCGCACAACCAGCTAACTAGATAGCCATTTCACATTGGTTACACCAGCCATTAGGCTGATAGGCTTGAAGCCATAAACAGCGCTGTGCTTGCGAAGAGCTGTTGGCAAAACGTACGAAAGTGCTGTTTGAATGGATGCTTACGAGCTGCTGCTCAGTCAGACTGCTCTATCAAATCATAGACTTAATTATAACATAATAACACACAGAAATACGAGCCTTTGGTCATTAATATGATCGAATCCGGAAACTATCATTTCGAAAACAAAACGTTTATTCTTTCAGTGAAATACAGAACCGTTACGTATTTTATCTAACGGGTGGCATCCATAAGTCTAAATATTCTTGTTACATTGCACAACCTTCAATGTTATGCCATAATTACATACAATTCTGGCAAATTAGGCGGCAGTAAATGTTGCATATACACTGACTCTGCGTGCAATGAACGCAAGAGAAATAACACAATTTCACCTGGTTAATATTGCCTGCTAACCTGGATTTCTTTTAGCTAAATATGCAGGTTTAAAAAATATATACTTCTGTGTATTTATTTTAAGAAAGGCATTGGTGTTTATGGTTAGGTACACATTGGAGCAACAACAGTCCTTTTTCTCCTGTGTGAGTGGTACAGTGGTCCAACGATTGTGCTTTTTTTGCAAATGCACTTTTGTTAAATCATCCCCCAGCGTTGCATCGATTATATGCAATGCAGGACACGTTAGATAAACGAGTAATATCATCAACCATGTGTAGTTAACTAGTGATTATGATTGATTGATTTTATAAGATAAGTTTAATGCTAGCTAGCAACTTAGCTAGCATTAATCCCTGAGCTGACAAGGTAAAAATATGTTGTTCTCCCCCTGAACAAGGCAAGTTAACTGTTCCCCGGGAGGCATCATTGTAAATAAGAATTTGTTCTTTAACGGACTTGCCTAGTTAAATAAAAATACAATTGTGTTTGAGAACAGAGCCCTAGGACCAGCTTGCTTAGGGTTCATCTCTGTAGGTGGTTGTGGAATTGAATGCCTCTTTTCTGGATTTTATTAGCGGGTATCGGCTTAATTCTGTTTTGCATTATTTGGTCTTTTACTTTGTATATTTTTTTTTGCAGAATTCTGCGTGCAGAGTCTCAATTTGGTGTTTGTCCCATTTTGTGAAATTATGGTTGGTGAGTGGACCCCAGACCTCACAACCATCAAGGGCAATGGGTTCTATAACTGATTCAAGTATTTTTTGCCAGATCCTAATTGGTATGTCAAATTTTATGTTCCTTTTGATGGCATAGACGACCCTTCTTGCCTTGTCTCTCAGATCGTTCACAGCTTACATGTGGCGCTGATGTTTAAGCTGAGGTATGAATCGTTTTTTGTGTGCTCTCTTTCACTCAACCTAGCTGTTTTTTTAACATTTTGAATGCATGTCTTCATCATCATCATCATAATAACTGATGTTTAACATGTTCTGTTTCTCTTTCTCTCCCAGACTGTGAGGACTGCAAGTCTTTCTTCATGGAGGAGTGTGGGGTTCATGGTCCTCCCCTCTTCGTCCCGGACATCCCTGCCCCTCTAGGAACCTCTGACAGGGCCAGACTCACCCTCCCGTCCGGCCTGGAGATCAGGACATCAAGCATCCCTGAAGCAGGACTGGGGGTGTTCAACCATGGAAACACTGTGCCTGCAGGAGCCCACTATGGACCTTATGAAGGAGAGATCACAGACAAGGAACAAGCCATGGAGAGTGGCTACTCCTGGGTGGTGAGAGAAGTGTGTGTGTGTGTGTGTGTGTGTGTGTGTGTGTGTGTGTGTGTGTGTGTGTGTGTGTGTGTGTGTGTGTGTGTGCGCGTACGTACTGTGTGTCATTGGGCTGTTCTTAATTTTTTCCAACCTGATCAAAACTAAATATGAGGGGCCTCCCGGGTGGCGCAGTGGTTAAGGGCGCTGTACTGCAGCGCCAGCTGTGCCATCTGATACTCTAGGTTCGTGCCCAGGCTCTGTTGTAACCGGCCGCGACCGGGAGGTCCGTGGGGCGACACACAATTGGCCCAGCGTCGTCCGGGTTAGAGAGGGCTTGGCCGATAGGGATGTCCTTGTCTCATCGCTCACCAGCAACTCCTGTGGCGGGCCGGGCGCAGTGCGCGCCAACCAAGGTTGCCAGGTGCACGGTGTTTCCTCCGACACATTGGTGCGGCTGGCTTCCAGGTTGGATGCGCGCTGTGTATAAGAAGCAGTGCGGCTTGGTTGGGTTGTGTATCGGAGGACGCATGACTTTCAACCTTCGTCTCTCCCGAGCCCGTACGGGAGTTGTAGCGATGAGACAAGATAGTAGCTACTAAAAACAATTGGATACCATGAAATTGGGGAGAAAAAGGGGTCAAAAATAAACTAAATATGAATAGTTGTTTTCCTCAGATCAACAAGAGCAGACACTGGGACGACTACATCGATGCTGGGAGAGACACTCACTCCAACTGGATGAGGTGAGCAACACTGAAGTACAGAGGAAGTCTCACAGTCCTCTTCCTCCTTCTGTTGCTCTCTGTACCTACAGTGGTTCCTCAATTCAAAGTTTTGAGCTTTATGCCGCAACACTTTGTGGTAGGTGGTGGCAGATTGTGGTAAATTGCGTCATTCCACCATTGCGAGGAACCACTGCACCTACTTGAAGACCTCAATCTCTTGTACATAATTAACCCCCTACTGCTCTCTGTCTCTCCCTCTCTCTTCTCAGGTATGTGAACTGTGCTCGTCGTGAAGAAGAGCAGAATCTGGTGTCCTTCCAGTACAGAGGAGGGATTCTGTACCGCTGCTGTAAGCCCATAGCTGTTGGAGAGGAGCTGTTGGTTTGGTACGGAGAGGAGTACGCCAGAGACCTGGGCATTGTCTTCGACTACCTCTGGGACAAAAAGAGCTCTGCTAAAGGTCATTTCTCCCCTCTTCATCCCCTCTTCATCCCTGTCTCTGCCCTTACTTTTCACTCCTCTTTTCACTCCCCTTACAATCATTTTCTTTTTACCTCCTATTACTTCATTAATACTCATTATTACTTCCGTATTGCTCATTATTACATATTAATACTCATTATTATGCCATTATTACTCATTCATACACGTTATTACTTCATTATTACTCATTATTACTCTATTGTTACTCATTCATACTCATTATTACTAATTTCTCAATTGAAACTCATTGATTTTAAATATGATTTCTGTGGTGTATTATTATACTGGTCCTGAGTTTTCTCTGTTCATGTCAAGTTGTCTGGAACAATAATGATCATGCACCTTGTGATCTTGATTTCTTTTCTTTCTCTCTCCCCTTCATCTCTCTCAGATGTGAACGCTGAGTCGTCCGAGGTCCAGATCTTCTCGTGCTCTGGCTGTCCGTTCTCCTTCACCTCTCAGATCTTCCTCCACAAGCACATAAAGAGAAGTCACCATGATGAGTATGTCAGACTGTTGAGGAGTGGAGAGATCAGATCAGAGAATCTCATGTCCTCCAGCAACTCAACACAGCACCATGGAACCACCTCAAGTTCCTCCAACCCAGCTCCCACCAGGAAAAAGAGCGAGATGGACAAGCCACGATCAAACCACTGCTCCCAGTGTGGGAAGAGTTTCACTACAGGAGGTCATCTCAGAACACACCAGCTCACTCACACAGGAGAGAAGCCATTTCACTGCTCTCAGTGTGGGAAGAGTTTCACTACAGGGGGTAATCTCAGAACACACCAGCTCACTCACACAGGAGAGAAGCCATTTCACTGCTCTCAGTGTGGGAAGAGTTTCAGTCAAGAGATTAGTCTCAGAACACACCAGCTCACTCACACAGGAGAGAAGCCATTTCACTGCTCTCAGTGTGGGAAGAGTTTCACTACAGGGGGTAGTCTCAGAACACACCAGCTCACTCACACAGGAGAGAAGCCATTTCACTGCTCTCAGTGTGGGAAGAGTTTCACTACAGGGGGTAATCTCAGAACACACCAGCTCACTCACACAGGAGAGAAGCCATTTCACTGCTCTCAGTGTGGGAAGAGTTTCACTACAGGGGGTAGTCTCAGAACACACCAGCTCACTCACACAGGAGAGAAGCCATTTCACTGCTCTCAGTGTGGGAAGAGTTTCACTACAGGGGGTAATCTCAGAACACACCAGCTCACTCACACAGGAGAGAAGCCATTTCACTGCTCTCAGTGTGGGAAGAGTTTCACTACAGGGGGTTATCTCAGAACACACCAGCTCACTCACACAGGAGAGAAGCCATTTCACTGCTCCTTGTGTGGGAAGAGTTTCAGTCAGTCAGGATATCTAAAGAGACACCAGTGTTGTAAAAAGAGTAAAGAAGTGGAACTTTAGATTCTCTTGACATTGGGACAGTGATTTAATAGAAGAGTAATGTTTCATCATGAAACATGAATGATGCGTCATTATATAGACACTGTTGAACTGTTTGGATAGAAATTATGATATTCATCAAACTGTCAACACTTTTTTAATTATCTCAAAGTACTGTGTCATTGTAATAGAATTGAATACACATAAATGTATGAATCGTATTTTATAGTATGAAATCTTACATACATTCATGTGTATAAACATGAACTATTAAGTAAATTATTTTTAAACTGAAATGAATATCTCCCAAGTTATAAACATGACAATGTTTTAATCCATTTTTATGTGATAATAAAATGTATTTCTTTACTCTGGTGTCCATCTTGTGTATTTAGTGTCAGATATTAACAACTCACCCAGAGGATTCACTCATTTCCTTCATCCTTATCATTCCATGAATTCACTGTTGATAATGATGATGATTTGCATTCCATGAGTACATTTAAACTTTGATGATCCATGTTTAATCATCTTCAGGTACTAGAAGCCCCTCTTCAGCCCGCCAACACTTATTAACTTTGCTTATTAAATTGCTTAAATCTGGATCTTGATAAAAGTAATTTAATTTGACCATGAATTCAATTAATATCAATCATTTAATTACACCTTTCAGTTATCTAAACTATTTTGAATAAAAAACACTTGAATACCTACTGCAGGAGGGCTGCTGCTAAATGGTAGATTTGCATAAAATGTTTTTTTCTCCCCCAAATAATCCCTTCAATTAAAGTCCAATCCCTGGATTCACAGTTTCTCTAAAGTAGGAGTGGTAATCTAGGACCAGGTCCAAAACTGATCCCCTACTCCAGTGTTTCACAACTCCAGTCCTCCAGTACCCCCACCAACTGCAGTCAGTGGACTAAAGTGACTAGGCATCAGGATTGATAATAAAGTTTCCAGAAGGCAGGGTAAAGTCATTCGGCATCAGGATAGATAATAATATGGTATTTGTGGTAGATATATTCCAGAAGGCAGGGTAAAGTCATTAGTCATCAGGATAGATAATAATAAGGCATTTGAGGTAGATATTTTCCAGAAGGCAGGGTAAAATCATTTGGCATCAGGATAGATAAGTTATTTGAGGTACAGTGCCTTCACATTTTGTTACGTTACAACCTTGTTCTGAAATGGATTAAATACAATTTTAAAAATCCTCAGCAATTTACACACAATACCCCATAATGACAAAATCAAAACAGGTTTTATTTTTTGTGTGCAAATGTAAAAATAAAAATAAAAACAGAAATACAGTATTTACATAAGTATTCAAACCCTTTGCTATGAGACTCAAAATTGAGCCAAGGTGCATCCTTTTTTCATTGATCATCCTTGAGATGCTTACATAACTTTATTGGAGTCCACCTGTGGTAAATTCAAATGATTGGTAATGATTTGGAAAGGCACACACTTGTATATATGAGGTCACACCAAGCTATGAGGTTGAAGGAATTGACCGTAGCGCTCCGAGACAGGATTGTGTCGAGGCACAGATCTGGGGAAGGGTACCAAAACATTTCTACAGCATTGAAGCTCCCCGAGAACACAGTGACCTCCATCATTCTTAAATTGAAGAAGTTTGGAACCACCAAGACTCTTCCTAGAGCTGGCCTTGGTCAGGGAGGTGACTAAGAGATGGGAAAACCTTCAATAAGGACAACCAGCTCTACAGCCCTCCACCAATCAGGCCTTTATGGTAGAGTGGCCATATGGAAATCACTCATCAATAAAAAGTTTGCCAAAAGGCTCCTGAAGACTCTCCGACAATGAGAAACAAGATTCACTGGTCGGATGAAACCAAGATTGAACTCTTTGGCCTGAATGCCAAGCATCACTTCTGGATGAAACCTGGCACCCACTCTGAAGTTTCTAAAACTGTTTGAATGATGTCTGTGAGTATAACATAACTCATATGGCAGGCAAAAACCTGAGAAAAAATCAAAACAGGAAGTGGGAAATCTGAGGTTTGTAGGATTTCAAGTCTTTGCCTATCCAAGATACAGTGTCCGATTGCACTTCCCAGGGCTTCCACTAGATGTCAACAGTCTTTAGAACCTTCTTTCAGGCTTCTACTGTGAAGGGGGAGCGAATAAGAGCTGTTTGACTAAGGTCTGGCAGAATACCATGAGCTAAGACATGCACATGGCCGTGAGAGCGAGCTGCGTTCCTTTTAATTTCTAAAGACAAAGGAATTGTCCGGTTGAAACATTTTTGAAGATTTATGTTAAAAACATCCTAAAGATTGATTCTATACATCGTTTGACATGTTTCTACGAACTGTAATATAAATGTTTTGGCTTTTCGTCTGAACTTCGTCTGAACTGAAGTGCCTGCGCCTCGTGAATTTGGATTTGTGAACTAAACGCGCAAATAAGAAGGAGGTATTTGGACATAAATGATGGACTTTATCGAACAAAACAAACAATATTGTGGAACTGGGATTCCTGGGAGTGCATTACGATGAAGATAATCAAAGGTAAGTGAATATTTATAATGCTATTTCTGACTTCTGTTGACTCCACAACATGACGGGTATCTGTATGGCTTGTTTTGGTGCCTGAGCGCTGTACTCCGATTATTGCATGGTGTGCTTTTTTCATAAAGCTTTTTAAAAATCTGACACAGCGGTTGCATTAAGGAGAAGTATATCTTTAATTCCATGCATATCAGTTGTATTTTCATTAACATTTATGATAAGTATTTCTGTAAACTGATGTGGCTCTCTGCACTTTCACCGGATGTTTGTTTGAGAATGCATTTCTGAACATAACACACCAATTTCAAATAAGGTTATTGGACATAAATATGAACTTTATCGAACAAAACATACATGTATTGTGTAACATTAAGTCCTATGAGTGCCATCTGATGAAGATCATCAAAGGTTAGTGATTAATTGTGTCTCTATTTCTGCTTTTTGTGACTCCTCTCTTTGGCTGGAAAAATGGCTGTGTTTTTCTGTGACTAGGCACTGACCTAACATAATCGTTTGGTTTGCTTTCCTCGTAAAGACTTTTTGAAATCAGACACTGTGGTGAGATCAACAACAAGTGTATCTTTAAAATGGAGTATAATACTTGTATGTTCGAGGAACTTAAATTATGAGATTTCTGTTGTTTGAATTTGGCACCCTGCAGTTTCACTGTATATGTTGTCAAATCGATCCCATTAACGGGATTTCAGCCATAAGAAGTGTTTCAAGGACAACAGAGTCAAGGTATTGGAGTGGCCATCACAAAGCCCTGACCTCAATCCTATAGAAAATGTGTGGGCAGAACTGAAAAAGCGTGTGTGAGCAAGGAGACCTTCAAACCTGACACAGTTACACCCGCTCTGTCAGGAGGAATGGGCCAACATTCACCCAACTTATTGTGGGAAGCTTGTGGAAGGCTACCTGAAACATTTGACCCAAGTTTATCAATTTAAAGGCAATGCTACCAAATACTGATTGAGTGTATGTAAACTTCTGACCCACTGGAAATGTGATGAAAGTAATAAAAGCTGAAATAAATCATTCTCTCTACTATTATTCTGACATTTCACATTCTTAAAATAAAGTGGTGATCCTAACTGATCTAAAACAGGAAATTGTTACTTGGATTAAATGTCAGGAATTGTGAAAAACTGAGTTTAAATGTATTTGGCTAAGGTGTATGTAAACTTCCGACTTCAAGGCAGGTTAAAGTCACTAGGTATCAGGATAGATAATATAAGTTATTTCAAGTGTGTATGTGTGTGTATGTGTATTGTGTGTGTGTGTGTATAGTGTGTGTTTGTATTACATGGTAATGTGTGTGGTGCATCTGTTGGAGGCCACTCAAGGAGTTGGCAAACATTTTCCTACTCTAATGCAGGGCTCTAGTCTTCAACTCTAATACAGGGCTCTAGTTCTCAACTCTAATACAGGGCCCTGGTTCTCTACGCTAATACAGGGTCCTGGTCCTATACTCTAATACAGGGCTCTAGTCCTCAACTCTAATACAGGGCCCTAGTCCTCTACTCTAATACAGGGCCCTGGTCCTCTACTCTAATACAGGGCTCTGGTCCTCTACTCTAATACAGGGCCCTAGTCCTCTACTCTAATACAGGGCCCTAGTCCTCTACTCTAATACAGGGCCCTAGTCCTCTACTCTAATACATAGACCTAGTCCTCTACTCTAATACAGGGCTCTAGTCCTCTACTCTAATACAGGGCCCTGGTCCTCTACTCTAATACAGGGCCCTAGTCCTCTACTCTAATACAGGGCCCTGGTTCTCTACTCTAATACAGGGCCCTAGTCCTCACCTCTAATACAGGGCCCTAGTCCTCTACTCTAATACAGGGCTCTAGTATTCAACTCTAATACAGGGCTCTAGTCTTCAACTCTAATACAGGGCTTTAGTCTTCAACTCTAATACAGGGCCCTGGTCCTCTACTCTAATACAGGGCTCTGGTCCTCTACTCTAATACAGGGCCCTAGTCCTCTACTCTAATACAGGGCCCTGGTCCTCTACTCTAATACAGGGCTCTAGTCCTCTACTCTAATACAGGGCTCTGGTCCTATACTCTAATACAGGGCCCTGGTCCTCTACTCTAATACAGGGCCCTGGTCCTCTACTCTAATACAGGGCCCTGGTCCTCTACTCTAATACAGGGCCCTGGTCCTCTACACTAATACAGGGCCCTAGTCCTCTACTCTAATACAGGGCCCTAGTCCTCTACTCTAATACAGGGCCCTGGTTCTCTACTCTAATACAGGGCCCTAGTCCTCACCTCTAATACAGGGCTCTGGTCCTCTACTCTAATACAGGGCTCTGGTCCTCTACTCTAATACAGGGCCCTGGTTCTCTACTCTAATACAGGGCCCTAGTCCTCTACTCTAATACAGGGCCCTAGTCCTCTACTCTAATACAGGGCCCTGGTCCTCTACTCTAATACAGGGCCCTGGTCCTCTACTCTAATACAGGGCCCTGGTTCTCTACTCTAATACAGGGCCCTAGTCCTCTACTCTAATACAGGGCCCTAGTCCTCTACTCTAATACATAGCCCTAGTCCTCTACTCTAATACAGGGCTCTAGTCCTCTACTCTAATACAGGGCCCTGGTTCTCTACTCTAATACAGGGCCCTAGTCCTCTACTCTAATACAGGGCCCTAGTCCTCTACTCTAATACAGGGCCCTGGTCCTCTACTCTAATACAGGGCCCTGGTCCTCTACTCTAATACAGGGCCCTGGTTCTCTACTCTAATACAGGGCCCTAGTCCTCTACTCTAATACAGGGCCCTAGTCCTCTACTCTAATACATAGCCCTAGTCCTCTACTCTAATACAGGGCTCTAGTCCTCTACTCTAATACAGGGCCCTAGTCCTCTACTCTAATACAGGGCCCTAGTCCTCTACTCTAATACAGGGCCCTAGTCCTCTACTCTAATACAGGGCCCTGGTCCTCTACTCTAATACATAGACCTAGTCCTCTACTCTAATACAGGGCCCTAGTCCTCTACTCTAATACAGGGCCCTGGTCCTCTACTCTAATACATAGACCTAGTCCTCTACTCTAATACAGGGCCCTAGTCCTCTACTCTAATACATAGACCTAGTCCTCTACCCTAATACAGGGCTCTAGTCCTCTACTCTAATACAGGGCCCTAGTCCTATACTCTAATACAGGGCCCTGGTCCTCTACTCTAATACAGGGCTCTGGTCCTCTACTCTAATACAGGGCCCTGGTCCTCTACTCTAATACAGGGCCCTGGTCCTCTACTCTAATACAGGGCCCTAGTCCTCTACTCTAATACAGGGCCCTAGTCCTCTACTCTAATACAGGGCTCTAGTCCTCTACTCTAATACATGGCTCTAGTCCTCTACTCTAATACAGGGCCCTAGTCCTCTACTCTAATACAGGGCTCTAGTCCTCTACTCTAATACAGGGCCCTAGTCCTCTACTCTAATACAGGGCCCTGGTTCTCTACTCTAATACAGGGCCCTGGTCCTCTACTCTAATACGGGGCCCTAGTCCTCTACTCTAATACATAGCCCTAGTCCTCTACTCTAATACAGGGCACTAGTCCTCAAATCTAATACAGGGCCCTGGTCCTCTACTCTAATACAGGGCTCTGGTCCTCGCTCTAATACAGGGCTCTGGGCCCCTACTCTAATACAGTGCTCTGGTTCCCTACTCTAATTAAGGGCCCTGGTCTTTCTCAGGAGCTGAGGTTGCTTGGACGAGAATGAAGTTGCCCCTAAACACTGATCTAAGGTCTTCCCTGATAACGAAGGTTAGGTTTTAGACAGGATATACTGATCCTAGATCTGTACCAAAAGCCCTATTCTACAATCTGTCACAATAACACCACCTAGTGGAAAATCATGACACTCACACATCCTATTTTCCTAACAGGACTGGCTCCTATTCTGTGGCCATTTATCAAGCATCTGCCTAACAGTAACAGTGGTGATTTAGGATCAGTTTAGTCTTTTAGATCATCATGAATATGACTATGTGGACGGGGACGGGGGGGACCTGGACGGGGGGGACGGGGACTGGGACGGGGACCTGGACGGGGGGACGGGGACCTGGACAGGGGGGACGGGGACCTGGACGGGGGGGACGGGGACTGGGACGGGGACTGGGACGGGGACGGGGGAGATATGGGGGAGAGGAATGAACAGAGAACCAGAGAGATGGGGGAGAGGAATGAACAGAGAACCAGAGAGATGAGAAAGAGGAATAGACAGAAAACCAGAGAGATGAGAGAGAGAAATAGACAGAGAACCAGAGAGATGAGAGAGAGAGAAGAATGGACAGAACCAGAGAGATGAGAGAGAGAAATAGACAGAGAACCAGAAAGTTGGGAGAAAGGAATGGACATAACCAGAGAGATGAGAGAGAGGAATGGACAGAACCAGAGAGATGAGAGAGAGGAATGGACAGAACCAGAGAGAGAAGAGAGAGGAATGGACAGAACCAGAGAGATGAGAGAGAGTATCCAGAGAGATGAGAGAGAGGAATGGACAGAACCAGAGAGATGAGAGAGAGGAATGGACAGAACCAGAGAGATGAGAGAGAGTAACCAGAGAGATGAGAGAGAGGAATGGACAGAACCAGAGAGATGAGAGAGAGGAATGGACAGAACCAGAGAGATGAGAGAGTAACCAGAGAGATGAGAGAGAGGAATGGACAGAACCAGAGAGATGAGAGAGAGGAATGGACAGAACCAGAGAGATGAGAGAGAGTAACCAGAGAGATGAGAGAGAGGAATGGACAGAACCAGAGAGATGAGAGAGAGGAATGGACAGAACCAGAGAGATGAGAGAGAGTAACCAGAGAGATGAGAGAGAGGAATGGACAGAACCAGAGAGATGAGAGAGAGGAATGGACAGAACCAGAGAGATGAGAGAGAGGAATGGACAGAACCAGAGAGATGAGAGAGAGGAATGGACAGAATCAGAGAGATGAGAGAGAGGAATGGACAGAACCAGAGAGATGAGAGAGAGGAATGGACAGAACCAGAGAGATGAGAGAGAGGAATGGACAGAACCAGAGAGATGAGAGAGAGTAACCAGAGAGATGAGAGAGAGTAACCAGAGAGATGAGAGAGAGTAACCAGAGAGAGGAATGGACAGAACCAGAGAGATGAGAGAGAGGAATGGACAGAACCAGAGAGATGAGAGAGAGGAACAATGTTAGAGAAAAACCAAGGAGTGCCAGTGTTTCTGCAGCAGGTCTGTCTGCTGAGCAGGCTTTAGTGTCTCTATAGTACCATGGCTGGATTAGTCTGGTCTATAGCAGATCAAAGATACACAGGGCTGAGGTGTGTGTGTGTGTGTGTGTGTGTGTGTGCCCTGTCCCATCTTGTTCATCTGAGTAGCGTCTGCCATTACCGCTGTGTCTGAGGTTTTTAGGCTTCGTCTCTAATGGCACCCTGTTTTTATTTGTTATTTGTTTAACTAGGCAAGTCATTTAAGAACAAATTCTTATTTTCAATGACGGTCTAGGAACAGTGGGTTATCTGCCTTGTTCAGTGGCAGAACAACACATTTTTACCTTGTAAGCTTAGGGATTCGAGCTTGCAACCTTTCGGTTACTAGTCCAATGCTCTAACCACTAGGCTACCTGGCACACCTATTCCCTTCGTAGTGCACTACTTTTGACCAGAGCCCAATGTGAAGTGATCAAAAATAGTGCACTACATATGGAATAGCATGGCGTTTGATACTTACCCTTAGACTGGCATGTGTCAACATAATTTATCCCTATATTTAGACTGTATGAATCACAGCAAAACTCCTAGCATCATCACTCTCATTCAACCTTGTTGGTTTTGGATTTAACAGCAGGTTATGCAGTTAAATGAGAGATGGAGGGAGAGGGGAGAGAGAGGAAGGGAGAGGGGAGAGAGAAGGAGGGAGAGGGGAGAGAGAAGGAGGGAGAGTGGAGAGAGAAGGAGGGAGAGTGGAGAGAGAGGAAGGGAGAGGGGAGAGAGAGGAAGGGAGAGGGGAGAGAGAAGGAGGGAGAGGGGAGAGAGAGGAAGGGAGAGGGGAGAGAGAGGAAGGGAGAGGGGAGAGAGAGGAAGGGAGAGGGGAGAGAGAAGGAGGGAGAGGGGAGAGAGAAGGAGGGAGAGTGGAGAGAGAGGGTCGAGATTGAGAGGGATAGAGGGGGAGGAAGAGAGAGTGAGTAACGAGAGAGCGGGGAGATAATGAGATGGATAGAGGGGGGAGAGAGAGGGACAGAAGGAGAGAGGCAGAAAAAGACAGCGAGGGTGGCAGATAAGAGAGAGAGAGATTTAGCTACACAAATCAATTGTGTTTTGATGCAATGACATTGGAAAAGTGGGGTATCGTGAATGAAAATTCATGAGGGAGCGATGCGATTAGTTCACATTACCATAATCCTCTCCCTCTCTCTGCCACTCCCACCCCTCTCTATCTTTTGTTCTCCCTCTGTCTCTCTCTCTCTCTCTCTCTACCTCCCCCTCTCTCCTGTTCTCCCTCTCTCGGTCAATATCCCCCTCTCTCTTTGCCACTCTCACCCCACTCGATCTTTCGTTCTCCCTCCCTCTCTGTCGCTCTCTCTCTACCTCTCCCCCTCCCTCTCTCGGTCAATATCCCCCTCTCTCTCTCTGCCACTCCCACCCCTCTCTATCTTCCTTTCTCCCTCCCTCTCTCTCTCTCTACCTCCCCCTCTCTCCTGTTCTCCCTCTCTCTGTCTATATCCCCCTCTCTCTCTGCCACTCCCACCCCTCTCTATCTTCCTTTCTCCCTCCCTCTCTCTCTCTCTCTCTACCTCCCCCTCTCTCCTGTTCTCCCTCTCTCTCTCTCTACCTCTCCCTCTCTCCTGTTCTCCCTCCCTCTCTCTCTCTACCTCCCCCTCTCTCCTGTTCTCCCTCTCTCTGTCTATATCCCCCTCTGTCTCTGCCACTCCCACCCCTCTCTATCTTCCTTTCTCCCTCCCTCCCTCCCTCTCTGTCTCTCTCTCTCTCTCCCTCTCTCCTGTTCTCCCTCCCTCTCTCTCTCTCTACCTCTCTCCTGTTCTCCCTCCCTCTCTCTCTCTACCTCCCCCTCTCTCCTGTTCTCCATCTCTCTGTCTATATCCCCCTCTGTCTCTGCCACTCCCACCCCTCTCTATCTTCCTTTCTCCCTCCCTCCCTCTCTGTCTCTCTCTCTCTCTACCTCTCCCTCTCTCCTGTTCTCCCTCTCTCTGTCTATATCCCCCTCTGTCTCTGCCTCTCTATCAATTCAATTTAAAGGTTTTATTGGGAAACATATGTTTACATTGCCAAAGCAAGTGCAATAGATTATAAACAAAATGTGAAATAAACAAAAAATTAACAGTAACCAATACTCTCACAAGTGTCAAATGAATAGGCACATTTAAAATGTCCTATTATGGCTATGTAGGGTTACAATGATGTGCAAATGGTTAAAGTATAAAAGGGAAAATAAATAAACAAGAGAATTGGTTGTATTTACAATGGTGTTTGTTCTTCACTGGTTGCCCTTTTCTTGTGGCAACAGGTCACAAATCTTGCTGCTGTGACGTCACACTGTGGTATTTCACCCAGTAGATATGGGAGTTTATCAAAATTGGATTTGTTTTGGAATTCTTTGTGGATCTGTGTAATATGAGGGAAATATGTCTCTCTAATATGATCATCCATTTGGCAGGAGGTTAGGAGGTGCAGCTCAGTTTCCATCTAATTTTGTGGGCAGTGTGCACATAGCCTGTCTTCTCTTGAGAGACAGGTCTGCCTACGGCGGCCTTTCTCAATAGCAAGGCTATGCTCACTGAGTCTGTACATAGTCAAAGCTTTCCTTAAGTTTGGGTCAGTCACAGTGGTCAGGTATTCTGAGAGACTCTGGATTGAGGTCAGTGATAAAGTAATCTACAGTACTACTGCCAAGAGATGAGCTATAGGTGTACCTACCGTAGGAGTCCCCTCGAAGCCTACCATTGACTATGTACAGACCCAGCGTGTCACAGAGCTGCAGGAGTTGTGACCCATTTTTGTTGGTTGTTTTGTCATAGTTGTGTCAAGGGGAGCATATTTAGGTGGGAACACTGTCACCTCTAGGTAGGTGTTTGTCCCCTGTGTGGTGAGGGTGTTCTTGTTCAGTTCTGGCATTTAGGTTGCCACAGACTAGTACATGGCCCTGGGCCTGTAAATTGTTGATCTCCCCTCTAGGATGGAGAAGCTGTCATCGTTAAAGTATGGGGATTCTATTGGAGGGATATAGGTAGCGCACAGGAGGACATTTTTCTCTGTTAAGATAATTTCCTTATTAATTTCTAGCCAGGTGTAAAATGTTCCTGTTTTGACTTATTTAACAGAGTAGGTTAGGTCTGCTCTTTACAAAATTAGCATACCCCTTGAGTCTCTTCCCTGTTTCACACCTGGTAGTTTGGTGGATGGGACAACCAGCTCTCTGTAACCTAGAGGGCAACCAGTGGGTCCATCTCCTTTATACCATGTTTCTTGTAGGATGACAATGTCTGTATTTCTGATTTCTTTGATGTGACGCCCCTCCCACTCTGTCTGCCGTATTCTTTCTCTTTGTTCTTGTTTTCCTTATTAGGATGTCAGTGGGCGGAGCTGGGAGCGTCGTCAGCCAAATGGCTGGGATAAATACACCTCTTCCCCATTCATTGAGGAGACTCTCTCCATACAGACACACTGTTTGATTTTGGTTGTGTCATTTTTGTGGTTTGGTTTGGCATCTTTCAACACTCCTCATTATCACATCATGCAACCACTCACTTACACTGATTACACACACACACCATTGTTTATTAGTGTATAGGTTACCTAAGTTAATAAATATATTTTTGTTATTCCTTATCTCCACGTTGTCTCCTTTTTGTTATAGGCTTTGAGTCGGTTCGTGACAAGTGGGGTCTCATCCAGGATCTTGAAGGTATGAAGAAAACGTGGAGTTGATTGAACTCGTTCTGAATTAGACGCCATAGTCACAAGTAAATAATAAAGAAAGGATCTCGCTCTTGCCCTCTGCTGAGCACACCAGACCACAACAACTAACAGGTTGAAATCAGTGTTAAACGTCAAAAAAATGATGTTAGGTTGATATCAAAAGTCAATCTAATGGAGAGTGGTATTCTTGAAGTTACCTCTGGGGCAGTCTATACCGAGGACTCGTGTCGTGGAAATTCAGTACTGAGAGAGATTGGATCAATCATCTTTATTTAATATCGATTAATTATTGCAATAATGAGACCGTCAGCCCACCAGTCTTGACTGTTAGGCTGAGAGTCTAGCCTTTACACACAATACACAATTTTTATATAGCTGTCAGTCACTTCTAACCTTCCCATAAGCCACCTTGGTTTTCTACACAGGATGTTTTTTTACTTAGTTTCCCAGATGCCAGGAAGACGAGACAATGAGACAATGCTCTTAACTCTTCCAGGCTTTCTCTATCTCGAGTCACACACACCACATCTTGTCTATAGAATGATAGCTTTTAGGTTTCTCCATTCGACCATCTAAAAAACAGTCAAACAATTTGTATCCCAGATTTACAGTAAGTTTCTTCAGCACATTTTTATCAAAATAATTCACATTCAATTAAAACTCAGATCAAATTTTTTTTTAAGTCTGTGTGTGTGTGCCCCTTTAAGATACCTGGGCACTAACCCATATTCATAACCAGTAAGTTGTGTGTGCTGGTGTGTGTGTGTGCCCCTTTAAGATACCTGGGCACTAACCCATATTCCTAACCAGTAAGTTGTGTGTGCTGGTGTGTGTGTGTGCCCCTTTAAGATACCTAGGCACTAACCCATATTCATAACCAGTAAGTTGTGTGTGCTGGTGTGTGTGTGTGCCCCTTTAAGATACCTAGGCACTAACCCATATTCATAACCAGTAAGTTGTGTGTGCTGGTGTGTGTGTGTGCCCCTTTAAGATACCTGGGCACTAACCCATATTCCTAACCAGTAAGTTGTGTGTGTGCCCCTTTAAGATACCTGGGCACTAACCCATATTCCTAACCAGTAAGTTGTGTGTGTGCCCCTTTAAGATACCTGGGCACTAACCCATATTCCTAACCAGTAAGTTGTGTGTGCTGGTGTGTGTGTGTGCCCCTTTAAGATACCTAGGCACTAACCCATATTCATAACCAGTAAGTTGTGTGTGCTGGTGTGTGTGTGTGCCCCTTTAAGATACCTGGGCACTAACCCATATTACTAACCAGTAAGTTGTGTGTGCTGGTGTGTGTGTGTGCCCCTTTAAGATACCTGGGCACTAACCCATATTCCTAACCAGTAAGTTGTGTGTGCTGGTGTGTGTGTGTGCCCCTTTAAGATACCTAGGCACTAACCCATATTCATAACCAGTAAGTTGTGTGTGCTGGTGTGTGTGTGTGTGCCCCTTTAAGATACCTGGGCACTAACCCATATTACTAACCAGTAAGTTGTGTGTGCTGGTGTGTGTGTGTGCCCCTTTAAGATACCTGTTATTTTAAGATGAACTTGTAATGCCCAAATGTAGAAAATACAGCAATCCAAACCATTCAAATCCACAATCCTTACTTTCCTATTTACTTAACTTTCTTTGTCACCTTCACTTGTCTACTGTACATCTCTTCCCTTAAACTCAGAAAGCCCTCAAGAATCTCTACTGTACATCTCTTCCCTTAAACTCAGAAAGCCCTCAAGAATCTCTACTGTACATCTCTTCCCTTAAACTCAGAAAGCCCTCAAGAATCTCTACTGTACATCTCTTCCCTTAAACTCAGAAAGCCCTCAAGAATCTCTACTGTACACTCTCATCTAACGTTGTTACCAGGTGAACTAATAATACAAAATAAAAAAATGTATTATAATCAAATAAACTTAACTTCTACTTTTCACAGGGAGGCCACTTAAATTACGCTGTTATCTCTTCCTCCCTTTCGTCAATTCAATAAATATATGTTAAAATAAAATAAAATTAGGTGTCTCGTGAGATTAAAACTCCTAGGGTTGTCCTGAGTCGCATTGTTCTCGAAACCCACCAAATATGTTATTTTATTTCGCCGGTTGTACTTTACCATTTAATAATTCTTTGAGACCCTACTCTACCACATAGTTTACTAATGTAGCAATGTTTGGCATACGAGTTTCTTTGTCTTTTTACGCAAATAACAAATTCACTAACTAATTTACGTGTCGTATCAACACAGAACCCCCAAATCTACACGCTCACCGTTGTGAAACAAAGCTCGACTATTTGTAAACATAATTCGTGCTCTTGGCCATATAACGTTATACCGCCAATTTTAATATGGTACATAGTATGCACTGTCCTTGATTCTCACAAGGATTACTCAACCCCAACCTCTGCTAAGGAGCAGGGTTGATATAAACTCTCTGACTTCACAAAATATACTTTAGTACTTTTCCTGCCTCACACCCAAGCTAACTGGCTAAAGTTGGCTAGCTTGCTAGCTAACGTTACTTCCAGACACAAACAAGAGTATACATCTTCACTCTCCATTCTACTCACCTAGCAGAGCTGGTCAGACTTTTCTATGTTTATTCAAAACATTGGTGATTAACTGTGCTGCCGGCAATAATTAAAATTACCTTAGAGAAATAACATTTATTGGCACCAGTCATATTCAACCGGCGTTGAGCATTTGTGAATTCATCAGTTATTCTGCGCTCTGGTAAATCCAAACCAGTGCTTTGAAATCCGAACAAAATAGCCTGAGCGAATTTACCAAATACCCTTTTAACAATGTCCATTTAGAACACATTTAGCTAATCTAAGAATGACTTGAATAGTCAACAAACACTGGGTAGTTGAATAGCATATATTTAATATACTAACTCAATGCAATGATATACTATGCAGTTCATAAAGATAGTGCAAGCAACACATTTGTCATACTTAGTTGAAACAAATTATGTATATTTTAGGACCAATAAGCATACTACATACTCAAATTACTTCACAAATAGTACGGTTAGAAAGCTAACATCAAAACGCTGGTGCATTGCGCTAATGATTCTTATTTTATATAATTCTGCCAAGTCACAATTGCATCCCAGCATGTTCCTGTCAGCAGGAAAATGCTACCGAATTTGATCCATGATTCGATTTTTTTTCTTCTCCATATTCGAGCCGAATTGGTAGAATGCTTGCGTGCTTCTATTAGTATCTTTATGGCTTTGCTTCAGTACCTCTATGCATTTCATTTCCGCTTCTCGTTCCTCGTGGTTTTAATATTGTGATGAAGAAGGCTGGATGCAGGTCTCGAACCCTCGACCTTCTCGCACAAAGTCCAGCGCGCTATCGACTGTGCCCCAAAAGCATGCTCGAGCGGCAGAGTCGAGATCTGCGCTTATAAACCCAGGGTCGTTATAATATATTGATGAAAAATCCGAAATTACGCTTTGTACTACATTATAAGTTACTAACTTCATGGGAAAAGGATTTATTCAATAAATATAGCATCTCATCTCCTACTGCGAAAAACACATTTTGAGGCCTTTGGGGCAGTTTTCTCTAAATGTATTACCTTGACGGAAGAAAATCACATACGCGTTTAGACATTCATATAATGCTTTTAACCTTATCTCTATCAAATGATCCATAAAGACCCTACGTACGTCTACGTATGAGTTGTTTAAGTTGCACCTCATTATTTTCCCAGTATTTACTTGATCAAATCTCTAGTAATCGATTATACACACATACAATGTATCATTCTTTCCCCCCCATGTCTTCACAGAATCATTATATAACGTAGGAAATCTTCTGAACTCACATTAATGAATCAGTCCGTTTCCAACGACTCCTCAACCACTCCAAGCAGGACCAAAATAAAGTTCATTTCTCCGATGGGAATAATTCTCAATGGTTCTCTAGTCTTCCAGAAATGATAGAATAACATCTAGTACTTAATAATACCACTCTGTGATATTCTATGATGGGAAGTGTTGAACAGAACCCCAACATAACGCTACATATTTTATTATCCAAATGTAAGATTAACACTTGTTTTTTTTACTCACAGAACTCGGATTCACACAGTACTGTTCCCAAAACATACTTCCCTCACACTCTCTCCTATCACATTCACAGAAAGCACAAACAAAAACACAGAGGGGAATGAGACAGACAAGGAAAACAGTTTTTAGATGTCAGAACCCTGTCTATATGAACAGGGAAACCCATTCCATTATCAAAATCTTGCCTAATTAGTGGTCCCACAACGGGGTGTTGTATCCACACTGGGATATCGCCTGCTGTGATTACTATGGTATAGCCTATGGCCTTTTGCACACAATGTATATAGACTCTCCTTTTTTCTACTGTATTATTGACTTGTTAATTGTTTACTCCATGTGTAACTCTGTGTTGTCTGTTCACACTGCTATGCTTTATCTTGGCCAGGTCGCAGTTGCAAATGAGAACTTGTTCTCAACTAGCCTACCTGGTTAAATAAAGGTGTTCTCAACTAGCCTACCTGGTTAAATAAAGGTGTTCTCAACTAGCCTACCTGGTTAAATAAAGGTAAAAAATAAAAAAAATATAAAAAAAATAGATTATGTTATGTCTTTCCCAAAGTGCAAAACTACCAACAGAGTACCCGTGTTTCCTATCCAACTATGTAACACAGTCCCAAAAAATCCAACCTTACCTCATATTTACTAAGTATCAGGAACAACAAAACACTTCAGTAACACCTAACAATAGTAACCCGGGGCATACCTGTTTACCTAATTTAACAAAACACATAACTAACACAACACGTTATAATTAGACTTCGCCAGGACTAGTCCCCCCGCAGGGTGTCACCGGGCGCAGGTCCCTCTTCTAACAGAACTCCCCCAGGACTAGTGCCCCCGCAGGGTGTCACCGGGCGCAGGTCCCTCGTCTAACAGAACTCCCCCAGGACTAGTGCCCCCGCAGGGTGTCACCGGGCGCAGGTCCCTCGTCTAACAGAACTCCCCCAGGACTAGTGCCCCCGCAGGGTGTCACCGGGCGCTGGTCCCTCGTCTAACAGAACTCCCCCAGGACTAGTGCCCCCGCAGGGTGTCACCGGGCGCAGGTCCCTCGTCTAACAGAACTCCCCCAGGACTAGTGCCCCCGCAGGGTGTCACCGGGCGCAGGTCCCTCGTCTAACAGAACTCCCCCAGGACTAGTGCCCCCGCAGGGTGTCACCGGGCGCAGGTCCCTCGTCTAACAGAACTCCCCCAGGACTAGTGCCCCCGCAGGGTGTCACCGGGTGCAGGTCCCTCGTCTAACAGAACCTCGCCAGGACTAGTGCCCCCGCAGGGTGTCACCGGGCGCAGGTCCCTCGTCTAACAGAACTCCCCCAGGACTAGTGCCCCCGCAGGGTGTCACCGGGCGCAGGTCCCTCGTCTAACAGAACCTCGCCAGGACTAGTGCCCCTGCAGGGTGTCACCGGGTGCAGGTCCCTCGTCTAACAGAACTCCCCCAGGACTAGTGCCCCCGCAGGGTGTCACCGGGCGCAGGTCCCTCGTCTAACAGAACCTCGCCAGGACTAGTGCCCCTGCAGGGTGTCACCGGGTGCAGGTCCCTCGTCTAACAGAACTCCCCAGGACTAGTGCCCCTGCAGGGTGTCACCGGGCGCAGGTCCCTCGTTCCCACAAACCTCACCATCCTACTGCGATCAAGTCAGTACCACGGATTGGACTGTTGGTTTCCCGCAACTGGCTAATTAACAATCATGCCCAAGGATACCTCACTGAAGAACACTCTTATCAACTCACCTCAGTCCTGCTAGTTACCTCAGCTGTGGCCCTCTTAAGGAAGACCTCGCTGTGAGCTTACACTCAAACAGGGGCTTTCATTTTTTTAATGACTTTTTCTTTATAATTTCATCACGTATTGATGGATTGTCCAAGCCTACCTCTCTCAGTACTCTGTCTGAGATTTGGTATCCACCTGTTACCTCTCAGATCATAGGTGGGTCCTAGGTGGGTCAGTAATAAGCCTGGTTTACCCTGAGATCCCAATTTCTGATCCCCTGTGCACAGTTAAATCAAATCAAATCAAAATGAAATTTTATTTGTCACATACACATGGTTAGCAGATGTTAATGCGAGCGTAGCGAAATGCTTGTGCTTCTAGTTCCGACCTTGCAGTAATAACCAACAAGTAATCTAATTAACAATTCCAAAACTACTGTCTTATACACACAAGTGTAGGGGATAAAGAACATGTACATAAAGATATATGAATGAGTGATGGTACAGAGCGGCATAGGCAAGATACAGTAGATGGTATCGAGTACAGTATATACATATGAGATGAGTATGTAAACAAAGTGGCATAGTTAAAGTGGCTAGTGATACATGTATTACATAAAGATGCAGTAGATGATATAGAGTACAGTATATACGTATACATATGAGATGAATAATGTAGGGTATGTAAACATTATATTAGATAGCATTGTTTAAAGTGGCTAGTGATATATTTTACATAATTTCCCATCAATTCCCATTATTAAAGTGGCTGGAGTTGAGTCAGTGTGTTGGCAGCAGCCACTCAATGTTAGTGGTGGCTGTTTAACAGTCTGATGGCCTTGAGATAGAAGCTGTTTTTCAGTCTCTCGGTCCCAGCTTTGATGCACCTGTACTGACCTCGCCTTCTGGATGATAGCGGGGTGAACAGGCAGTGGCTCGAGTGGTTGTTGTCCTTGATGATCTTTATGGCCTTCCTGTGACATCGGGTGGTGTAGGTGTCCTGGAGGGCAGGTAGTTTGCCCCCGGTGATGCGTTGTGCAGACCTCATTACCCTCTGGAGAGCCTTACGGTTGTGGGCGGAGCAGTTGCCGTACCAGGCGGTGATACAGCCCGCCAGGATGCTCTCGATTGTGCATCTGTAGAAGTTTGTGAGTGCTTTTGGTGACAAGCCAAATTTCTTCAGCTTCCTGAGGTTGAAGAGGCGCTGCTGCTTCTTCTTCACGATGCTGTCTGTGTGGGTGGACCAATTCAGTTTGTCTGTGATGTGTATGCCGAGGAACTTAAAACTTACTACCCTCTCCACTACTGTTCCATCGATGTGGATAGGGGGGTGTTCCCTCTGCTGTTTCCTGAAGTCCACAATCATCTCCTTAGTTTTGTTGACGTTGAGTGTGAGGTTATTTTACAGGAGAACTTCAACAGGTGAAGTTGCAGATCACCTCCTCGTTGCCAAAAAGGTTGTGGAAATTCAGTACTGAGAGAGTCTTGGTCATTTCTTCAAACAATCACATTTATTTAATATCGATTCATTATTGCAATATAATGAGACCGTCAGCCCACCAGTCTTGACTGACTGTTAGGCTGAGAGTTTAGCCTTTACAGACAATGTACACTTTTTATATAGCTGATACCAAAATTGCTTAGTCAGTCACTTCTAACCTTCCCATAAGCCACCTTGGTTTTCTACACAGGATGGTATTTTACCTAGTTTCCCAGATGCCAGGAAGACGAGACAATGCTCTTAACTCTTCCAGGCTTTCTCTATCTCGAGTCACACACACCACATCTTGTCTATAGAATGATAGCTTTTAGGTTTTTATCACCAACACTAATCAATTGTCAGCTTCAAGCTATCTCTAGTAGAGCCCTTGTCCTTGTTACATAGCCAACAAATAAGGTGAATGCATCATTTTTCCCTCCCACTCGCCACCTCAGCCGTCTCCTCGTTTCGTTACAATGGCCGCCCATCTGTTAGACCCAGTGGTGTGTCTTTTGGACAACAGAAAGAGCTGCTTCTGTTACAACTAGAGCACGATTGTGAGCAGCTATAATAACTGCCATTTAAACAGGATTTGGAGCATTCTAAAATCAAGTTGCAACAAGAGCGGATAGAGTTGGTTAGGGAAGGAAAGCTCTCAGGGGAGAGTTTGCTCTGGGAAGGTGACCCAGATTTACCAAGGGGTCACTTCTCTCTCGGTCGTGCCCAGGACTCATTTGATATTGTTGGAAACTTACGGTTGTGGCCAAAATATAATGAGAAGGACCCTGAGATGTTCTTTTTGTTTGAGCTTGTTGCTGACGCACCCACTTACACTACTGATTACACACCATCTTACACTACTGATTACACACCCACTTACACTACTGATTACACACCCATTTACACTACTGATTACACACCCACTTACATTACTGATTACACACCCACTTACACTACTGATTACACACCCACTTACACTACTGATTACACACCCACTTACACTACTGATTACACATCCATTTACACTACTGATTACACACCCACTTACACTACTGATTACACACCCACTTACACTACTGATTACACACCCACTTACACTACTGATTACACACCCACTTACACTACTGATTACACACCCACTTACACTACTGATTACACACCCACTTACACTACTGATTACACACCCACTTACACTACTGATTACACACCCATTTACACTACTGATTACACGCCCACTTACACTACTGATTACACACCCACTTACACTACTGATTACACACCCACTTACACTACTGATTACACACCCACTTACCCTACTGATTACACACCCACTTACACTACTGATTACACACCCACTTACACTACTGATTACACACCCACTTACACTACTGATTACACACCCACTTACACTACTGATTACACACCCACTTACACTACTGATTACACACCCACTTACACTACTGATTACACGCCCACTTACACTACTGATTACACACCCACTTACACTACTGATTACACACCCACTTACACTACTGATTACACACCCACTTACACTACTGATTACACGCCCACTTACACTACTGATTACACACCCACTTACACTACTGATTACACGCCCACTTACACTACTGATTACACGCCCACTTACACTACTGATTACACACCCACTTACACTACTGATTACACACCCACTTACACTACTGATTACACACCCACTTACCCTACTGATTACACACCCACTTACACTACTGATTACACACCCACTTACACTACTGATTACACACCCACTTACACTACTGATTACACACCCACTTACACTACTGATTACACACCCACTTACACTACTGATTACACACCCACTTACACTACTGATTACACGCCCACTTACACTACTGATTACACACCCACTTACACTACTGATTACACACCCACTTACACTACTGATTACACACCCACTTACACTACTGATTACACGCCCACTTACACTACTGATTACACACCCACTTACACTACTGATTACACACCCACTTACACTACTGATTACACACCCACTTACACTACTGATTACACACCCACTTACACTACTGATTACACACCCACTTACACTACTGATTACACACCCACTTACACTACTGATTACACACCCACTTACACTACTGATTACACACCCACTTACACTACTGATTACACACCCACTTACACTACTGATTACACGCCCACTTACACTACTGATTACACACCCACTTACACTACTGATTACACACCCACTTACACTACTGATTACACACCCACTTACACTACTGATTACACACCCACTTACACTACTGATTACACACCCACTTACACTACTGATTACACACCCACTTACACTACTGATTACACACCCACTTACACTACTGATTACACACCCACTTACACTACTGATTACACACCCACTTACACTACTGATTACACACCCACTTACACTACTGATTACACACCCACTTACCCTACTGATTACACACCCACTTACCCTACTGATTACACACCCACTTACACTACTGATTACACACCCACTTACACTACTGATTACACACCCACTTACACTACTGATTACACACCCCACTTACACTACTGATTACACACCCACTTACACTACTGATTACACACCCACTTACACTACTGATTACACCCCACTTACACTACTGATTACACACCCACTTACACTACTGATTACACACCCACTTACACTACTGATTACACACCCACTTACACTACTGATTACACACCCACTTACACTACTGATTACACGCCCATTACACTACTGATTACACACCCACTTACACTACTGATTACACACCCACTTACACTACTGATTACACACCCACTTACACTACTGATTACACACCCACTTACACTACTGATTACACACCCACTTACACTACTGATTACACACCACTTACACTACTGATTACACACCCATTTACACTACTGATTACACACCCATTTACACTACTGATTACACACCCACTTACACTACTGATTACACACCCACTTACACTACTGATTACACACCCACTTACACTACTGATTACACACCAACTTACACTACTGATTACACACCCACTTACACTACTGATTACACACCCACTTACACTACTGATTACACACCCACTTACACTACTGATTACACACCCACTTACACTACTGATTACACACCCACTTACACTACTGATTACACACCCACTTACACTACTGATTACACACCCATTTACACTACTGATTACACACCCACTTACACTACTGATTACACACCCACTTACACTACTGATTACACACCCACTTACACTACTGATTACACACCCATTTACACTACTGATTACACACCCACTTACACTACTGATTACACACCCACTTACACTACTGATTACACACCCACTTACACTACTGATTACACACCCATTTACACTACTGATTACACACCCACTTACACTACTGATTACACACCCACTTACACTACTGATTACACACCCACTTACACTACTGATTACACACACCGTTGTTTATTAGTATATAGGTTATCTCAGTTAATAAATATATTTGTGTTATTCCTTATCTCCGCGTTGTCTCCCTTTTTGTTACGGGCTTCAAGCCGGTTCGTGACATTGATCAAGTCTGGGTCCCTGTGTAACGGATGTGAAACGGCTAGCTAGTTAGCGGTGGTGCGCGCTAAATAGCGTTTCAATCGGTGACGTCACTTGCTCTGAGACCTTGAAGTAGTAGTTCCCCTTGCTCTGCAAAGGCCGCGGCTTTTGTGGAGCGATGGGTAACGATGCCTCGAGGGTGACTGTTGTTGATGTGTGCAGAGGGTCCCTGGTTCACGCCCGGGTATGGGCGAGGGGACGGTTTAAAATCTATGCTGTTACACCTGCTCATAAGGCCAAAGGCAGATGACCTCAGACCTTGTATATTGCAGGATAAGATGGTAAAAACGGTGTTTCATAGATTCTAGTGTTTTCGTATGGTTTAGGCCCGGACCATTACAGTAGGTTTGAGCAGAGCATGTTGAGCATCTGATATTGTTGAGCATAACTCTTAGATCTCAGGATGGGGGTTGGGCCTGTTGTTCTCATCAGGGGCGGGGCCTAAGGGGTGGGAAGAAGGTGAATGGGTCTGATATGGTGGGTCCTATATAGAGTGTGGCCAGGGTTTGCTTGGGGTGATTTTAGCTGGTTGGGGTGTGGCTGGTGATGCTGTGATCTTGGTGTAGGTCCTCTTGGCATGGGTTCTCTCTGTGCAGGTCCTTCAGGAGGGGGTCTTGCAGGTCTGGGAGGGTGTCTCGCTGTTCTGGGTGGGGTGTCCAGTACTCTGTTGCTCCTGTGTGAGGTGCTGGGGGTGTGGTTGAGGGTGACGTCCTTCAGGATCCTGGCAAAAGTTGGGATTGCTGCCTTGTAGAGGTGGAACTGGTCGTAAAATCTGTTCACGTCCCGGGTGGAGGGGTGGGCCAGGTAGACATTAGGTTTTGAGGCACAGTCCCAGGTGGAGGGGTGGGCCAGGTAGACATTAGGTTTTGAGGCACAGTCCCAGGTGGAGGGGTGGGCCAGGTAGACATTAGGTTTTGAGGCATAGTCCCAGGTGGAGGGGTGGGCCAGGTAGACATTAGGTTTTGGTTTTGAGGCACAGTCCCGGGTGGAGGGGTGGGCCAGGTCGACATTAGGTTTTGAGGCACAGTCCAGGGTGGAGGGGGTGGGCCAGGTAGACATTAGGTTTTGAGGCACAGTCCCGGGTGGAGGGGTGGGCCAGGTAGACATTAGGTTTTGAGGCACAGTCCCAGGTGGAGGGGTGGGCCAGGTAGACATTAGGTTTTGAGGCACAGTCCCGGGTGGAGGGGTGGGCCAGGTAGACATTAGGTTTTGAGGCACAGTCCCAGGTGGAGGGGTGGGCCAGGTAGACATTAGGTTTTGAGGCACAGTCCCAGGTGGAGGGGTGGGCCAGGTAGACATTAGGTTTTGAGGCACAGTCCAGGGTGGAGGGGTGGGCCAGGTAGACATTAGGTTTTGAGGCACAGTCCCAGGTGGAGGGGTGGGCCAGGTAGACATTAGGTTTTGAGGCACAGTCTCGGGTGGTGGGGTGGGCCAGGTAGACATTAGGTTTTGAGGCACAGTCCCGTGTGGGAGGGTGGTCCAGTCCTGGGAAATGCTTCATTCACCTTTTAGCATTGTGGGTTTTTGTGGTAGCAGGGTGGAGATAACAGATCACATAACAACTTGTGCGTTGAGGAAAGTGGAAGAAGCTTTTTCATTCACTCCTTTGAGTGCTGTGGCCACCCTTTCCTGCTGGGCCCTCAGGTCATTTGGGCCTTGATAATTATAATGTGGCTGGGGGACCCTAGTCTGTCTTCTGACAACAGCTCCAGGGCATACCTAGTGTTTGTCCTCTGACAACAGCTCCAGGACATACCTAGTGTTTGTCCTCTGACAATAGCTCCAGGACATACCTAGTGTTTGTCCTCTGACAACAGCTCCAGGACATGCCTAGTGTCTGTCCTCTGACAACAGCTCCAGGACATACCTAGTGTTTGTCCTCTGACAATAGCTCCAGGGCATACCTAGTGTTTGTCCTCTGACAACAGCTCCAGGACATGCCTAGTGTTTGTCCTCTGACAACAGCTCCAGGACATACCTAGTGGTTGTCCTCTGACAACAGCTCCAGGGCATACCTAGTGTTTGTCCTCTGACAACAGCTCCAGGACATGCCTAGTGTTTGTCCTCTGACAACAGCTCCAGGGCATACCTAGTGTTTGTCCTCTGACAACAGCTCCAGGACATACCTAGTGTCTGTCCTCTGACAACAGCTCCAGGACATACCTAGTGTTTGTCTTCTGACAACAGCTCCAGGACATACCTAGTGTTTGTCTTCTGACAACAGCTCCAGGACATACCTAGTGTTTGTCTTCTGACAACAGCTCCAGCTCCAGGACATGCCTAGTGTTTGGGCAACAGAGTTTAGCCACTTTTTGTTTGTGAAAAAGTTTATTCTCTTGAATGTATTGGCCATTTGAGTCAGTGAGGAGGACAACTTCTGGCTTTTGTCTCGTCAGTTGATTTTTGGGGGTTGTCAGGAGGGCTATTGGAGGAGAAGGATGGGGTGGGGTCTGTTAGGAGGGGGTGGAGTCTGTTAGGGGGGGTGGGGTCTGTCAGGAGGGCTATTGGAGGAGAAGGATGGGGTGGGGTCTGTTAGGAGGAGGTGGGGTCTGTTAGGGGGGGTGGGGTCTGTTATGAGGGGTGGGGTCTGTCAGGAGGGCTATCGGAGGAGGCGGATGGGGTGGGGTCTGTTGGGTTGGTGGGTCCTGTGTTATCTATCCCATTTTGGTGTAGAGGTTGTGGTCCTGCTCTCTGTCACACCTCAGCTTCCTCACCTCTTCATTCACTGCTGTTATCTGTTCTATGTGTTCCTCTATCTCCTCCTCCTCTGCTGTTATCTGTTCTATGTGTTCCTCTATCTCCTCCTCCTCTGCTGTTATCTGTTCTATGTGTTCCTCTATCTCCTCCTCCTCTGCTGTTATCTGTTCTGTGTGTTCCTCTATCTCCTCCTTCACTGCTGTTATCTGTTCTGTGTTCCTCTATCTCCTCCTCCTCTGCTGTTATCTGTGCCATGTGTTCCTCTATCTCCTCTAGTTATCTCACCTAAGTCCGGAGTGTAGCCACTGAGTGTGCTGCTCTGTTCTGTGTGGGTCTGTTCTGTCTGGAGTGTGTTGACTAGCTTTGTGAGCTCTACCATCTCTCCCTCCAGCTCTGTGAATTTATCTCTCTCAACAATGGAGGAGCATTGTAGTTGTGGGACCTACGTCTTTTCAGTGTTGAAGGGTGACAGTCCTCTTGGGGCTGCTCGTCTGCAGGGCCGTTTGAAGAGGTATGATTAGACTCCCTCAAGATGGGGGAGTCGTCACAGAGAGAGAGCTCTGCATGAGGATGTCCTGCAACATTTCTGTCCCAGACTTGTACACGTTGACAGAGGTTGTTTCAGTTTCCTCAATGTCTAGTATTCTGAGTTTCCATTCTGGGCCAATACCCTCTCTCTTGACATAGGGGTAGTGTGCTCTTTTGGCACTGTGCCATGCCAGGGGATGGTCTGGTTAATATAGCACCATGCCAGGGGATGGTCTATGTGGGAAATGAAGTTGCTTACGTTCCCCTCTTTGTAGCAGTCAACAAATAGTGTCTGTGGATTGTCCTTCAGGAGCTTCTTTTTGTACTTATTCCGTGCAGTGTTATTTTTAATATCCAAGGGGTACTGTGATGACATCTTCACAGGGAAACATCATGACGCAGGGGGCTTCGAAGGCGTCTGCATTCGGATGGGGGGGGCTGTGCTGCTGCCATTGTTGGGCTCTTCTCACTTCCATCTGCAGTGCTCTATGACGTTGCAGCCAGGTTCTGTCCAAGCAGCTTAGTAGCTTAGTAGCCTTATTTACTTGGTTTATATTTTTTAAAATGACCTAGAGATGATTGTCTTTTACTTTCTTGGCTCAGTTTAGTGTTGGATGGTATTTCCAGGTTCCGCTGTGTTTCTTCTGCAGGTTTTGGTTTGTTAGAAGTGTTTTCTTAATAGTCATTGGTAGTAATAATCCATTCAGGTTATTTTGTCAATTTTGTCAAAATAGGTATGGAATTTAGATTTTGATTGAAGGTTTTGATGTAGGGCATTATCCTGTATAAGTACTTGCGAAAAAAATCCCAGTTTATGTACATTTATCCAACTTTAATTTAATGTTTTGGCAGAAGAACTCAGGAGCCTATGACCTCTCTCTCCTTTCCTCGTTCCCCCTCTGTCTCTGCCTCTCCCTCTCAATCTCTCTCTGCCTCACTCTCCCTGCTTCCCTTTCTGACTACTGATCCTCTCACACAATATTATTGAGAGAGGGAGAAAATAAGAAGGGGAGAGAGGGAGAGAAGATGGGGAGATGGGTGGAGAAGAGGTGGAGAGAGCTACATTCATAGAAGGGGCACCAGCATGGTTAAACACAGCAGGGAGATTGATCATATGGGCCTGTCCAGGAATGACAGAGCTGGCATGTATGTCTTCTCATCTCTCACTCACCTCCACTTTCCTGCTCCATCACCTCTGCTTCCTCCTCTCCCACCTCTACTTCCTCCTCTCTCACCTCTACTTCCTCCTCTCTCACCTCTACTACCTCCTCTCTCACCTCTACTACCTCCTCTCTCACCTCTACTACCTCCTCTCTCACCTATACTTACTCCTCTCTCACCTCTACTACCTCCTCTCTCACCTCTACTACGTCCCTACTACCTCCTCTCTCACCTCTACTACGTCCCTACTACCTCCTCTCTCACCTCTACTACCTCCCTACTACCTCCTCTCTCACCTCTACTACCTCCCTACTACCTCCTCTCTAACCTCTACTTCCTCCTCTCACACCTCTACTACCTCCCTACTACCTCCTCTCTCACCTCTACTACCTCCTCTTTCCCCTCTGCTTCCTCCTCTCTCACCTCTACTACCTCCTCTCTAACCTCTACTTCCTCCTCTCTCACCTCTACTACCTCCCTACTTCCTCCTCTCTCACCTGTACTACCTCCCTACTACCTCCTCTCTCATCTCTACTACCTCCCTACTACCTCCTCTCTAACCTCTACTTCCTCCTCTCTCACCTCTACTATCTCCCTACTACCTCCTCTCTCACCTCTACTACCTACTCTTTCCCCTCTGCTTCCTCCTCTCTCACCTCTACTACATCCTCTCTCACCTCTACTTCCTCCTCTCTCACCTCTACTACCTCCTCTCTCACCTCTACTACCTCCTCTCTCACCTCTACTACCTCCTCTCTCACCTCTACTTCCTCCTCTCTCACCTCTACTTCCTCCTCTCTCACCTCTACTACCTCCTCTCTCACCTCTACTACCTCCTCTCTCACCTCTACTTCTTCCTCTCTCACCTCTACTTCTTCCTCTCTCACCTCTACTTCCTCCTCTCTCACCTCTACTACCTCCTCTCTCACTCTCTCTGTCCTCTCTCATTCCCTCTCTCCTCCGTAATCAATGACCAGTTATAGAAATAGAATATAGAAGGGGTTCTTGTGCAGGTTAACATTTATTGTCATGAATCTTGCCCTGGAGGCAGAACTGAGCCATTTCTACTAGATGGAACAGCTGCAAAGTCACAATTGGCTGTATCGTAAAAAATAATGAAAACAAAAAGCTTAATTTAAGGTTAGGGTCAGGCATCAGGGTTAGCAGTGTGGTTAAGGTTAGGGTCAGGCATCAGGGTTAGCAGTGTGGTTAAGGTTAGGGTCAGGCATCAGGGTTAGCAGTGTGGTCAAGGTTAGGGTTAGGCATCAGGGTTAGCAGTGTGGTTAAGGTTAGGGTCAGGCATCAGGGTTAGCAGTGTGGTTAAGGTTAGGGTCAGGCATCAGGGTTAGCAGTGTGGTTAAGGTTAGGGTCAGGCATCAGGGTTAGCAGTGTGGTTAAGGTTAGGCTCAGACATCAGGGTTAGCAGTGTGGTTAAGGTTAGGGTTAAGGTTGGGGTTAGGTTTAAGTTTAGGTTTTATGACTTTGTGGCTGTGCCAGCTGGTGACCACTCTGCAGAGCTTTCTCCAAGGCAAGATTCAGGGATAGTAATTGCCAAGCTGCGGTAATTGTAGTCTTCATTAAAAGTGCTGCAAGTCTCCAGTGTTGAGTCCCATAGAGCTCCTGTCCCTAGCCTACTGCTTGGGACTGGATTTATAGACAGGGGCCACCATACACCCAGACACACATTCACACTCCCCTCGCCTCCTCTCCCTTTCCCAGTCCAGCCCCTCCCCTCGGCCACAGAGATGAGGCAGCGTATCTGCTGCTAGGCAACACCTCCTTACCAGAGCAGCAAAGAGCCTCATTGTTTTTCCATCATTCAGAGCAGCTGTCTCAAGGTCTCTGTCTCCCAGAGAGGAAGGAGGACACCTGCTTGTGTGTGTGTTTGTGTGTGTGTGTGTGTGTTTGTTCCCTGTGGGATCGCTGAAACACTGTGCACTCTATGCACAGGAAGGAAGTAAGGAAGGAAGGAAGGAGAGAGAGAGAGCATGGAACCATCCAAGGTCTCTAGTCTCTGTCAACACACAATGACAGCCCCTCTCTATCTCTACTCTCGCCTACACATCTTAGTGAGGCCAATCATTTTCATAAGACACATCTGTTAGTTAGGTGTCTATTCTAGGCTTTAGATGTTATTGAATGTAATGTGTGTATAGAATACATCAATGCCAGGGGGCATGTATCCAGTCTAGCTGTGATACCTCCATCATGCTCTAGTTGTCTGCCCACAGCAGCTCTGAGGGTTATAGACTTCTCTGACGTGGGCCACGACGTGTGTGTACTTGCAGATGTAGGATCTTAATTTGAGCCAGTTTGATTCAGCAGAAGAATAATCCTGCACTATCAAGAAATGTGAATTATTATGCGGATCATAATTAATGGACATTTTGTAGGGGTTGATACATTTTGCTTAAGGGAAAATCAAGTCAGACATTTTCAAAGTGGAGATTATATACAGCACAAGTCAAATGTTTGGACACACCGACTCATTCAAGGGTATTTTGTTCTTTTGACTATTTTCGACATTGTAGAATAATAGTGAAGACATCAAAACTATGAAATAACACATATGGAATCATGTAGTATCCAAAAAAGTGTTATATATTTTATATTTTACATTATTCAAAGTAGCCACCCATTGCCTTGATGACAGCTTTGCACACGCTTGGCATTCTCTCAACCAGCTTCATGAGGTTGTCACCTGGAATGCATTTCAATTAACAGGTGTGCCTTGTTAAAAGCTAATTTGTGGAATTTCTTTCCTTCTTAATGCGTTTGAGCCAATCAGTTGTGTTGTGACAAGGTAGGGGTGATATATAGAAGATAGCCTTATTTGGTAAAAGACCAAGTCTGTATTATGGCAAGAACAGCTCAAATAAGCAAAGAGAAATGACAGACCATCATTACTTTAAGACATGAAGGTCAGTCAATCTGGAACATTTGTGCAGTCACAAAAACCATCAAGCACTATGATGAAACTGGCTCTCATGAGGACCACCACAGGAAAGGAAGACCCAGAGTTACCTGCAGAGGATAAGTTCATTAGAGTCACTGCAGCCCACATAAATGCTTCACAGAGTTGAAGTAACAGACACATCTAAACATCAACTGTTCAGAGGAGACTGTGAATCAGGCCTTCATGGTTGAATTGCTGCAAAGAAACCACTACTAAAAGGACACCAATAATAAGAAGAGACTTGCTTGGGCCAAGAAACAGGAGCAATTGACATTAGACCGGTGGACCTTTGGTCTGATGAGTCCAAATTAGATTTTGGGTTCCAACCGCCATGTCTTTGTGAGACGCAGAGTAGGTGAACGCATTCTGCAGCGTAACACCATCACATTTGGTTTGTGCTTAGTGGGACTATCATTTTTCAACAGGACAGTGACCCAACACACCTCCATGCTGTGTAAGGGCTATTTGACCAAGAAGGAGAGTGATGGAGTGCTGCATCAGATGACCTGGCCTCCACAATCACCTGACCTCAACCCAATTGAGATGGTTTTGGATGAGTTGGACCACGGAGTGAAGGAAAAGCAGCCAACAAGTGCTCAGCATATGTGGGAACTCCGTCAAGACTGTTGGAAAAGCATTCCTCATGAAGCTGGTTGAGAGAATGCCAAGAGTGTTCAAAGCTGTCATCAAGGCAAAGGGTGGCTACTTTGAAAAATCTCAAATATTAAATATATTTCGATTTTTTTGAACACGTTTTTTGGTTACTACATATTTCCATATGTGTTATTTCATAGCTTTGACGTCTTCACTATTATTCTACAATGTAGAAAATAGTAAAAAATTAAGAAAAACCATTGAATCAGTAGGTGTTTCCAAACTGTTGACTTGTGCTGTACTTCAGAAGCCTTTATAAACCTCAAACACACTGCCATTTTCACATTTCCTGCACTGTAGGAAGGTTCTCCTGTAACAGGGTGATCAAATTTACTAGGGATTCACTCCTAGCTGACTGTGCATTCTACACACCAATGACTGCCCTGCTAATCACACAGAGGATAGGGCTAATTTGTGTGACGCACACACGCACGCACACACGCAGAGACACACACACACACACACACACAGGCAGGCAGGCAGACACTTGATTGAGAGTGTAAACAAGAGAAAAGGGCAGAGAGGAGGATCACTTTTTATTCCAAAGCAATTGTGCTCTAGGGAGCTGTCTAGATGAAAGGTTTGTAGACTAACAAACAACACTCTGGCCCAAAAACATGGCCTTTCATGTAATACAGAAGCCTCCCATTGACTTCCAGGGACTGTAAATGGCTGTGGTGGGAATTAGAGGAGAAAGTACCTTATCAATACCCTGCCTGCCTCTGCTTTGAGTTTCCTCTTGGCTCCTCTCAGAGAGAGAACATGGATGATTATGGTGCCTGTCAGGCACATTTTACCCCCAGTTACAAAATAAGGATTATCATTCACACATAGGGGACCGGAGGAAAGGAGAGTTAGAGAGAGAGAAGCCTATTGGGTTTTAGTTTTCTTTGTGTATGATTTATGAGGTAAAGTCCTAATCTCTGACCTGCACCAAGCCCTAATCCCTGACCTGCACCAGACCTTAATCCCTGACCTGCACCAAACCTTAATCCCTGACCTGTACCAAACCTTAATCCTTGACCTGCACCAGACCTTAATCTCTGACCTGCACCAAACCTTAATCCCTGACCTGCACCAAACCTTAATCCCTGACCTGCACCAAACCTTAATCCCTGACCTGCACCAAGCCTTAATCCCTGACCTGCACCAAACCTTAATCACTGACCTGCACCAAACCTTAATCCCTGACCTGCACCAAACCCTAATCCCTGACCTGCACCAAACCCTAATCCCTGACCTGCACCAAACCCTAATCCCTGACCTGCACCAAACCCTAATCCCTGATTTGCACCAAACCTTAATCCCTGACCTGCACCAAACCCTAATCCCTGACCTGCACCAAACCCTAATCCCTGACCTGCACCAGACCCTAATCCCTGACCTGCACCAAACCCTAATCCCTGATTTGCACCAAACCCTAATCCCTGACCTGCACCAAACCCTAATCCCTGACCTGCACGAAGCACCGGGTCCTAAGTGATGTTGCTGGAGTAGTTTGGATTGTACAAGGTCGGAGGGGACCTTGTTTCATTATCTGTTAACAAAAACACACCTTAACTACACTGAATGGGATTGGAATCAACAGAAGTTGTCTCCACACTCCCATTTTATCTGATGAAAGGAATGGCATTAATAACCAAAATGACAGAAGCATCAGCTTTATACAATATGAATGGTTTATTCCTCATGTTACTCTGCAAATGTGTTGTGTGTACAGCTGTGTTCAAACAGAGCTGCTGTGCCGTGTTTAAAATGATGAAAGGGCCATTATTTTCAGGGCCTGTGTCCCAAATGGGACCCTATTCCCTATATAGTGTACTACTTTTAACCAGAGCCATAAGGGTAGTGCACTAGGGAATATCGTGCCAGATGGACTGGATCATTCCATTAGAATTACTTCATTAGCAGAAGCAGACGCTAATTATCAAGGGAGAAATCAACATAAAAGCCTAAACTCTAAAACACACTGATTTGACCTATAAAAAACATTTCCTCCTAATTCCATGTGATCATATCTATTTTTATTTATTTCACCTTTATTTAACCAGGTTGGCCAGTTGAAAACAAGTTCTCATTTACAACTGTGACCTGGCCAAGATAAAGCATAGTAGTGTGACACAAACAACAACACAGAGTTACACATGGAATAAACAAACATACAGTCATTAATACAATAGAAAAAGTCTACATACAGTGTGTGCAAATTAGGTAAGATAAGGGAGGTAAGGCAATGAATAGGCCAAAGTGGCAGAACAATTACAATATAGCAATTAAACACTGGGAGTGATTGATGTGCAGAAGATGAGTGTGCAGGTAGAGATACTGGGATGCAAAGGAGCAAAATAAATAACAGTATGGGGGATGAGGTAGTTCGATGGGCTATTTACAGATGGGCTATGTACAGGTGCAGTGATCTGTGAGCTGCTCTGACAGCTGGTGCTTAAATTTAGTGAGGGAGATACGAGTCTCTGCTTCAGTAATTTTTGCAGTTCGTTCCAGTCATTGGCAGCAGAGAACTGGAAGGAGAGGCGGCCAAAGGAGGAATTGGTTTTGGGGGTGACCAGTGAGATATACCTGCTAGAGCGCCTGCTAAGGGTGGGTGCTGCTATGGTGACTAGTAAGCTGAGATAAGGCGAGGCTTTACCTAGCAGGGTCTTGTAGATGACGTGGAGCCAGTGGGTTTGGCGACGAATATGAAGCGAGGGCCAGCCAACGAGAGCGTACAGGTCGTAGTGGTGGGTGGTATATGGTGCTTTGGTGACAAAACGGATTGCACTCTGATAGACTGCATCCAATTTGCTGAGTAGAGTGTTGGAGGCTATTTTGTAAATGACATCGCCAAAGTTAAGAATCGGTAGGAAAGTACGTTTTACGAGGGTATGTTTGGCAGCATGAGTGAAGGATGCTTTGTTGCGATATAGGATGCTTTGTTGCCTCCAGTATTTATGCTGCAGTAGTTTATGTGTCGGGGGGCTGGGGTCAGTTTGTTATATCTGGAGTACTTCTCCTGTCCTATTCGGTGTCCTGTGTGAATCTAAGTGTGCGTTCTCTAATTCTCTCCTTCTCTCTTTCTTTCTCTCTCTCGGAGGACCTGAGCCCTAGGACCATGCCCCAGGACTACCTGACATGATGACTCCTTGCTGTCCCCAGTCCACCTGGCCATGCTGCTGCTCCAGTTTCAACTTCCACCTGACTGTGCTGCTGCTCCAGTTTCAACTGTTCTGCCTTATTATTATTCGACCATGCTGGTCATTTATGAACATTTGAACATCTTGGCCATGTTCTGTTATAATCTCCACCCGGCACAGCCAGAAGAGGACTGGCCACCCCACATAGCCTGGTTCCTCTCTAGGTTTCTTCCTAGGTATTGGCCTTTCTAGGGAGTTTTTCCTAGCCACCGTGCTTCTACACCTGCATTGCTTGCTGTTTGGGGTTTTAGGCTGGGTTTCTGTACAGCACTTTGAGATATCAGCTGATGTACGAAGGGCTATATAAATAAATTTGATTTGAATTTGATTTGATATAGGAAGACAATTCTAGATTTAACTTTGGATTGGAAATCTTTTGATGTGAGTCTGGAAGGAGAGTTTATAGTCTAACCAGACACCAAGGTATTTGTAGTTGTCCACAAGTCAGAACAGTCCAGAGTAGTGATGCTGGACGGGCGGGCAGGCAGGTGCGGGCAGCGATTGGTTAAAGAGCATGCATTTAGTTTTACTTGCCTTTCAGAGCAGTTGGAGGCCACGGAAGGAGAGTTACATCCTCAAGCCCTCAAACCATTCCCTGCTTGGTGACAATGGTTCTGTGTTTAGGAAAAATACACCCATTACAGAAGTGAATTCCTTAATTATATGAGTGAACTTGAGGACTAATGTCAGCTAATTACCGGCTTTAATGAACGTACACTACCGGTCAAAAGCTGGGACACACCTACTCATTCAAGAGTTTTTCTTTAGTTAAAAAAAATTGTAGAATAATAGTGAAGACATCAAAATGGTGAAATAGCACATAGGGAATCATGCAACCAAAAAAGTGTTAAACAAATCAAAATATATTTTATATTTGAGATTCTTCAAATAGCCACCCATTGCCTTGATGACAGCTTTGCACACTGAAGTGAACTATTTGATTTCCAGCCATAATGTTCCCCTGGTCTGCGGTGTGATTGGTTCCCAACCACAAACAGGATATTCAGGAGGCTTATCAAACTAATTCAACCACTGGTAAGAGGCTCATCATTGGTTGTCATGCATGCTCATACCCCTATACGCCAGTGATGAGAAATCAAGTCACATCGACCATAGTTGCCACAGCTCAATAGATCTGTCCCCTTTCTGCCATGCATGTAAATATAGTGGGTGGAGATGTAACTAGATGGTAATTGCCAGTACAGCAATGTTTGCATGTGTGTTTGTGTGTGTGTGGTACATCATTGATCTGTGTGTGTGCGTGTGTGTGTGCTTGTGTGTGCGTGTGTGTGTTACATCATTGATCCGTGTGTGTGCGTGTGTGTGTGTGCGTGTGCATGTGTACGTGTGCGTGTGTGTGTGTTTGTGTGTGCGTGTGTGTGTGTGTGTGTGTGTGGTACTTCATTGATCCGTGTGTGTGTGTGTGATACATCATTGATCCGTGTGTGTGTGTGTGTGTGTGTGGTACATCATTGATCCGTGTGTGTGTGTGAATGTGGTACATCATTGATCCGTGTGTGTGTGTGTGTGTGTGTGTGTGCGTGTGTGTGTTCATGTTAATGTTTGAGAATGTTCATGTCTGTAGGTGTGAGTGTGAGGACCACAGACAGGTCAGTAATGATACACTACACACAATAGTACATATATCTGGTTATCTGGTGTTAAGCTACCAATTAAACAGTTTGTTCATTGGGAATTCAGTATCATGTTGGCATTGTGGATTCACAATATCATAATTGGCCTTGAGTATTAAAAAGGGCCAACATGTGTTTATTCAGGCTGCATTTAAGATGAGACCACATGCTCAGAGTGATGAGGTACCTTGTCTGAAGACCCACGTTAACTCCCAGAGATTATACCTAGGCTTTAGCTCAGTGGGATTATATTATCGCTATCCGATCATTTACACAAGTCGCCACAGCATCTATCAAAACCTTAGTTTCCTCAGAGGCCTTTCCACTTTTCTCCTTTTCACAGTTTTTAAGTCCTATCAACTCAATACTGTGCTATTTTCTTCACAGGCATCAACCAATAGTATCACACCCACCATGGATCCTACTAGAGACAGAAAATCCATAGCAGAGTTAACAGTCTTCAGGTCTAAATATACGCTGCTAGACAACTGGTTCTATCTGGCTCTGATTGGCTCAGACTGGTTCTATCTGGCTCTGATTGGCTCAGACTGGTTCTGTCTGATGCTGATAATCTTAGGCTGGTTCCATCTTTCTCTGATTGGCTCAGACTGGTTCTACCTGATTCTGATTGGCTCAGGCTGGTTCTACCTGATTCTGATCGGCTCAGACTGGTCCCATCTGGTTGTGATTGGCTCAGACTGGTCCCATCTTGTTGTGATTGGCTCAGACTGGTCCCATCTGGTTGTGATTGGCTCAGACTGGTCCCATCTTGTTGTGATTGGCTCAGACTGGTCCCATCTGGTTGTGATTGTACCAAAACCAAAGCAGTAGAACATTGACTGGAAGAGGAAAAAATGTGCAATAACAGCCACATTTACTTGTATCATCAGAACCACTCTGTCCATTAAGCCTGTTTCCTGGTGGGGCTGCCGTCATTGTCTATCCCTACATCTTCCCATAGACATATTTCTTTCCCCCTCTAACATGTCCCCTTGATGCTCTGATGTGTCTTTTCAGACTCAGTAAAACATATTGCCCATTAGCGAATGGCTGGCTTGATGTTGTTTGTGGCATTGAGACAGTGAAATAGTGTTCTGGTGTTTGTGAACTTTTTCAGCTATTAGAACAGTAGTAGAGAATGAATAGAAGGACATTCTAAGAATGTATCCAACATGGAACACTACTCTATTCACTATATGACCAGAGCCCTTGTCAAAAGTAGTGCACTATATAGGGGATAGGGTGCCATTTAAGACACAGGCTAATGTACAGCTGAAGGTAAGATTGCATGGCCAGAATAAACTAATCTATGTAGCCTTCCTTGCTCTAGCTAGCATAATTGGCTGGTTCAACCCCTGACCTCCCCTTCCCTGCTACCATTCCCAATATCGTTTTGGTTCCTCTCTGTATCCTTCACAGTACACAACTAACAGTGGCATACAGCAGTGGCAGAGGTCTACAGGAGAGTGGTCCAAGGCTGTGACCCAAACAGCACTCTATTTACTATGTAGTACACTACTTTTGACCACAGCCCTATGGAACCTGGTCAGAATTAGTGCATACCATTTGGGAGGCATCCCTGATTCTGAGAAGACCCAGATGGCTACAGGTGTTTGTCGTCATTAACCCTCACTACCTCCCTTAGGCCCCGCAGGACTGTAAAACACCATCCAAATTACAACTAATACTCCTGTCAATTATAGCACGTATTTCTCCATTACCCTACAGTCACCTTCAACTTCTCCACTCTTCTCTGCTGGGAGGAAAATACTTTTGGGGGACATTCAATTATCTATGAGGGAGATAAAGCTCTAACACTGGCTGGCAAGAACACTACTTCTCAGGAGGAATGATATACTCTAACCTCTCTCTCTCTCTCTCTCTCTCTGACCTCTCTGTCTGTCTGTCTGTCTGTCTGTCTGTCTGTCTGTCTGTCTCTCTTTCTTTCTCTCTCTCTTTCTCTCTCTTATAGACTGTTTCCTCCTCTACAGCACGGTAAGCGGTACCAGAGCGCCAAGTCTAGGACCAAAAGGCTCTGTAACAGCTTCTACCCCCCAAGCCATAAGACTGCTGAAAAATTAATCAAATGGCCACTGGACTATTACATTGACCCCCCCCCCCCATTTATTATCTATGTTTCACCGGTCCCTATGTACACGTACAAATGACCTACACATACAAATGACCTACACGTACAAATGACCTACATGTACAAATGACCTACATGTACAAATGACCTACATGTACAAATGACCTACATGTACAAATGACCTACATGTACAAATGACCTACATGTACAAATGACCTACATGTACAAATGACCAACATGTACAAATGACCTACATGTACAAATGACCTACATGTACAAATGACCTACACGTACAAATGACCTACACGTACAAATGACCTACATGTACAAATTACCTACATGTACAAATTACCTCAACTAACCTGTACCTCTACACACTGACTCGGTACCGGTACCTCCTGTATAAAGCCTCCACACGGATTCTGTACCAGTACCTCCTGTATAAAGCCTCCACACTGACTCTGTACCAGTACCTCCTGTATAAAGCCTCCACACTGACTCTGTAGCAGTACCTCCTGTATAAAGCCTCAACACTGACTCGGTACCGGTACCTCCTGTATAAAGCCTCCACACGGACTCTGTACCGTAACACCCTGTATAAAGCCTCCACACGGACTCTGTACCGTAACACCCTGTATAAAGCCTCCGCACTGACTCAGTACCGGTACCTCCTGTATAAAGCCTCCACACTGACTCGGTACCGGTACCTCCTGTATATAGCCTCCACACTGACTTGGTATCGGTACCCCCTGTATATAGCCTCCACACTGACTCGGTATCGGTACCCCCCTGTATATAGCCTCCACATTGACTCAGTATCGGTACCCCCCTGTATATAGCCTCCACATTGACTCAGTATCGGTACCCCCTGTATATAGCCTCCACATTGACTCAGTATCGGTACCCCCTGTATATAGCCTCCACATTGACTCGGTACCGGTACCCCCTGTATATAGCCTCCACATTGACTCAGTATCGGTACCCCCTGTATATAGCCTCCACATTGACTCAGTATCGGTACCCCCTGTATATAGCCTCCACATTGACTCAGTATCGGTACCCCCTGTATATAGCCTCCACATTGACTCGGTATCGGTACCCCCTGTATATAGCCTCCACACTGACTCAGTACCGGTACCCCCTGTATATAGCCTCCACATTGACTCAGTATCGGTACCCCCTGTATATAGCCTCCACATTGACTCGGTATCGGTACCCCTGGTATATAGCCTCCACATTGACTCGGTATCGGTACCCCCTGTATATAACCTCCACATTGACTCAGTATCGGTACCCCCTGTATATAGCCTCCACATTGACTCGGTATCGGTACCCCCTGTATATAGCCTCCACATTGACTCAGTATCGGTACCCCCTGTATATAGCCTCCACATTGACTCGGTATCGGTACCCCCTGTATATAACCTCCACATTGACTCGGTATCGGTACCCCCCTGTATATAGCCTCCACATTGACTCGGTATCGGTACCCCCTGTATATAACCTCGTTATTGTTATGTATTGTGTTACTTTGTATTATTTTTTACTTTAGTTTATTTGGTAAACAGTTTCTTAACTCTTCTTGAAGTGCATTGTTGGTTAAGGGCTTGTAAGTAAGCATTTCATGGTAAGGTCTACACTTGGTGTATTCGGCGCATGTGACAAATAAAGTTTGATTTGATTTGACTTTGAAACACACACACACACACTCCTTCCTATCTGTGCACAGCACCTCTCCCCTCAGGTCTTCCATTTAAAAAGTGTCAGCTGGCTGCTGTCCACCTCCTCCTCACCATTGTAGATTAAGTCAACAAAACCCCCAAAATATCAGGCTCCAAAAACAACAAATAACTTCACATCTAACCCTACAGACCCAAACTTGCCTACTCTGTCTAGATGACCTCTCTCTGTCTCTGTCTAGATGACCCCTCTCGCTGTCTCTGTCTAGATGACCTCTCTCTGTCTCTGTCTAGATGACCCCTCTCGCTGTCTCTGTCTAGATGACATCTCTCTGTCTCTGTCTAGATGACCTCTCTCTGTCTCTGTCTAGATGACCCCTCTCTGTCTCTGTCTAGATGACCTCTCTCTGTCTCTGTCTAGATGACATCTCTCTGTCTCTGTCTAGATGACCTCTCTCTGTCTCTGTCTAGATGACCCCTCTCTCTGTCTCTGTCTAGATGACCTCTCTCTGTCTCTGTCTAGATGACCCCTCTCGCTGTCTCTGTCTAGATGACCTCTCTCTGTCTCTGTCTAGATGACCCCTCTCGCTGTCTCTGTCTAGATGACATCTCTCTGTCTCTGTCTAGATGACCCCTCTCTGTCTCTGTCTAGATGACCACTCTCTGTCTCTGTCTAGATGATCTCTCTCTGTCTGTGTCTAGATGACCCCTCTCTCTGTCTGTGTCTAGATGACCTCTCTCTCTGTCTGTGTCTAGATGACCCCTCTCTCTGTCTGTGTCTAGATGACCCCCCCCCCCCTCTCTCTCTCTCAAACACAGAAACATGACATCATCTACCTGGAGAATGCAATAAATACAGCATAAAGATTCCTCTCTGAAGCCAAATACACCACTACCACTATCTCTACCTCTACCACTACCTCTACCACTACCTCTATCTCTACCTCTACCACTACCACTATCTCTACCTCTACCACTACCTCTACCACTACCTCTATCTCTACCACTACCACTACCACTACCACTACCACTACCACTACCTCTACCTCTACCACTACCACTAACACTACCACTACCTCTACCACTATCTCTACCTCTACCACTATCTCTACCACTACCACTACCACTACCTCTACCTCTACCACTACCACTATCTCTACCACTACCACTAATACTACCACTATCTCTACCACTACCACTATCACTACCACTACCACTATCTCTACCTCTACCACTATCTCTACCACTACCTCTACCACTACCACTATCACTACCACTACCACTATCTCTACCTCTACCACTATCTCTACCTCTACCACTATCTCTACCACTACCACTACCTCTACCTCTACCACTACCACTACAACTACCTCTACCTCTACCACTACCACTAACACTACCACTATCTCTACCACTACCACTAACACTACCACTATCTCTACCACTATCACTATCACTACCACTACCACTATCTCTACCTCTACCACTATCTCTACCTCTACCACTATCTCTACCACTACCACTACCTCTACCTCTACCACTACCACTACCTCTACCACTACCACTATCACTACCACTACAACTATCTCTACCACTATCTCTACCTCTACCACTATCTCTACCTCTACCACTACCTCTAACACTACCTCTACCACTATCTCTACCTCTAACACTACCTCTACCACTATCTCTACCTCTACCACTACCTCTAACACTACCTCTAACACTATCTCTACCTCTAACACTACCTCTAACACTACCTCTACCACTATCTCTACCACTATCTCTACCTCTAACACTACCTCTACCACTATCTCTACCTCTAACACTACCACTACCACTACCTCTACCACTATCTCTACCTCTAACACTACCTCTACCACTATCTCTACCTCTATCTCTACCTATAACACTACCTCTACCACTATCTCTACCACTACCACTACCACTACCACTATCTCTACCACTACCACTACCACTATCTCTAACACTACCACTACCACTATCTCTACCACTACCACTACCACTATCTCTAACACTACCACTACCACTATCTCTACCACTACCACTATCTCTACCACTACCACTACCACTACCACTATCTCTACCACTAACACTACCACTATCTCTACCACTATCACTATCACTACCACTACCTATACCTCTACCGCTACCACTACCACTACCTCTACCACTACCACTAACACTACCACTATCTCTACCACTACCACTAACACTATCTCTACCACTACCACTATCACTACCACTACCACTATCTCTACCACTACCACTACCTCTACCTCTACCTCTACCTCTACCTCTACCACTACCTCTACCTCTACCACTACCACTATCACTACCACTACAACTATCTCTACCACTATCTCTACCTCTACCACTATCTCTACCTCTACCACTACCTCTAACACTACCTCTACCACAATCTCTACCTCTAACACTATCTCTACCTCTAACACTACCTCTACCACTATCTCTACCACTATCTCTACCTCTAACACTACCTCTACCACTATCTCTACCACTATCTCTACCTCTAACACTACCACTACCACTACCTCTACCACTATCTCTACCTCTAACACTACCTCTAACACTACCTCTACCACTATCTCTACCACTATCTCTACCTCTAACACTACCACTACCACTATCTCTACCTCTATCTCTACCTCTAACACTACCTCTACCACTATCTCTACCACTACCACTACCACTACCACTACCACTACCACTATATCTAACACTACCACTACCTCTACCTCTACCATTAGCCCTACCTCTAACACTACCACTACCTCTACCACTACCTCTACCATTACCTCTACCTCTACCACTACCACTACCTCTACCACTACCTCTACCATTACCTCTACCTCTACCTCTACCACTACCTCTACCTCTACCTCTACCACTACCTCTACCTCTACCACTACCTCTACCACTACCTAAACCTCTACCTCTACCACTACCTCTACCTCTACCACTACCTCTACCTCTACCACTACCTCTACCACTGCCTCTACCTCTACCTCTACCTCTACCTCTACCTCTACCACTACCTCTACCTCTACCTCTACCACTACCTCTACCACTACCTCTACCTCTACCACTACCTCTACCTCTACCACTACCACTACCACTACCACTACCACTACCTACCTCTACCTCTACCACTACCTCTACCTCTACCACTACATGATCTCTGCTGTTTTTTTTTACATTTCCCCAAAAACCTGGATATGGTGTTTGATTGAACAGCACCACAAGCATTGTGCTGTTAGTGTGTGTGTGTGTTTTTTAGAGCGTTTTAGAGTGTTACTGACACCCACTCCATGAGTCCTGTGTATAGAGGGGGAAAACTATTGATCGTAGGACAGTGTTATTGTAGCTTATTTGAGCTCAGGTGGAACAGAGGCCATAGTGTTAATAAGACCCATCTCTCAACAGAATATCATACTGTTAATAAGACCCATCTCTCAACAGAACATCAGTGTTAATAAGACCCATCTCTCAACAGAATATCATACTGTTAATAAGACCCATCTCTCAAGAGAACATCAGTGTTAATAAGACCCATCTCTCAACAGAACATCATAGTGTTAATAAGACCCATCTCTCTACAGAACATCAGTGTTAATAAGACCCATCTCTCAACAGAACATCAAAGTGTTAATAAGACCCATCTCTCAACAGAACATCAGTGTTAATAAGACCCATCTCTCAACAGAACATCAGTGTTAATAAGACCCATCTATCAACAGAACATCATAGTGTTAATAAGACCCATCTCTCAACAGAACATCATAGTGTTAATAAGACCCATCTCTCTACAGAACATCATAGTGTTAATAAGACCCATCTCTCAACAGAACATCATAGTGTTAATAAGACCCATCTCTCAACAGAACATCAGTGTTAATAAGACCCATTTCTCAACAGAACATCAGTGTTAATAAGACCCATCTCTCAACAGAACATCATACTGTTAATAAGACCCATCTCTCAACAGAACATCATAGTGTTAATAAGACCCATCTCTCAACAGAACATCATAGTGTTAATAAGACCCATCTCTCAACAGAACATCATAGTGTTAATAAGACCCATCTCTCTACAGAACATCAGTGTTAATAAGACCCATCTCTCAACAGAACATCATAGTGTTAATAAGACCCATCTCTCAACAGAACATCAGTGTTAATAAGACCCATTTCTCAACAGAACATCAGTGTTAATAAGACCCATCTCTCAACAGAACATCATACTGTTAATAAGACCCATCTCTCAACAGAACATCATAGTGTTAATAAGACCCATCTCTCAACAGAACAACATAGTATTAATAAGACCCATCTCTCAACAGAACATCATAGTGTTAATAAGACCCAACTCTCAACAGAACATCAGTGTTAATAAGACCCATCTCTCAACAGAACATCAGTGTTAATAAGACCCATCTCTCAACAGAACATCATACTGTTAATAAGACCCATCTCTCAACAGAACATCATAGTGTTAATAAGACCCATCTCTCAACAGAACATCATAGTGTTAATAAGACCCAACTCTCAACAGAACATCAGTGTTAATAAGACCCATCTCTCAACAGAACATCAGTGTTAATAAGACCCATCTCTCAACAGAACATCATACTGTTAATAAGACCCATCTCTCAACAGAACATCATAGTGTTAATAAGACCCATCTCTCAACAGAACATCAGTGTTAATAAGACCCATTTCTCAACAGAACATCAGTGTTAATAAGACCCATCTCTCAACAGAACATCATACTGTTAATAAGACCCATCTCTCAACAGAACATCATAGTGTTAATAAGACCCATCTCTCAACAGAACAACATAGTATTAATAAGACCCATCTCTCAACAGAACATCATAGTGTTAATAAGACCCAACTCTCAACAGAACATCAGTGTTAATAAGACCCATCTCTCAACAGAACATCAGTGTTAATAAGACCCATCTCTCAACAGAACATCATACTGTTAATAAGACCCATCTCTCAACAGAACATCATAGTGTTAATAAGACCCAACTCTCAACAGAACATCAGTGTTAATAAGACCCATCTCTCAACAGAACATCATAGTGTTAATAAGACCCATCTCTCAACAGAACATCATAGTGTTAATAAGACCCATCTCTCAACAGAACATCAGTGTTAATAAGACCCATCTCTCAACAGAACATCAGTGTTAATAAGACCCATCTCTCAACAGAACATCATAGTGTTAATAAGACCCATCTCTCAACACAACATCATAGTGTTAATAAGACCCATCTCTCAACAGAACATCAGTGTTAATAAGACCCATCTCTCAACAGAACATCATACTGTTAATAAGACCCATCTCTCAACAGAACATCAGTGTTAATAAGACCCATCTCTCAACAGAACATCATACTGTTAATAAGACCCATCTCTCAACAGAACATCAGTGTTAATAAGACCCATCTCTCAACAGAACATCAGTGTTAATAAGACCCATCTCTCAACAGAACAGCATACTGTTAATAAGACCCATCTCTCAACAGAACATCAGTGTTAATAAGACCCATCTCTCAACAGAACATCATAGTGTTAATTTTTTTAATTTTTTTTAATTTAACCTTTATTTAACCAGGTAGGCTAGTTGAGAACAAGTTCTCATTTGCAACTGCGACCTGGCCAAGATAAAGCATAGCAGTGTGAGCATACAACAAAGAGTTACACATGGAGTGAACAATTAACAAGTCAATAACACAGTAGAAAACGAAGGGGGGGTCTATATACAATGTGTGCAAAAGGCATGAGGAGGTAGGCAAATAATTACAATTTTGCAGATTAACACTGGAGTGATAAAAGATCAGATGGTCATGTACAGGTAGAGATATTGGTGTGCAGAAGAGCAGAAAAGTAAATAAATAAAAACAGTACGGGGATGAGGTAGGTGAAAAGGGTGGGCTATTTACCAATAGACTATGTACAGCTGCAGCGATCGGTTAGCTGCTCAGATAGCTGATGTTTGAAGTTGGTGAGGGAGATAAAAGTCTCCAACTTCAGCGATTTTTGCAATTCGTTCCAGTCACAGGCAGCAGAGTACTGGAACGAAAGGCGGCCAAATGAGGTGTTGGCTTTAGGGATGATCAGTGAGATACACCTGCTGGAGCGCGTGCTACGGATGGGTGTTGCCATCGTGACCAGTGAGCTGAGATAAGGCGGAGCTTTACCTAGCATAGACTTGTAGATGACCTGGAGCCAGTGGGTCTGGCGACGAATATGTAGCGAGGGCCAGCCGACTAGAGCATACAAGTCGCAGTGGTGGGTAGTATAAGGTGCTTTAGTGACAAAACGGATGGCACTGTGATAGACTGCATCCAGTTTGCTGAGTAGAGTGTTGGAAGCCATTTTGTAGATGACATCGCCGAAGTCGAGGATCGGTAGGATAGTCAGTTTTACTAGGGTAAGCTTGGCGGCTTGAGTGAAGGAGGCTTTGTTGCGGAATAGAAAGCCGACTCTTGATTTGATTTTCGATTGGAGATGTTTGATATGAGTCTGGAAGGAGAGTTTGCAGTCTAGCCAGACACCTAGGTACTTATAGACGTCCACATATTCTAGGTCGGAACCATCCAGGGTGGTGATGCTAGTCGGGCATGCAGGTGCAGGCAGCGACCGGTTGAAAAGCATGCATTTGGTTTTACTAGCGTTTAAGAGCAGTTGGAGGCCACGGAAGGAGTGTTGTATGGCATTGAAGCTTGTTTGGAGGTTAGATAGCACAGTGTCCAAAGACGGGCCGAAAGTATATAGAATGGTGTCGTCTGCGTAGAGGTGGATCAGGGAATCGCCCGCAGCAAGAGCAACATCATTGATATACACAGAGAAAAGAGTCGGCCCGAGAATTGAACCCTGTGGCACCCCCATAGAGACTGCCAGAGGACCGGACAGCATGCCCTCCGATTTGACACACTGAACTCTGTCTGCAAAGTAATTGGTGAACCAGGCAAGGCAGTCATCCGAAAAACCGAGGCTACTGAGTCTGCCGATAAGAATATGGTGATTGACAGAGTCGAATGCCTTGGCAAGGTCGATGAAGACGGCTGCACAGTACTGTCTTTTATCGATGGCGGTTATGATGTCGTTTAGTACCTTGAGTGTGGCTGAGGTGCACCCATGACCGGCTCGGAAACCAGATTGCACAGCGGAGAAGGTACGGTGGGATTCGAGATGGTCAGAGATGGTCAGTGACCTGTTTGTTGACTTGGCTTTCGAAGACCTTAGATAGGCAGGGCAGGATGGATATAGGTCTGTAACAGTTTGGGTCCAGGGTGTCTCCCCCTTTGAAGAGGGGGATGACTGCGGCAGCTTTCCAATCCTTGGGGATCTCAGACGAGATGAAAGAGAGGTTGAACAGGCTGGTAATAGGGGTTGCGACAATGGTGGCAGATAGTTTCAGAAATAGAGGGTCCAGATTGTCAAGCCCAGCTGATTTGTACGGGTCCAGGTTTTGCAGCTCTTTCAGAACATCTGCTATCTGGATTTGGGTAAAGGAGAACCTGGAGAGGCTTGGGCGAGGAGCTGCGGGGGGGGCGGAGCTGTTGGCCGAGGTTGAAGTAGCCAGGCGGAAGGCATGGCCAGCCGTTGAGAAATGCTTATTGAAGTTTTCGATAATCATGGATTTATCAGTGGTGACCGTGTTACCTAGCCTCAGTGCAGTGGGCAGCTGGGAGGAGGTGCTCTTGTTCTCCATGGACTTCACAGTGTCCCAGAACTTTTTGGAGTTGGAGCTACAGGATGCAAACTTCTGCCTGAAGAAGCTGGCCTTAGCTTTCCTGACTGACTGCGTGTATTGGTTCCGGACTTCCCTGAACAGTTGCATATCACGGGGACTATTCGATGCTATTGCAGTCCGCCACAGGATGTAATAAGACCCATCTCTCAACAGAACATCATAGTGTTAATAAGACCCATCTCTCAACAGAACTATCCTTTTTCATGTCATTTTTCCTTCTGTCTGGTCAGGTGTCTGTGGAGGTACCCTGTAGACAATGGTTATATATGAATAGACTATGTTGTTAGATTAATGTCTAGGATCATGATGTCTCTACACAATCCGGATACCTTGAATGAATCAGGAGGTTAAATTCCTACAAGTAGGGTTGCGTTTTCTCTTCTCTTCTGTCTCCTCTCCTCTCCTCCCTCTCCTCTGAGCCAGGCAGGAAGGTTGCTCATTTCCCTGCCGTCTCCATTGTCAGAGATAAATGAGAACATGTGACTGAGAGGGGCACAAAGCCGGCCTTTCACAGTAATGTGATTATGACGTGTAGGGTTGAATAGTAAGATAACGAGCAGGGGAATGTGAATGGGCATCAGTCCAGAGCCCTGCAGCGTTTCATCATGAACCCAGCCCCAGCCCTGTCTGGGTTATACCCTCGTCTCTGGGCCAGGGGAAAGAAACAGAGGGGTGTATATGTACTGATAGTAAACACAATCTGTCACATGACCATAATGTGTCATATTTATTTGTCTGGAAGGTGGGGGTTGAGGAGGAGAGAACAAAATATGTCATAGCAGACTGATAGAGCAGTTTACATGTAGACTGATAGAGATGTTTACATGCCGACTGATGGAGATGTTTACATGCAGACTGATGGAGATGTTTACATGCAGACTGATAGAGATGTTTACAAGCAGACTGATAGAGATGTTTACATGTATACTGATAGAGCTGTTTACAAGCAGACTGATAGAGATGTTTACATGCAGACTGATAGAGATGTTTACATGCAGACTGACCGATATGTTTACATGCAGACTGATATATATATATGTTTACATGCAGACTGATGGAGCTGTTTACATGCAGACTGACGGATATGTTTACATGCAGACTGATGGAGCTGTTTACATGCAGATTGATGGAGATGTTTACATGCAGACTGATGGAGCTGTTTAGATGCAGACTGATAGAGATGTTTACATGCAGACTGATAGAGTGTGTGTGTACAGTATGCATGCCCAGCAGGTAATGGACATGTCAGTGGGGGCCAGTTAGTGCCCTCAGTTAGTGCCCTCTTACTGTCCGTCTGTCGGCCAGATGGACAGAGGGGCAGGTGGACAGCGGGGCAGGTGGGCAGAGGGGCAGGTGGACAGAGGGGCAGGTGGACAGAGGGGCAGGTGGACAGAGGGACAGAGGGGCAGGTGGACAGAGGGACAGTGGGGCAGGTGGACAGAGGGGCAGGTGGACAGAGGGACAGAGGGGCAGGTGGACAGCGGGGCAGGTGGACAGAGGGGCAGGTGGACAGCGGGGCAGGAGGACAGCGGGGCAGGTGGACAGAGGGGCAGGTGGACAGTGGGGCAGGTGGACAGAGGGGCAGGTGGACAGAGGGTCAGGTGGACAGCGGGGCAGGTGGACAGATGAACATAGGGGCAGAGGGACAGAGGGACAGAGGGACAGAGGGACAGAGGGCAGATGGACAGAGGGGCAGGTGGACAGAGGGGCAGGTGGACAGATGGACAGAGGGGCAGGTGGACAGATAGACAGAGGGGCAGATGGACAGAGGGGTAATTGGGCTGAGAGGTAGATGGACAGAGGGGCAGGTAGATAGAAGGACAGAAGGGCAGAAGGGCAGGTTGATAGAAGGACAGAGGGGCAGGTGGACAGGTAGATAGAAGGACAGAGGGGTAGGTGGGCAGATAGATAGATTGACAGAGTGACAGGTGGGCAGGTAGATAGATGGACAGAGGGGCAGATGGACAGAGGGGCAGGTGGGCAGGTAGATAGATGAACAGAGGGGCAGGTGGGCAGGTAGATAGAAGGACAGAGGGGCAGGTGGGCAGTGTGTGTGTGCGCAGGTCTGATGCCAACAAAGAGGGCAGGTGCAGTCATGCAGAACCACACACACACACACACACACACACACACACACACACACACACACACACACACACAGCAGTGTCTCCCTCAGGCTTTCTGCAGAGAGAGAGAGCGAGAGAGAGAGACAGAGACAGAGAGAGTGAGAGAGATTGGATGACAGTGCCCACTGTTGCAGAAGCTATCTGTTCAGTTCCACGGACAGTAACCAGTGTTGCATCAGCTTCCTTAATGTGTTCAGCACCACGGACAGTAACCAGTGTTGCATCAGCTTCCTGAATGTGTTCAGCACCACGGACAGTAACCAGTGTTGCATCAGCTTCCTGAATGTGTTCAGCACCACGGACAGTAACCAGTGTTGCATCAGCCTGCGCTATGTGTTCTGCACCGTGGACAATACCAGTAGTCAGATGTTGATTGCAGTCAATGTGAAGGTGGTGGATGTGGACAGACAGTAGAGGAGTGCCGGCGTTCGCTGGCGTCATGATTCAGTCTGCAGTTGAACCCAGCAAGACAAGGATGGGAAGGAATTCAAAGTGTATATGGCTTGACATTATATATCAATGTGTTGTGTGTGTGATATAAATACATATTTTGGACTGAAAAATGTAGGACTCCTTCACCTCTTCTTACTTCTCTTCCTCCTCGAGGTTAATGAAGACTTTAATGACAGCAGACAAAGATGTCTTCACAGTGAGGTGAAAGTGGCACTTTGTGTGTTGACTGTCATTACAGATGTGATGCTGGTGGCGGGAGGAGACTGATCTGTCTGACACCCACAATCTCTCATGTCTCTCCCAGTCTACTGTCCTGTATGTTACTGCTCTGACACAAATAGACCTGGGGACTTCACTGAGCTACATACTCAATCAGTGTCTCGCTGACAGTAAATACCATAGTCAGGATATCGTGATGTAACTACATAAGTGAAGGACATTGGTTCAAATTGAGACTTAGTTCAAATATTTTAGCAAACAATACCCTGTTTGCTGTTTAGGGGTCAGACTTCTAACAATACACTGTTTCCTGTTTAGTGGTCAGACCTCTAACAATACACTGTTTCCTGTTTAGTGGTCAGACCTCTAACAATACACTGTTTCCTGTTTAGTGGTCAGACCTCTTTGTAATGTTAGCTAAAGTTTTGGCTTATCAACCACTGTGTCCTTGGTTGGGAGATCTCACCCATCTCTCCTCAGCAATGCCCCGATATATCTTCAGGAACAGAATACCAGGGTTTTGTCTAGAATGTCAGACAGACAGGGTGCTTCTGAAACGGCACCCCATTCCCTATATAGTGCACTCATTTTGACCAGAACCATGTAGGCCCTAAGGTGCCGTTTAGGACGCAACCAGAGAGAGGATATTTAACCACAGGGTCAGGAGATTGTGTTCCCAGCCTGGGTCTCTCTAGCAGGGGGGTGGTGTGAGTCCCTGGAACCAGATAACATACATTTAACATGGCTGTCTGTGTCTAGGATCTTTCCCCCTCTCTCTTCTCCTCTATCCCACTCCACCCATCAACCCATCCCCAAGCAGCCTACTGTCCAGACCCAATGTTATCTACTCAAGGCTACATAACAGGGGCTCCCACAGCATTTTGACAAACTTGGTTTGAGTTTGAAAATCTGACCGGGTGCCATCTTCGCTCCGAAGGTTCCAATACCCTTACAATCTAGACAGAAAGCTAATTTAAATGTTACAGTCATGGAACAATAGAGAACTGTTGGCCCAGATCTATGTAATGTCTGAGCACACTAAACTAGGATACAGTGCTGTGTGAAACAGATAGGAGAGGACAATACATATCTGGGGGAGCTGATACGCAGGGATTTGTGCCATGAAAAAACAACCACCTGAGAAAACATGCTCAAGCATCCAGTCCTCTCCTTCCCTCTCACAGGTATGACTCCTCTTGTCCCTGTCACGTGTGTGTGTGTGTGTTCGTGTGTGTTTGTTCATATGTGTGGAGCCATAGGTGGACCTTGCACATCTGTTAGTGACGAGCTCAAAAGAATCTTGACTCTTTTCCACAGAAGAAACTCATCTGGCCTGTGCTGACACATCTGTTGTCCCCTTTCACATATTGACCCCTCACCAGTTGCCATCCTTCTCCCCCTCTACCTCTCAGCCCCTCTGCCCAGAGGAGCAGGATGCCTTCTCCCCCTCTACCTCTCAGCCGCTCTGCCCAGAGGAGCAGGCTGCCTTCTCCCCCTCTACCTCTCAGCCCCTCTGCCCAGAGGAGCAGGCTGCCTTCTCCCCCTCTACCTCTCAGCCCCTCTGCCCAGAGGAGCAGGCTGCCTTCTCCCCCTCTACCTCTCAGCCCCTCTGCCCAGCGGAACAGGCTGCCTTCTCCCCCTCTAAATCAAATCAAATCAAATGTATTTATATAGCCCTTCGTACATCAGCTGATATCCCAAAGTGCTGTACAGAAACCCAGCCCAAAACCCCAAACAGCAAGCAATGCAGGTGTAGAAGCACGGTGGCTAGGAAAAACTCCCTAGAAAGGCCAATACCTAGGAAGAAACCTAGAGAGGAACCAGGCTATGTGGGGTGGCCAGTCCTCTTCTGGCTGTGCCGGGTGGAGATTATAACAGAACATGGTCAAGATGTTCAATGTTCATAAATGACCAGCATGGTCGAATAATAATAAGGCAGAACAGTTGAAACTAGAGCAGCAGCACAGTCAGGTAGACTGGGGACAGCAAGGAGTCATCATGTCAGGTAGTCCTGGGGCATGGTCCTAGGGCTCAGGTCAGTTGAAACTGGAACAGCAGCATGGCCAGGTGGACTGGGGACAGCAAGGAGTCATCATGTCAGGTAGTCCTGGGGCATGGTCCTCTACCTCTCAGCCCCTCTGCCCAGAGGAGCAGGCTGCCTTCTCCCCCTCTACCTCTCAGCCCCTCTGCCCAGAGGAGCAGGCTGCCTTCTCCCCCTCTACCTCTCAGCCCCTCTGCCCAGCGGAGCAGGCTGCCTTCTCCCCCTCTACCTCTCAGCCCCTCTGCCCAGAGGAGCAGGCTGCCTTCTCCCCCTCTACCTCTCAGCTGCTCTGCCCAGAGGAGCAGGCTGCCTTCTCCCCCTCTACCTCTCAGCCCCTCTGCCCAGAGGAGCAGGCTGCCTTCTCCCCCTCTACCTCTCAGCCCCTCTGCCCAGAGGAGCAGGCTGCCTTCTCCCCCTCTACCTCTCAGCCCCTCTGCCCAGAGGAGCAGGCTGCCTTCTCCCCATCTACCTCTCAGCCCCTCTGCCCAGAGGAGCAGAATGCCTTCTCCCCCTCTACCTCTCAGCCCCTCTGCCCAGCGGAGCAGGATGCCTTCTCCCCATCTACCTCTCAGCCCCTCTGCCCAGAGGAGCAGGATGCCTTCTCCCCATCTACCTCTCAGCCCCTCTGCCCAGCGGAACAGGCTGCCTTCTCCCCCTCTACCTCTCAGCCCCTCTGCCCAGCGGAGCAGGATGCCTTCTCCCCCTCTACCTCTCAGCCCCTCTGCCCAGCGGAGCAGGCTGCCTTCTCCCCCTCTACCTCTCAGCCCCTCTGCCCAGAGGAGCAGGCTGCCTTCTCCCCCTCTACCTCTCAGCCCCTCTGCCCAGAGGAACAGGCTGCCTTCTCCCCCTCTACCTCTCAGCCCCTCTGCCCAGCGGAACAGGCTGCCTTCTCCCCCTCTACCTCTCAGCCACTCTGCCCAGAGGAGCAGGCTGCCTTCTCCCCCTCTACCTCTCAGCCCCACTGCACAGCGGAACAGGCTGCCTTCTCCCCCTCTACCTCTCAGCCCCTCTGCCCAGCGGAGCAGGATGCCTTCTCCCCCTCTACCTCTCAGCCCCACTGCCCAGCGGAACAGGCTGCCTTCTCCCACTCTACCTCTCAGCCCCTCTGCCCAGAGGAGCAGGCTGCCTTCTCCCCCTCTACCTCTCAGCCCCTCTGCCCAGCGGAGCAGGATGCCTTCTCCCCCTCTACCTCTCAGCCCCACTGCCCAGCGGAACAGGCTGCCTTCTCCCCCTCTACCTCTCAGCCCCTCTGCCCAGCGGAGCAGGCTGCCTTCTCCCCCTCTACCTCTCAGCCCCTCTGCCCAGCGGAGCAGGCTGCCTTCTCCCCCTCTACCTCTCAGCCCCACTGCCCAGCGGAGCAGGATGCCTTCTCCCCCTCTACCTCTCAGCCCCACTGCCCAGCGGAACAGGCTGCCTTCTCCCCCTCTACCCCTCAGCCCCTCTGCCCAGCGGAGCAGGCTGCCTTCTCCCCCTCTACCTCTCAGCCCCTCTGCCCAGCGGAGCAGGCTGCCTTCTCCCCCTCTACCTCTCAGCCCCTCTGCCCAGCGGAGCAGGCTGCCTTCTCCCCCTCTACCTCTCAGCCCCTCTGCCCAGCGGAGCAGGCTGCCTTCTCCCCCTCTACCTCTCAGCCCCTCTGCCCAGAGGAGCAGGCTGCCTTCTCCCCCTCTACCTCTCAGCCCCTCTGCCCAGCGGAGCAGGATGCCTTCTCCCCCTCTACCTCTCAGCCCCACTGCCCAGCGGAACAGGCTGCCTTCTCCCCCTCTACCTCTCAGCCCCTCTGCCCAGCGGAGCAGGCTGCCTTCTCCCCCTCTACCTCTCAGCCCCTCTGCCCAGCGGAGCAGGCTGCCTTCTCCCCCTCTACCTCTCAGCCCCACTGCCCAGCGGAGCAGGATGCCTTCTCCCCCTCTACCTCTCAGCCCCACTGCCCAGCGGAACAGGCTGCCTTCTCCCCCTCTACCCCTCAGCCCCTCTGCCCAGCGGAGCAGGCTGCCTTCTCCCCCTCTACCTCTCAGCCCCTCTGCCCAGCGGAGCAGGCTGCCTTCTCCCCCTCTACCTCTCAGCCCCTCTGCCCAGCGGAGCAGGCTGCCTTCTCCCCCTCTACCTCTCAGCCCCTCTGCCCAGCGGAGCAGGCTGCCTTCTCCCCCTCTACCTCTCAGCCCCTCTGCCCAGCGGAACAGGCTGCCTTCTCCCCCTCTACCTCTTAGCCCATCTGCCCAGCGGAACAGGCTGCCTTCTCCCCCTCTACCTCTCAGCCCCTCTGCCCAGCGGAGCAGGCTGCCTTCTCCCCCTCTACCTCTCAGCCCCTCTGCCCAGCGGAGCAGGCTGCCTTCTCCCCCTCTACCTCTTAGCCCCTCTGCCCAGCGGAGCAGGCTGGCACACTGCCAGTACAGTAACTAGGGTTTGAGTTGTAGTGATGTCTGGTATGGTTGTATCCCCAGAACTTTTTGGGGAAGGTTGAAACTAATATACTGCATTTCTAAACAATTTAAACAATATAAAATGCTATGACTTTGGCTGCTGTAGGTTCATTCACCTCAGTCCATATACTAACACCTAGGCTTTTAGCTATAACGTTGTAATGCTATACCCCTGAAATATGAGAAATGATTCACATTGACAAGCAGCATCAGTGACAAAATGAAAATGTATGGGATTTTAGAATGGCATTGTTTGCATTTTAATGTAGGCCTATAGGGAAGATAGGTCCTGTGGAGATATTCACATTGAAACATATAGGGGTTGTATTGTAATGTAGGCCTATAGGGAAGATAGGTCCTGTGGAGATATTCACATTGAATCATATAGGGGTTGTATTGTAATGTAGGCCTATAGGGAAGATAGGTCCTGTGGAGATATTCACATTGAAACATACAGTGGTTGTATTGTAATGTAGGCCTATAGGGAAGATAGGTCCTGTGGTGATATTCACATTGAAACATACAGTGGTTGTATTGTAATGTAGGCCTATAGGGAAGATAGGTCCTGTGGTGATATTCACATTGAAACATACAGTGGTTGTATTGTAATGTAGGCCTATAGGGAAGATAGGTCCTGTGGAGATATTCATATTGAAACATACAGTGGTTATATTGTAATGTAGGCCTATAGGGAAGATAGGTCCTGTGGAGATATTCATATTGAAACATACAGTGGTTGTATTGTAATGTAGGCCTATAGGGAAGATAGGTCCTGTGGAGATATTCACATTGAAACATACAGTGGTTGTATTGTAATGTAGGCCTATAGGCAAGATAGGTCCTGTGGTGATATTCACATTGAAACATACAGTGGTTGTATTGTAATGTAGGCCTATAGGGAAGATAGGTCCTGTGGAGATATTCACATTGAAACATACAGTGGTTGTATTGTAATGTAGGCCTATAGGGAAGATAGGTCCTGTGGAGATATTCACATTGAAACATACAGTGGTTGTATTGTAATGTAGGCCTATAGGGAAGATAGGTCCTGTGGAGATATTCACATTGAAACATATCTTATTTTTTAAACGTTTTTAACTTGTTTGATAAGGTTAGTTCAGAGTTTGTCAGGGGAACCCACATTGAGCCCAGACCAATTTGGGTTAGGGTTAGGGTTAGGGTTAGGGTTAGGGTTAACCCACATTGAGCCCAGACCCATTTGGGAACCACTGTACTAACCTCTCTCTCTGCTGCTTCCTCCTGTATAAATTGAAGCCTCAATCTGCCTCAACTCTCTGTAAAGTAAAGTTATGATGAGAACATTGCATATGTTTGGCTCCAGCTGAGGTATGCTCTGTTTAACATTAGCTCCTTACTACATCCTTCTAGCTGGCTACGTAATACTAGCCAGCAGTGGTTTAAAGTACTTAAGAAATAAATAGTTGAAAGCACCACTTAAGTAGTTTTTTTGGGTATCTGTACTTTACTATTTATATTTTGGACAACTTTTACTTTTACTGCACCGAAAATAATGTACTTTTTACTCGATACATGACCCCTGACACCCAAAGTACTAATTACATTTTGAATGCTTAGCAGGATAGGACAATTGTCCAATTTCATGCACACACTTATCAACAGTTAACACTTATTATTATTATTATTATTATTATTATTATTATTTTTATTTTTATTTTCCATCAACTCATCTTCAAAACACTCTCCTGCAACCCGCCTCACCAATGTATATTTATAAAAAAGTATTATTTACCTCAGATCTGTAATCCTCCAAGAAGCTAGCCAGAAACTCCAGGAGGCTGGCCTGAAACTAGCCAGAAGCTAATCCAGAAGCTAGTTCAGAAGCTAGTTGGCTCCTTTACTGGCAAGTCGTTGGTGTTCAGCTAACCACGGTTTGTGGTCATCGGCTATCCTTTGGCTCGAAAGTCTATCGCCAGTTCTGTACGGCGCAGCGCGGCTCGGAGCGGAGCATACCGGACCAATTTTTCGCTCCATGTCCCTGAATTTCGACTGCTCTCTGGACATTCATGCCCGGATCTCACAGCTAGCTAGCTGCTATCCGTGTGACTATCGGCCTTCGTCGATTCCGGAGCAAACATCAATTGTTCCGGAGCTAGCAAGCTCCGTCAATCACTCCTGAGTTCCATCAATCGCACCTGGGCTGCAGTCGCCTATCCGGACCCGTCTTGCTGCCTTCGCGGAGCCCCACCGGGCCTTCACAACTGGACTGCCGACGTTATCTACCCGAAGGAGTTATTCGGCTGGCTCCTCCGTCGCGACGTTACCTGAACGCCCATCTGCGGCCTGCTAACCGTTAGCTGTCTTACCGGCTGCTATCTGAATAGACAATCGGACAATTTTTTAATTTTTTAATTATTTTTTATTATTATTATTATGTTTTCTTCTTGGGCCTCTATAACTATATCTATTGTTTTTATTTTTGTTGTTGTTGTGTGATTTGGATTGATCCCCTCTACCACACGGAACCCCACTAATCTACTGACGGAGCGCAGGAGGTGGCTAACAACAGACCTCCATCCTATGCTAGCTTGCTACCGATGCCCTGGCTAGCTGTCTAAATCACCAACCAACCTCTCCACTCACCGGACCCTTTTGATCACTCGACTAAGCATGCCTCTCCTTAATGTCAATATGTCTTGTCCATTTCTGTTCTGGTTAGTGTTTATTGGCTTATTTCACTGTAGAGCCTCTAGTCCTGCTCACTATACCTTATCCAACCTATTAGTTCCACCACCCACACATGCAATGACATCTCCTGGTTTCAACGATGTTTCTAGAGACAATATCTCTCTCTTCATCACTCAATACCTAGGTTTACCTCCACTGTATTCACATCCTACCATACATTTGTCTGTACATTATACCTTGATGCTATTTTATCGCCCCCAGAAACCTCCTTTTACTCTATGTTCCAGACGTTCTAGACGACCAATTCTCATAGCTTTTAGCCGTACCCTTATTCTACTCCTCCTATGTCCCTCTGGCGATGTAGAGGTGAATCCAGGCCCTGCAGTGCCTAGCTCCACTCCTATTCCCCAGGCGCTCTCTTTTGACGACTTCTGTAACCGTAATAGCCTTGGTTTCATGCATGTTAACATTAGAAGCCTCCTCCCTAAGTTTGTTCTATTCACTGCTTTAGCATACTCTGCCAACCCGGATGTTCTAGCTGTGTCTGAATCCTGGCTTAGGAAGACCACCAAAAACTCAGACATTTTAATTCCAAACTACAACATTTTCAGACAAGATAGAACTGCCAAAGGGGGCGGTGTTGCAATCTACTGCAAAGATAGCCTGCAGAGTTCTGTCCTACTATCCAGGTCTGTACCCAAACAATTTGAACTTCTACTTTTAAAAATCCACCTCTCTAAAAACAAGTCTCTCACCGTTGCCGCCTGCTATAGACCACCCTCTGCCCCCAGCTGTGCTCTGGACACCATATGTGAACTGATTGCCCCCCATCTATCTTCAGAGTTCGTGCTGCTAGGCGACCTAAACTGGAACATGCTTAACACCCCAGCCATCCTACAATCTAAACTTGATGCCCTCAATCTCACACAAATAATCAATGAACCTACCAGGTACCTCCCCAAAACCTTAAACACGGGCACCCTCATAGATATCATCCTAACCAACTTCCCCTCTAAATACACCTCTGCTGTCTTCAACCAAGATCTCAGCGATCACTGCCTCATTGCCTGCATCCGTAATGGGTCAGCGGTCAAACGACCTCCACTCATCACTGTAAAACGCTCCCTGAAACACTTCTGCGAGCAGGCCTTTCTAATCGACCTGGCCGGGGTATCCTGGAAGGATATTGATCTCATCCCGTCAGTAGAGGATGCCTGGATATTTTTTTTAAATGCCTTCCTAACCATCTTAAATAAACATGCCCCATTTAAGAAATTTTGAACCAGGAACAGATATAGCCCTTGGTTCTCCCCAGACCTGACTGCCCTTAACCAACACAAAAACATCCTATGGCGTTCTGCATTAGCATCGAACAGCCCCCGTGATATGCAGCTGTTCAGGGAAGCTAGAAATCATTATACACAGGCAGTTAGAAAAGCCAAGGCTAGCTTTTTCAAGCAGAAATTTGCTTCCTGCAACACTAACTCAAAAAGTTCTGGGACACTGTAAAGTCCATGGAGAATAAGAACACCTCCTCCCAGCTGCCCACTGCACTGAAGATAGGAAACACTGTCACCACTGATAAATCCACCATAATTGAGAATTTCAATAAGCATTTTTCTACGGCTGGCCATGCTTTCCACCTGGCTACTCCTACCCCGGACAACAGCACTGCACCCCCAACAGCAACTCGCCCAAGCCTTCCCCATTTCTCCTTCTCCCAAATCCATTCAGCTGATGTTCTGAAAGAGCTGCAAAATCTGGACCCCTACAAATCAGCCGGGCTAGACAATCTGGACCCTTTCTTTCTAAAATTTTCTGCCGAAATTGTTGCCACCCCTATTACTAGCCTGTTCAACCTCTCTTTCGTGTCGTCTGAGATTCCCAAAGATTGGAAAGCAGCTGCGGTCATCCCCCTCTTCAAAGGGGGGGACACTCTTGACCCAAACTGCTACAGACCTATATCTATCCTACCGTGCCTTTCTAAGGTCTTCGAAAGCCAAGTCAACAAACAGATTACCGACCATTTCGAATCTCACCATACCTTCTCTGCTATGCAATCCGGTTTCAGAGCTGGTCATGGGTGCACCTCAGCCACGCTCAAGGTCCTAAACGATATCTTAACCGCCATCGATAAGAAACATTACTGTGCAGCCGTATTCATTGATCTGGCCAAGGCTTTCGACTCTGTCAATCACCATATCCTCATCGGCAGACTCGACAGCCTTGGTTTCTCAAATGATTGCCTCGCCTGGTTCACCAACTACTTCTCTGATAGAGTTCAGTGTGTCAAATCGGAGGGTCTGCTGTCCGGACCTCTGGCAGTCTCTATGGGGGTGCCACAGGGTTCAATTCTTGGACCGACTCTCTTCTCTGTATACATCAATGAGGTCGCTCTTGCTGCTGGTGAGTCCCTGATCCACCTCTACGCAGACGACACCATTCTGTATACTTCCGGCCCTTCTTTGGACACTGTGTTAACAACCCTCCAGGCAAGCTTCAATGCCATACAACTCTCCTTCCATGGCCTCCAATTGCTCTTAAATACAAGTAAAACTAAATGCATGCTCTTCAACCGTTCGCTACCTGCACCTACCCGCCTGTCCAACATCACTACTCTGGACGGCTCTGACTTAGAATACGTGGACAACTACAAATACTTAGGTGTCTGGTTAGACTGTAAACTCTCCTTCCAGACCCATATCAAACATCTCCAATCCAAAGTTAAATCTAGAATTGGCTTCCTATTTCGCAACAAAGCATCCTTCACTCATGCTGCCAAACATACCCTTGTAAAACTGACCATCCTACCAATCCTCGACTTTGGCGATGTCATTTACAAAATAGCCTCCAATACCTTACTCAACAAATTGGATGCAGTCTATCACAGTGCAATCCGTTTTATCACCAAAGCCCCATATACTACCCACCATTGCGACCTGTACGCTCTCGTTGGCTGGCCCTCGCTTCATACTCGTCGCCAAACCCACTGGCTCCATGTCATCTACAAGACCCTGCTAGGTAAAGTCCCCCCTTATCTCAGCTCGCTGGTCACCATAGCATCTCCCACCTGTAGCACACGCTCCAGCAGGTATATCTCTCTAGTCACCCCCAAAACCAATTCTTTCTTTGGCCGCCTCTCCTTCCAGTTCTCTGCTGCCAATGACTGGAACGAACTACAAAAATCTCTGAAACTGGAAACACTTATCTCCCTCACTAGCTTTAAGCACCAACTGTCAGAGCAGCTCACAGATTACTGCACCTGTACATAGCCCACCTATAATTTAGCCCAAACAACTACCTCTTTCCCAACTGTATTTAATTTTTATTTATTTATTTATTTAGCTCCTTTGCACCCCATTATTTTTATTTCTACTTTGCACATTCTTCCATTGCAAAACTACCATTACAGTATTTTACTTGCTATATTGTATTTACTTTGCCATCATGGCCTTTTTTGCCTTTACCTCCCTTCTCACCTCATTTGCTCACATTGTATATAGACTTGTTTATACTGCATTATTGACTGTATGTTTGTTTTTACTCCATGTGTAACTCTGTGTCGTTTTATGTGTCGTTTTATCTGCTTTGCTTTATCTTGGCCAGGTCGCAATTGTAAATGAGAACTTGTTCTCAACTAGCCTACCTGGTTAAATAAAGGTAAAATAAAAATAAATAAATAAATAAAAAACAGAACATCCCTACTGCATCTGATCTTGTGGATTCACTAAACACATGCTTCGCTTGTAAACGATGTCTGAGTGTTGGAGTGTTCCCCTGGCTATCTGTAAATGATGTCTGAGTGTTGGAGTGTTCCCCTGGCTATCTGTAAATGATGTCTGAGTGTTGGAGTGTTCCCCTGGCTATCTGTAAATGATGTCTGAGTGTTGGAGTGTTCCCCTGGCTATATGTAAATGATGTCTGAGTGTTGGAGTGTTCCCCTGGATATCTGTAAATGATGTCTGAGTGTTGGAGTCTGCCCCTGGCTATCTGTAAACGATGTCTGAGTGTTGGAGTCTGCCCCTGGCTATCTGTAAACAATGTCTGAGTGTTGGAGCGTACCCTGGCTGTCTGTAAATGATGTCTGAGTGTTAGAGTGTACCCTGGCTATCTGTAAATGATGTCTGAGTGTTGGAGTGTGCCCTGGCTATCTGTAAACGATGTCTGAGTGTTGGAGTGTGCCCTGGCTATCTGTAAATTATGTCTGAGTGTCTCTCTCCCCACCTCTCTCCCCACCTCTCTGACTCCCCACCTCTCTCTCTCCCCACCTCTCTCTCTCCCCACCTCTCTCTCTCCCCATCTCTCTCTCTCCCTACCTCTCTCCCCACCTCTCTCTCTCCCCATTAATTTAGCATCCTCCCTCTTCCTCCCTCTTCTTCCCTCTTCCTCCCTCTTCCTCCCTCTAGTTCTCTCCTCTATCCACTAAGCGGATGCGTTAAAGGAGGTGAATGTTCTCCCTCTCTTACCCCCTCACCTTCTCTCTTGTCTCTCTCCTCTCTTCTATCCTCTAAGGGGATGCATTAAGGGAGGTGAATGTTCTCCCGCAGTGTAAATACCAACCATTATGATTAATGGAGAGACGTGAGGGCCTGTAGTGTCTCTGTCATGTCATATATCACACAGCAGGGTAGACCACCATGACAGACAACCACTAACCAGATGAATCAACACACCTGGCAGCAGGAAGTCTAGCGGTTAAAGCATTTGGCCAGTAACCGAAAGGTCCCTGGATCGAATACCCGAACTGACAAGGTGAAAAAACCTGCCAATGTTCTCTTGATCAAGGCACTTAACCATCATTTGCTCCAGAGGTGCCGTACTACTATGGCTGACCATACAGTTTACAACAACACATTTCACCGCACCCATCCGGTGTATGTGACAATAAAACAGAATTACCTCCTCCTAACAGACAGACACTAACAAGATGAATTACTATAGTATATCTCTACCTGGTCCTAACAGACACTAACCAGATGAATTACTACAGTATGTCTCTACCTGGTCCTAACAGACAGACACTAACCAGATGAATTACTACAGTATATCTCTACCTCCTCCTAACAGACACTAACCAGATTAATTACTATAGTATATCTCTACCTGGTCCTTAACAGACACTAACCAGATGAATTACTATAGTATATCTCTACCTGGTCCTAACAGACACTAACAAGATGAATTACTATAGTATATCTCTACCTCCTCCTAACAGACACTAACCAGATGAATTACTATAGTATATCTCTACCTGGTCCTAACAGACACTAACCAGATGAATTACTACAGTATATCTCTACCTCCTCCTAACAGACAGACACTAACTAGATGAATTACTATAGTATATCTCTACCTCCTCCTAACAGACACTAACCAGATGAATTACTATAGTATATCTCTACCTGGTCCTAACAGACACTAACCAGATGAATTACTACAGTATGTCTCTACCTGGTCCTAACAGACAGACACTAACCAGATTAATTACTACAGTATATCTCTACCTCCTCCTAACAGACACTAACCAGATGAATTACTATAGTATATCTCTACCTGGTCCTAACAGACACTAACCAGATGAATTACTATAGTATATCTCTACCTGGTCCTAGCAGACACTAACCAGATGAATTACTATAGTATATCTCGACCTCCTCCTAACAGACACTAACCAGATGAATTACTATGGTAAATCTCTACCTCCTCCTAACAGACAGACACTAACCAGATGAATTACTATAGTATATCTCTACCTGGTCCTAACAGACACTAACCAGATGAATTACTACAGTATATCTCTAACTCCTCCTAACAGACACTAACCAGATGAATTACTACAGTATATCTCTACCTCCTCCTAACAGACACTGACCGGATGAATTACTATAATATATCTCTACCTCCTCCTAACAGACACTAACCAGATGAATTACTATAGTATATCTCTACCTGGTCCTAACAGACACTAACCAGATGAATTACTACAGTATGTCTCTACCTGGTCCTAACAGACGCTAACCAGATGAATTACTACAGTATATCTCTACCTGGTCCTAACAGACACTAACCAGATGAATTACTATAGTATATCTCTACCTGGTCCTAACAGACACTAACCAGATGAATTACTATAGTATATCTCTACCTCCTCCTAACAGACACTAACCAGATGAATTACTATAGTATATCTCTACCTGGTCCTAACAGACACTAACCAGATGAATTACTATAGTATAACTCGACCTCCTCCTAACAGACACTAACCAGATGAATTAATATGGTATATCTCTACCTCCTCCTAACAGACAGACACTAACCAGATGAATTACTACAGTATATCTCTACCTGGTCCTAACAGACACTAACCAGATGAATTACTACAGTATATCTCTAACTCCTCCTAACAGACACTAACCAGATGAATTACTACAGTATATCTCTACCTCCTAACAGACACTGACCGGATGAATTACTATAATATATCTCTACCTCCTCCTAACAGACACTAACCAGATGAATTACTATAGTATATCTCTACCTGGTCCTAACAGACACTAACCAGATGAATTACTACAGTATGTCTCTACCTGGTCCTAACAGACAGACACTAACCAGATTAATTACTACAGTATATCTCTACCTCCTCCTAACAGACACTAACCAGATGAATTACTATAGTATATCTCTACCTGGTCCTAACAGACAGATACTAACCAGATGAATTACTATAGTATATCTCTACCTGGTCCTAACAGACACTAACCAGATGAATTACTATAGTATATCTCTACCTGGTCCTAACAGACACTAACCAGATGAATTACTATAGTATATCTCTACCTCCTCCTAACAGACACTAACCAGATGAATTACTATAGTATATCTCTACCTGGTCCTAACAGACACTAACCAGATGAATTACTATAGTATATCTCGACCTCCTCCTAACAGACACTAACCAGATGAATTACTATAGTATATCTCTACCTCCTCCTAACAGACACTAACCAGATGAATTACTATAGTATATCTCTACCTCCTCCTAACAGACACTAACCAGATGAATTACTATAGTATATCTCTACCTGGTCCTAACAGACACTAACCAGATGAATTACTATAGTATATCTCTACCTGGTCCTAACAGACACTAACCAGATGAATTACTATAGTATATCTCTACCTCCTCCTAACAGACACTAACCAGATGAATTACTATAGTATATCTCTACCTCCTCCTAACAGACACTAACCAGATGAATTACTATAGTATATCTCTACCTCCTCCTAACAGACACTAACCAGATGAATTACTACAGTATATCTCTACCTCCTCCTAACAGACAGACACTAACCAGATGAATTACTACAGTATATCTCTACCTGGTCCTAACAGACACTAACCAGATTAATTACTATAGTATATCTCTACCTCCTCCTAACAGACACTAACCAGATGAATTACTACAGTATATCTCTACCTGGTCCTAACAGACACTAACCAGATTAATTACTATAGTATATCTCTACCTCCTCCTAACAGACACAAACCAGATGAATTACTACAGTATATCCCTACCTCCTCCTAAAAGACAGACACTAACCAGATGAATTACTACAGTATATCTCTACCTGGTCCTAACAGACACTAACCAGATGAATTACTACAGTATATCTCTACCTCCTCCTAACAGACACTAACCAGATGAATTACTACAGTATATCTCTACCTCCTCCTAACAGACACTAACCAGATGAATTACTACAGTATATCTCTACCTCCTCCTAACAGACACTAACCAGATGAATTACTATAATATATCTCTACCTCCTCCTAACAGACAGACACTAACCAGATGAATTACTACAGTATATCTCTACCTGGTCCTAACAGACACTAACCAGATTAATTACTACAGTATATATCTACCTGGTCCTAACAGACACTAACCAGATTAATTACTATAGTATATCTCTACCTCCTCCTAACAGACGCTAACCAGATGAATTACTACAGTATATCTCTACCTGGTCCTAACAGACACTAACCAGATGAATTACTATAGTATATCTCTACCTCCTCCTAACAGACACTAACCAGATGAATTACTACAGTATATCTCTACCTGGTCCTAACAGACACTAACCAGATGAATTACTATAGTATATCTCTACCTCCTCCTAACAGACACTAACCAGATGAATTACTATAGTATATCTCTACCTGGTCCTAACAGACACTAACCAGATGAATTACTATAGTATATCTCTACCTCCTCCTAACAAACACTAACAAGATGAATTACTATAGTATATCTCTACCTCATCCTAACAGACAGACACTAACCAGATGAATTACTATAGTATATCTCTACCTCCTCCTAACAGACAGACACTGACAAGATGAATTACTACAGTATATCTCTACCTGGTCCTAACAGACACTAACCAGATGAATTACTACAGTATATCTCTACCTCCTCCTAACAGACACTAACCAGATGAATTACTACAGTATATCTCTACCTCCTCCTAACAGACACTAACCAGATGAATTACTATAGTATATCTCTACCTCCTCCTAACAGACACTAACCAGATGAATTACTACAGTATATCTCTACCTGGTCCTAACAGACACTAACCAGATGAATTACTATAGTATATCTCTACCTGGTCCTAACAGACAGATACTAACCAGATGAATTACTATAGTATATCTCTACCTGGTCCTAACAGACACTAACCAGATGAATTACTATAGTATATCTCTACCTGGTCCTAACAGACACTAACCAGATGAATTACTATAGTATATCTCTACCTCCTCCTAACAGACACTAACCAGATGAATTACTATAGTATATCTCTACCTGGTCCTAACAGACACTAACCAGATGAATTACTATAGTATATCTCTACCTCCTCCTAACAGACACTAACCAGATGAATTACTACAGTATATCTCTACCTCCTCCTAACAGACAGACACTAACCAGATGAATTACTACAGTATATCTCTACCTGGTCCTAACAGACACTAACCAGATTAATTACTATAGTATATCTCTACCTCCTCCTAACAGACACTAACCAGATGAATTACTACAGTATATCTCTACCTGGTCCTAACAGACACTAACCAGATTAATTACTATAGTATATCTCTACCTCCTCCTAACAGACACAAACCAGATGAATTACTACAGTATATCCCTACCTCCTCCTAAAAGACAGACACTAACCAGATGAATTACTACAGTATATCTCTACCTGGTCCTAACAGACACTAACCAGATGAATTACTACAGTATATCTCTACCTCCTCCTAACAGACACTAACCAGATGAATTACTACAGTATATCTCTACCTCCTCCTAACAGACACTAACCAGATGAATTACTATAGTATATCTCTACCTGGTCCTAACAGACACTAACCAGATGAATTACTACAGTATGTCTCTACCTGGTCCTAACAGACAGACACTAACCAGATGAATTACTATAGTATATCTCTACCTGGTCCTAAGAGACACTAACCAGATGAATTACTATAGTATATCTCTACCTCCTCCTAACAGACACTAACCAGATGAATTACTATAGTATATCTCTACCTGGTCCTAACAGACACTAACCAGATGAATTACTATAGAATATCTCTACCTCCTCCTAACAGACACTAACCAGATGAATTACTATAGTATATCTCTACCTCATCCTAACAGACAGACACTAACCAGATGAATTACTACAGTATATCTCTACCTGGTCCTAACAGACACTAACCAGATGAATTACTACAGTATATCTCTACCTGGTCCTAACAGACACTAACCAGATGAATTGCTACAGTATATCTCTAACTGGTCCTAACAGACACTAACCAGATGAATTACTACAGTATATCTCTACCTCCTCCTAACAGACACTAACCAGATGAATTACTACAGTATATCTCTACCTGGTCCTAACAGACACTAACCAGATGAATTACTATAGTATATCTCTACCTGGTCCTAACAGACACTAACCAGATGAATTACTATAGTATATCTCTACCTCCTCCTAACAGACACTAACCAGATGAATTACTACAGTATATCTCTACCTGGTCCTAACAGACACTAACCAGATGAATTACTACAGTATATCCCTACCTCCTCCTAAAAGACAGACACTAACCAGATGAATTACTACAGTATATCTCTACCTCCTCCTAACAGACACTAACCAGATGAATTACTATAGTATATCTCTACCTGGTCCTAACAGACACTAACCAGATGAATTACTATAGTATATCTCTACCTCCTCCTAACAGACACTAACCAGATGAATTACTATAGTATATCTCTACCTGGTCCTAACAGACACTAACCAGATGAATTACTATAGTATATCTCGACCTCCTCCTAACAGACACTAACCAGATGAATTACTGTAGTATATCTCTACCTCCTCCTAACAGACAGACACTAACCAGATGAATTACTACAGTATATCTCTACCTCCTCCTAACAGACACTAACCAGATAAATTACTATAGTATATCTCTACCTCCTCCTAACAGACACTAACCAGATGAATTACTACAGTATATCTCTACCTCCTCCTAACAGACACTAACCGGATGAATTACTATAATACATCTCTACCTCCTCCTAACAGATAGACACTAACCAGATGAATTACTACAGTATATCTCTACCTGGTCCTAACAGACACTAACCAGATGAATTGCTACAGTATATCTCTAACTGGTCCTAACAGACACTAACCAGATGAATTACTACAGTATATCTCTACCTCCTCCTAACAGACACTAACCAGATGAATTACTACAGTATATCTCTACCTGGTCCTAACAGACACTAACCAGATGAATTACTATAGTATATCTCTACCTGGTCCTAACAGACACTAACCAGATGAATTACTATAGTATATCTCTACCTCCTCCTAACAGACACTAACCAGATGAATTACTACAGTATATCTCTACCTGGTCCTAACAGACACTAACCAGATGAATTACTACAGTATATCCCTACCTCCTCCTAAAAGACAGACACTAACCAGATGAATTACTACAGTATATCTCTACCTCCTCCTAACAGACACTAACCAGATGAATTACTATAGTATATCTCTACCTGGTCCTAACAGACACTAACCAGATGAATTACTATAGTATATCTCTACCTCCTCCTAACAGACACTAACCAGATGAATTACTATAGTATATCTCTACCTGGTCCTAACAGACACTAACCAGATGAATTACTATAGTATATCTCGACCTCCTCCTAACAGACACTAACCAGATGAATTACTGTAGTATATCTCTACCTCCTCCTAACAGACAGACACTAACCAGATGAATTACTACAGTATATCTCTACCTCCTCCTAACAGACACTAACCAGATAAATTACTATAGTATATCTCTACCTCCTCCTAACAGACACTAACCAGATGAATTACTACAGTATATCTCTACCTCCTCCTAACAGACACTAACCGGATGAATTACTATAATACATCTCTACCTCCTCCTAACAGATAGACACTAACCAGATGAATTACTACAGTATATCTCTACCTGGTCCTAACAGACACTAACCAGATGAATTACTATAGTATATCTCTACCTCCTCCTAACGGACACTAACCAGATGAATTACTACAGTATATCTCTACCTGGTCCTAACAGACACTAACCAGATTAATTACTATAGTATATCTCTACCTCCTCCTAACAGACACTAACCAGATGAATTACTACAGTATATCCCTACCTCCTCCTAAAAGACAGACACTAACCAGATGAATTACTACAGTATATCTCTACCTGGTCCTAACAGACACTAACCAGATGAATTACTACAGTATATCTCTACCTCCTCCTAACAGACACTAACCAGATGAATTACTATAGTATATCTCTATGGTCCTAACAGACACTAACCAGATGAATTACTACAGTATGTCTCTACCTGGTCCTAACAGACAGACACTAACCAGATGAATTACTATAGTATATCTCTACCTGGTCCTAACAGACACTAACCAGATGAATTACTATAGTATATCTCTACCTCCTCCTAACAGACACTAACCAGATGAATTACTATAGTATATCTCTACCTGGTCCTAACAGACACTAACCAGATGAATTACTATAGTATATCTCTACCTCCTCCTAACAGACACTAACCAGATGAATTACTACAGTATAAATCTACCTCCTCCTAACAGACAGACACTAACCAGATGAATTACTACAGTATATCTCTACCTGGTCCTAACAGACACTAACCAGATGAATTACTACAGTATATCTCTACCTGGTCCTAACAGACACTAACCAGATGAATTACTATAGTATATCTCTACCTCCTCCTAACAGACACTAACCAGATGAATTACTATAGTATATCTCTACCTCCTCCTAACAGACACTAACCAGATGAATTACTATAGTATATCTCTACCTCCTCCTAACAGACACTAACCAGATGAATTACTACAGTATATCTCTACCTCCTCCTAACAGACAGACACTAACCAGATGAATTACTACAGTATATCTCTACCTGGTCCTAACAGACACTAACCAGATTAATTACTATAGTATATCTCTACCTCCTCCTAACAGACACTAACCAGATGAATTACTACAGTATATCTCTACCTGGTCCTAACAGACACTAACCAGATTAATTACTCTAGTATATCTCTACCTCCTCCTAACAGACACAAACCAGATGAATTACTACAGTATATCCCTACCTCCTCCTAAAAGACAGACACTAACCAGATGAATTACTACAGTATATCTCTACCTGGTCCTAACAGACACTAACCAGATGAATTACTACAGTATATCTCTACCTCCTCCTAACAGACACTAACCAGATGAATTACTACAGTATATCTCTACCTCCTCCTAACAGACACTAACCAGATGAATTACTACAGTATATCTCTACCTCCTCCTAACAGACACTAACCAGATGAATTACTATAATATATCTCTACCTCCTCCTAACAGACAGACACTAACCAGATGAATTACTACAGTATATCTCTACCTGGTCCTAACAGACACTAACCAGATTAATTACTACAGTATATATCTACCTGGTCCTAACAGACACTAACCAGATTAATTACTATAGTATATCTCTACCTCCTCCTAACAGACGCTAACCAGATGAATTACTACAGTATATCTCTACCTGGTCCTAACAGACACTAACCAGATGAATTACTATAGTATATCTCTACCTCCTCCTAACAGACACTAACCAGATGAATTACTACAGTATATCTCTACCTGGTCCTAACAGACACTAACCAGATGAATTACTATAGTATATCTCTACCTCCTCCTAACAGACACTAACCAGATGAATTACTATAGTATATCTCTACCTGGTCCTAACAGACACTAACCAGATGAATTACTATAGTATATCTCTACCTCCTCCTAACAAACACTAACAAGATGAATTACTATAGTATATCTCTACCTCATCCTAACAGACAGACACTAACCAGATGAATTACTATAGTATATCTCTACCTCCTCCTAACAGACAGACACTGACAAGATGAATTACTACAGTATATCTCTACCTGGTCCTAACAGACACTAACCAGATGAATTACTACAGTATATCTCTACCTCCTCCTAACAGACACTAACCAGATGAATTACTACAGTATATCTCTACCTCCTCCTAACAGACACTAACCAGATGAATTACTATAGTATATCTCTACCTCCTCCTAACAGACACTAACCAGATGAATTACTACAGTATATCTCTACCTGGTCCTAACAGACACTAACCAGATGAATTACTATAGTATATCTCTACCTGGTCCTAACAGACAGATACTAACCAGATGAATTACTATAGTATATCTCTACCTGGTCCTAACAGACACTAACCAGATGAATTACTATAGTATATCTCTACCTGGTCCTAACAGACACTAACCAGATGAATTACTATAGTATATCTCTACCTCCTCCTAACAGACACTAACCAGATGAATTACTATAGTATATCTCTACCTGGTCCTAACAGACACTAACCAGATGAATTACTATAGTATATCTCTACCTCCTCCTAACAGACACTAACCAGATGAATTACTACAGTATATCTCTACCTCCTCCTAACAGACAGACACTAACCAGATGAATTACTACAGTATATCTCTACCTGGTCCTAACAGACACTAACCAGATTAATTACTATAGTATATCTCTACCTCCTCCTAACAGACACTAACCAGATGAATTACTACAGTATATCTCTACCTGGTCCTAACAGACACTAACCAGATTAATTACTATAGTATATCTCTACCTCCTCCTAACAGACACAAACCAGATGAATTACTACAGTATATCCCTACCTCCTCCTAAAAGACAGACACTAACCAGATGAATTACTACAGTATATCTCTACCTGGTCCTAACAGACACTAACCAGATGAATTACTACAGTATATCTCTACCTCCTCCTAACAGACACTAACCAGATGAATTACTACAGTATATCTCTACCTCCTCCTAACAGACACTAACCAGATGAATTACTATAGTATATCTCTACCTGGTCCTAACAGACACTAACCAGATGAATTACTACAGTATGTCTCTACCTGGTCCTAACAGACAGACACTAACCAGATGAATTACTATAGTATTTCTCTACCTGGTCCTAAGAGACACTAACCAGATGAATTACTATAGTATATCTCTACCTCCTCCTAACAGACACTAACCAGATGAATTACTATAGTATATCTCTACCTGGTCCTAACAGACACTAACCAGATGAATTACTATAGAATATCTCTACCTCCTCCTAACAGACACTAACCAGATGAATTACTATAGTATATCTCTACCTCATCCTAACAGACAGACACTAACCAGATGAATTACTACAGTATATCTCTACCTGGTCCTAACAGACACTAACCAGATGAATTACTACAGTATATCTCTACGTGGTCCTAACAGACACTAACCAGATGAATTGCTACAGTATATCTCTACCTGGTCCTAACAGACACTAACCAGATGAATTACTATAGTATATCTCTACCTCCTCCTAACAGACACTAACCAGATGAATTACTACAGTATATCTCTACCTGGTCCTAACAGACACTAACCAGATGAATTACTACAGTATATCCCTACCTCCTCCTAAAAGACAGACACTAACCAGATGAATTACTACAGTATATCTCTACCTCCTCCTAACAGACACTAACCAGATGAATTACTATAGTATATCTCTACCTGGTCCTAACAGACACTAACCAGATGAATTACTATAGTATATCTCTACCTCCTCCTAACAGACACTAACCAGATGAATTACTATAGTATATCTCTACCTGGTCCTAACAGACACTAACCAGATGAATTACTATAGTATATCTCGACCTCCTCCTAACAGACACTAACCAGATGAATTACTGTAGTATATCTCTACCTCCTCCTAACAGACAGACACTAACCAGATGAATTACTACAGTATATCTCTACCTCCTCCTAACAGACACTAACCAGATAAATTACTATAGTATATCTCTACCTCCTCCTAACAGACACTAACCAGATGAATTACTACAGTATATCTCTACCTCCTCCTAACAGACACTAACCGGATGAATTACTATAATACATCTCTACCTCCTCCTAACAGATAGACACTAACCAGATGAATTACTACAGTATATCTCTACCTGGTCCTAACAGACACTAACCAGATGAATTACTATAGTATATCTCTACCTCCTCCTAACGGACACTAACCAGATGAATTACTACAGTATATCTCTACCTGGTCCTAACAGACACTAACCAGATTAATTACTATAGTATATCTCTACCTCCTCCTAACAGACACTAACCAGATGAATTACTACAGTATATCCCTACCTCCTCCTAAAAGACAGACACTAACCAGATGAATTACTACAGTATATCTCTACCTGGTCCTAACAGACACTAACCAGATGAATTACTACAGTATATCTCTACCTCCTCCTAACAGACACTAACCAGATGAATTACTATAGTATATCTCTATGGTCCTAACAGACACTAACCAGATGAATTACTACAGTATGTCTCTACCTGGTCCTAACAGACAGACACTAACCAGATGAATTACTATAGTATATCTCTACCTGGTCCTAACAGACACTAACCAGATGAATCACTATAGTATATCTCTACCTCCTCCTAACAGACACTAACCAGATGAATTACTATAGTATATCTCTACCTGGTCCTAACAGACACTAACCAGATGAATTACTATAGTATATCTCTACCTCCTCCTAACAGACACTAACCAGATGAATTACTACAGTATAAATCTAACTCCTCCTAACAGACAGACACTAACCAGATGAATTACTACAGTATATCTCTACCTGGTCCTAACAGACACTAACCAGATGAATTACTACAGTATATCTCTACCTGGTCCTAACAGACACTAACCAGATGAATTACTACAGTATATCTCTACCTGGTCCTAACAGACACTAACCAGATGAATTACTATAGTATATCTCTACCTCCTCCTAACAGACACTAACCAGATGAATTACTATAGTATATCTCTACCTGGTCCTAACAGACACTAACCAGATGAATTACTATAGTATATCTCGACCTCCTCCTAACAGACACTAACCAGATAAATTACTATAGTATATCTCTACCTCCTCCTAACAGACAGACACTAACCAGATGAATTACTACAGTATATCTCTACCTGGTCCTAACAGACACTAACCAGATGAATTACTATAGTATATCTCTACCTCCTCCTAACGGACACTAACCAGATGAATTACTACAGTATATCTCTACCTGGTCCTAACAGACACTAACCAGATTAATTACTATAGTATATCTCTACCTCCTCCTAACAGACACTAACCAGATGAATTACTACAGTATATCCCTACCTCCTCCTAAAAGACAGACACTAACCAGATGAATTACTACAGTATATCTCTACCTGGTCCTAACAGACACTAACCAGATGAATTACTACAGTATATCTCTACCTCCTCCTAACAGACACTAACCAGATGAATTACTATAGTATATCTCTATGGTCCTAACAGACACTAACCAGATGAATTACTACAGTATGTCCCTACCTCCTCCTAAAAGACAGACACTAACCAGATGAATTACTACAGTATATCTCTACCTGGTCCTAACAGACACTAACCAGATGAATTACTACAGTATATCTCTACCTCCTCCTAACAGACACTAACCAGATGAATTACTATAGTATATCTCTATGGTCCTAACAGACACTAACCAGATGAATTACTACAGTATGTCTCTAACTGGTCCTAACAGACAGACACTAACCAGATGAATTACTATAGTATATCTCTACCTCCTCCTAACAGACACTAACCAGATGAATTACTATAGTATATCTCTACCTGGTCCTAACAGACACTAACCAGATGAATTACTATAGTATATCTCTACCTCCTCCTAACAGACACTAACCAGATGAATTACTACAGTATAAATCTACCTCCTCCTAACAGACAGACACTAACCAGATGAATTACTACAGTATATCTCTACCTGGTCCTAACAGACACTAACCAGATGAATTACTACAGTATATCTCTACCTGGTCCTAACAGACACTAACCAGATGAATTACTACAGTATATCTCTACCTGGTCCTAACAGACACTAACCAGATGAATTACTACAGTATATCTCTACCTCCTCCTAACAGACACTAACCAGATGAATTACTACAGTATATCTCTACCTCCTCCTAACAGACACTAACCAGATGAATTACTACAGTATATCTCTACCTCCTCCTAACAGACACTAACCAGATGAATTACTATAGTATATCTCTACCTCCTCCTAACAGACAGACACTAACCAGATGAATTACTACAGTATATCTCTACCTGGTCCTAACAGACACTAACCAGATGAATTACTACAGTATATCTCTACCTGGTCCTAACAGACACTAACCAGATGAATTGCTACAGTATATCTCTAACTGGTCCTAACAGACACTAACCAGATGAATTACTACAGTATATCTCTACCTCCTCCTAACAGACACTAACCAGATGAATTACTACAGTATATCTCTACCTGGTCCTAACAGACACTAACCAGATGAATTACTATAGTATATCTCTACCTGGTCCTAACAGACACTAACCAGATGAATTACTATAGTATATCTCTACCTCCTCCTAACAGACACTAACCAGATGAATTACTATAGTATATCTCTACCTGGTCCTAACAGACACTAACCAGATGAATTACTATAGTATATCTCGACCTCCTCCTAACAGACACTAACCAGATAAATTACTATAGTATATCTCTACCTCCTCCTAACAGACAGACACTAACCAGATGAATTACTACAGTATATCTCTACCTCCTCCTAACAGACACTAACCAGATAAATTACTATAGTATATCTCTACCTCCTCCTAACAGACACTAACCAGATGAATTACTACAGTATATCTCTACCTCCTCCTAACAGACACTAACCGGATGAATTACTATAATACATCTCTACCTCCTCCTAACAGATAGACACTAACCAGATGAATTACTACAGTATATCTCTACCTGGTCCTAACAGACACTAACCAGATGAATTACTATAGTATATCTCTACCTCCTCCTAACGGACACTAACCAGATGAATTACTACAGTATATCTCTACCTGGTCCTAACAGACACTAACCAGATTAATTACTATAGTATATCTCTACCTCCTCCTAACAGACACTAACCAGATGAATTACTACAGTATATCCCTACCTCCTCCTAAAAGACAGACACTAACCAGATGAATTACTACAGTATATCTCTACCTGGTCCTAACAGACACTAACCAGATGAATTACTACATTATATCTCTACCTCCTCCTAACAGACACTAACCAGATGAATTACTATAGTATATCTCTATGGTCCTAACAGACACTAACCAGATGAATTACTACAGTATGTCTCTACCTGGTCCTAACAGACAGACACTAACCAGATGAATTACTATAGTATATCTCTACCTGGTCCTAACAGACACTAACCAGATGAATTACTATAGTATATCTCTACCTCCTCCTAACAGACACTAACCAGATGAATTACTATAGTATATCTCTACCTGGTCCTAACAGACACTAACCAGATGAATTACTATAGTATATCTCTACCTCCTCCTAACAGACACTAACCAGATGAATTACTACAGTATATCTCTACCTCCTCCTAACAGACAGACACTAACCAGATGAATTACTATAGTATATCTCTACCTGGTCCTAACAGACACTAACCAGATGAATTACTACAGTATATCTCTACCTCCTCCTAACAGACACTAACCAGATGAATTACTATAGTATATCTCTATGGTCCAACAGACACTAACCAGATGAATTACTACAGTATGTCTCTACCTGGTCCTAACAGACAGACACTAACCAGATGAATTACTATAGTATATCTCTACCTCCTCCTAACAGACACTAACCAGATGAATTACTATAGTATATCTCTACCTCCTCCTAACAGACACTAACCAGATGAATTACTATAGTATATCTCTACCTCCTCCTAACAGGCACTAACCAGATGAATTACTATAGTATATCTCTACCTGGTCCTAACAGACACTAACCAGATGAAATTACTATAGTATATCTCTACCTCCTCCTAACAGACACTACCCAGATGAATTACTATAGTATATCTCTACCTCCTCCTAACAGACAGAAACTAACCAGATGAATTACAACAGTATATCTCTACCTGGTCCTAACAGACACTAACCAGATGAATTACTACAGTATATATCTACCTCCTCCTAACAGACAGACACTAACCAGATGAATTACTACAGTATATCTCTACCTCCTCCTAACAGACACTAACCAGATGAATTACTACAGTATATCTCTACCTCCTCCTAACAGACACTAACCAGATGAATTACTACAGTATATCTCTACCTCCTCCTAACAGACACTAACCAGATGAATTACTATAGTATATCTCTACCTCCTCCTAACAGACAGACACTAACCAGATGAATTACTACAGTATATCTCTACCTGGTCCTAACAGACGCTAACCAGATTAATTACTACAGTATATCTCTACCTGGTCCTAACAGACACTAACCAGATGAATTACTATAGTATATCTCTACCTCCTCCTAACAGACACTAACCAGATGAATTACTACAGTATATCTCTACCTGGTCCTAACAGACACTAACCAGATTAATTACTATAGTATATCTCTACCTCCTCCTAACAGACACTAACCAGATGAATTACTACAGTATATCCCTACCTCCTCCTAAAAGACAGACACTAACCAGATGAATTACTACAGTATATCTCTACCTGGTCCTAACAGACACTAACCAGATGAATTACTACAGTATATCTCTACCTCCTCCTAACAGACACTAACCAGATGAATTACTACAGTATATCTCTACCTCCTCCTAACAGACACTAACCAGATGAATTACTATAGTATATCTCTACCTGGTCCTAACAGACACTAACCAGATGAATTACTACAGTATGTCTCTACCTGGTCCTAACAGATAGACACTAACCAGATGAATTACTATAGTATATCTCTACCTGGTCCTAACAGACACTAACCAGATGAATTACTATAGTATATCTCTTCCTCCTCCTAACAGACACTAACCAGATGAATTACTATAGTATATCTCTACCTCCTCCTAACAGACACTAACCAGATGAATTACTATAGTATATCTCTACCTGGTCCTAACAGACACTAACCAGATGAATTACTATAGTATATCTCTACCTCCTCCTAACAGACACTAACCAGATGAATTACTATAGTATATCTCTACCTCCTCCTAACAGACAGACACTAACCAGATGAATTACTACAGTATATCTCTACCTGGTCCTAACAGACACTAACCAGATGAATTACTATAGTGTATCTCTACCTCCTCCTAACAGACACTAACCAGATGAATTACTACAGTATATCTCTACCTGGTCCTAACAGACACTAACCAGATGAATTACTACAGTATATCTCTACCTGGTCCTAACAGACACTAACCAGATGAATTACTACTGTATATCTCTACCTCCTCCTAACAGACACTAACCAGATGAATTACTACAGTATATCTCTACCTCCTCCTAACAGACACTAACCAGATGAATTACTATAGTATATCTCTACCTCCTCCTAACAGACAGACACTAACCAGATGAATTACTACAGTATATCTCTACCTGGTCCTAACAGACGCTAACCAGATTAATTACTACAGTATATCTCTACCTGGTCCTAACAGACACTAACCAGATAATTACTATAGTATATCTCTACCTCCTCCTAACAGACACTAACCAGATGAATTACTACAGTATATCTCTACCTGGTCCTAACAGACACTAACCAGATGAATTACTATAGTATATCTCTACCTCCTCCTAACAGACACTAACCAGATGAATTACTACAGTATATCTCTACCTGGTCCTAACAGACACTAACCAGATGAATTACTACAGTATATGTCTACCTCCTCCTAACAGACACTAACCAGATGAATTACTACAGTATATCTCTACCTCCTCCTAACAGACACTAACCAGATGAATTACTACAGTATATCTCTACCTCCTCCTAACAGACACTAACCAGATGAATTACTATAGTATATCTCTACCTCCTCCTAACAGACAGACACTAACCAGATGAATTACTACAGTATATCTCTACCTGGTCCTAACAGACGCTAACCAGATTAATTACTACAGTATATCTCTACCTGGTCCTAACAGACACTAACCAGATTAATTACTATAGTATATCTCTACCTCCTCCTAACAGACACTAACCAGATGAATTACTACAGTATATCCCTACCTCCTCCTAAAAGACAGACACTAACCAGATTAATTACTATAGTATATCTCTACCTCCTCCTAACAGACACTAACCAGATGAATTACTACAGTATATCTCTACCTGGTCCTAACAGACACTAACCAGATGAATTACTATAGTATATCTCTACCTCCTCCTAACAGACACTAACCAGATGAATTACTACAGTATATCTCTACCTGGTCCTAACAGACACTAACCAGATGAATTACTACAGTATATCTCTACCTCCTCCTAACAGACACTAACCAGATGAATTACTACAGTATATCTCTACCTCCTCCTAACAGACACTAACCAGATGAATTACTACAGTATATCTCTACCTCCTCCTAACAGACACTAACCAGATGAATTACTATAGTATATCTCTACCTCCTCCTAACAGACAGACACTAACCAGATGAATTACTACAGTATATCTCTACCTGGTCCTAACAGACGCTAACCAGATTAATTACTACAGTATATCTCTACCTGGTCCTAACAGACACTAACCAGATTAATTACTACAGTATATCTCTACCTCCTCCTAACAGACACTAACCAGATGAATTACTACAGTATATCTCTACCTCCTCCTAACAGACACTAACCAGATGAATTACTACAGTATATCTCTACCTCCTCCTAACAGACACTAACCAGATGAATTACTATAGTATATCTCTACCTCCTCCTAACAGACAGACACTAACCAGATGAATTACTACAGTATATCTCTACCTGGTCCTAACAGACGCGAACCAGATTAATTACTACAGTATATCTCTACCTGGTCCTAACAGACACTAACCAGATGAATTACTATAGTATATCTCTACCTCCTCCTAACAGACACTAACCAGATGAATTACTACAGTATATCTCTACCTGGTCCTAACAGACACTAACCAGATTAATTACTATAGTATATCTCTACCTCCTCCTAACAGACACTAACCAGATGAATTACTACAGTATATCCTACCTCCTCCTAAAAGACCAGACACTAACCAGATGAATTACTACAGTATATCTCTACCTGGTCCTAACAGACACTAACCAGATGAATTACTACAGTATATCTCTACCTCCTCCTAACAGACACTAACCAGATGAATTACTACAGTATATCTCTACCTCCTCCTAACAGACACTAACCAGATGAATTACTATAGTATATCTCTACCTGGTCCTAACAGACACTAACCAGATGAATTACTACAGTATGTCTCTACCTGGTCCTAACAGATAGACACTAACCAGATGAATTACTATAGTATATCTCTACCTGGTCCTAACAGACACTAACCAGATGAATTACTATAGTATATCACTTCCTCCTCCTAACAGACACTAACCAGATGAATTACTATAGTATATCTCTACCTCCTCCTAACAGACACTAACCAGATGAATTACTATAGTATATCTCTACCTGGTCCTAACAGACACTAACCAGATGAATTACTATAGTATATCTCTACCTCCTCCTAACAGACACTAACCAGATGAATTACTATAGTATATCTCTACCTCCTCCTAACAGACAGACACTAACCAGATGAATTACTACCAGTATATCTCTACCTGGTCCTAACAGACACTAACCAGATGAATTACTACAGTATATCTCTACCTCCTCCTAACAGACACTAACCAGATGAATTACTATAGTATATCTCTACCTGGTCCTAACAGACACTAACCAGATGAATTACTATAGTATATCTCTACCTCCTCCTAACAGACACTAACCAGATGAATACTATAGTATATCTCTACCTCCTCCTAACAGACAGACACTAACCAGATGAATTACTACAGTATATCTCTACCTGGTCCTAACAGACACTAACCAGATGAATTACTATAGTGTATCTCTACCCTCCTCCTAACAGACACTAACCAGATGAATTACTACAGTATATCTCTATCTGGTCCTAACAGACACTAACCAGATGAATTACTACAGTATATCTCTACCTGGTCCTAACAGACACTAACCAGATGAATTACTACAGTATATCTCTACCTCCTCCTAACAGACACTAACCAGATGAATTACTACAGTATATCTCTACCTCCTCCTAACAGACACTAACCAGATGAATTACTATAGTATATCTCTACCTCCTCCTAACAGACAGACACTAACCAGATGAATTACTACAGTATATCTCTACCTGGTCCTAACAGACGCTAACCAGATTAATTACTACAGTATATCTCTACCTGGTCCTAACAGACACTAACCAGATTAATTACTATAGTATATCTCTACCTCCTCCTAACAGACACTAACCAGATGAATTACTACAGTATATCTCTACCTGGTCCTAACAGACACTAACCAGATGAATTACTATAGTATATCTCTACCTCCTCCTAACAGACACTAACCAGATGAATTACTACAGTATATCTCTACCTGGTCCTAACAGACACTAACCAGATTAATTACTACAGTATATGTCTACCTCCTCCTAACAGACACTAACCAGATGAATTACTACAGTATATCTCTACCTCCTCCTAACAGACACTAACCAGATGAATTACTACAGTATATCTCTACCTCCTCCTAACAGACACTAACCAGATGAATTACTATAGTATATCTCTACCTCCTCCTAACAGACAGACACTAACCAGATGAATTACTACAGTATATCTCTACCTGGTCCTAACAGACGCTAACCAGATTAATTACTACAGTATATCTCTACCTGGTCCTAACAGACACTAACCAGATTAATTACTATAGTATATCTCTACCTCCTCCTAACAGACACTAACCAGATGAATTACTACAGTATATCCCTACCTCCTCCTAAAAGACAGACACTAACCAGATTAATTACTATAGTATATCTCTACCTCCTCCTAACAGACACTAACCAGATGAATTACTACAGTATATCTCTACCTGGTCCTAACAGACACTAACCAGATGAATTACTATAGTATATCTCTACCTCCTCCTAACAGACACTAACCAGATGAATTACTACAGTATATCTCTACCTGGTCCTAACAGACACTAACCAGATGAATTACTACAGTATATCTCTACCTCCTCCTAACAGACACTAACCAGATGAATTACTACAGTATATCTCTACCTCCTCCTAACAGACACTAACCAGATGAATTACTACAGTATATCTCTACCTCCTCCTAACAGACACTAACCAGATGAATTACTATAGTATATCTCTACCTCCTCCTAACAGACAGACACTAACCAGATGAATTACTACAGTATATCTCTACCTGGTCCTAACAGACGCTAACCAGATTAATTACTACAGTATATCTCTACCTGGTCCTAACAGACACTAACCAGATTAATTACTACAGTATATCTCTACCTCCTCCTAACAGACACTAACCAGATGAATTACTACAGTATATCTCTACCTCCTCCTAACAGACACTAACCAGATGAATTACTACAGTATATCTCTACCTCCTCCTAACAGACACTAACCAGATGAATTACTATAGTATATCTCTACCTCCTCCTAACAGACAGACACTAACCAGATGAATTACTACAGTATATCTCTACCTGGTCCTAACAGACGCGAACCAGATTAATTACTACAGTATATCTCTACCTGGTCCTAACAGACACTAACCAGATGAATTACTATAGTATATCTCTACCTCCTCCTAACAGACACTAACCAGATGAATTACTACAGTATATCTCTACCTGGTCCTAACAGACACTAACCAGATTAATTACTATAGTATATCTCTACCTCCTCCTAACAGACACTAACCAGATGAATTACTACAGTATATCCCTACCTCCTCCTAAAAGACAGACACTAACCAGATGAATTACTACAGTATATCTCTACCTGGTCCTAACAGACACTAACCAGATGAATTACTACAGTATATCTCTACCTCCTCCTAACAGACACTAACCAGATGAATTACTACAGTATATCTCTACCTCCTCCTAACAGACACTAACCAGATGAATTACTATAGTATATCTCTACCTGGTCCTAACAGACACTAACCAGATGAATTACTACAGTATGTCTCTACCTGGTCCTAACAGATAGACACTAACCAGATGAATTACTATAGTATATCTCTACCTGGTCCTAACAGACACTAACCAGATGAATTACTATAGTATATCACTTCCTCCTCCTAACAGACACTAACCAGATGAATTACTATAGTATATCTCTACCTCCTCCTAACAGACACTAACCAGATGAATTACTATAGTATATCTCTACCTGGTCCTAACAGACACTAACCAGATGAATTACTATAGTATATCTCTACCTCCTCCTAACAGACACTAACCAGATGAATTACTATAGTATATCTCTACCTCCTCCTAACAGACAGACACTAACCAGATGAATTACTACAGTATATCTCTACCTGGTCCTAACAGACACTAACCAGATGAATTACTATAGTGTATCTCTACCTCCTCCTAACAGACACTAACCAGATGAATTACTACAGTATATCTCTACCTGGTCCTAACAGACACTAACCAGATGAATTACTACAGTATATCTCTACCTGGTCCTAACAGACACTAACCAGATGAATTACTACAGTATATCTCTACCTCCTCCTAACAGACACTAACCAGATGAATTACTACAGTATATCTCTACCTCCTCCTAACAGACACTAACCAGATGAATTACTATAGTATATCTCTACCTCCTCCTAACAGACAGACACTAACCAGATGAATTACTACAGTATATCTCTACCTGGTCCTAACAGACACTAACCAGATGAATTACTATAGTATATCTCTACCTCCTCCTAACAGACACTAACCAGATGAATTACTACAGTATATCTCTACCTGGTCCTAACAGACACTAACCAGATGAATTACTACAGTATATGTCTACCTCCTCCTAACAGACACTAACCAGATGAATTACTACAGTATATCTCTACCTCCTCCTAACAGACACTAACCAGATGAATTACTACAGTATATCTCTACCTCCTCCTAACAGACACTAACCAGATGAATTACTATAGTATATCTCTACCTCCTCCTAACAGACAGACACTAACCAGATGAATTACTACAGTATATCTCTACCTGGTCCTAACAGACGCTAACCAGATTAATTACTACAGTATATCTCTACCTGGTCCTAACAGACACTAACCAGATTAATTACTATAGTATATCTCTACCTCCTCCTAACAGACACTAACCAGATGAATTACTACAGTATATCCCTACCTCCTCCTAAAAGACAGACACTAACCAGATTAATTACTATAGTATATCTCTACCTCCTCCTAACAGACACTAACCAGATGAATTACTACAGTATATCTCTACCTGGTCCTAACAGACACTAACCAGATGAATTACTATAGTATATCTCTACCTCCTCCTAACAGACACTAACCAGATGAATTACTACAGTATATCTCTACCTGGTCCTAACAGACACTAACCAGATGAATTACTACAGTATATCTCTACCTCCTCCTAACAGACACTAACCAGATGAATTACTACAGTATATCTCTACCTCCTCCTAACAGACACTAACCAGATGAATTACTACAGTATATCTCTACCTCCTCCTAACAGACACTAACCAGATGAATTACTATAGTATATCTCTACCTCCTCCTAACAGACAGACACTAACCAGATGAATTACTACAGTATATCTCTACCTGGTCCTAACAGACGCTAACCAGATTAATTACTACAGTATATCTCTACCTGGTCCTAACAGACACTAACCAGATTAATTACTACAGTATATCTCTACCTCCTCCTAACAGACACTAACCAGATGAATTACTACAGTATATCTCTACCTCCTCCTAACAGACACTAACCAGATGAATTACTACAGTATATCTCTACCTCCTCCTAACAGACACTAACCAGATGAATTACTATAGTATATCTCTACCTCCTCCTAACAGACAGACACTAACCAGATGAATTACTACAGTATATCTCTACCTGGTCCTAACAGACGCGAACCAGATTAATTACTACAGTATATCTCTACCTGGTCCTAACAGACACTAACCAGATGAATTACTATAGTATATCTCTACCTCCTCCTAACAGACACTAACCAGATGAATTACTACAGTATATCTCTACCTGGTCCTAACAGACACTAACCAGATTAATTACTATAGTATATCTCTACCTCCTCCTAACAGACACTAACCAGATGAATTACTACAGTATATCCCTACCTCCTCCTAAAAGACAGACACTAACCAGATGAATTACTACAGTATATCTCTACCTGGTCCTAACAGACACTAACCAGATGAATTACTACAGTATATCTCTACCTCCTCCTAACAGACACTAACCAGATGAATTACTACAGTATATCTCTACCTCCTCCTAACAGACACTAACCAGATGAATTACTATAGTATATCTCTACCTGGTCCTAACAGACACTAACCAGATGAATTACTACAGTATGTCTCTACCTGGTCCTAACAGATAGACACTAACCAGATGAATTACTATAGTATATCTCTACCTGGTCCTAACAGACACTAACCAGATGAATTACTATAGTATATCACTTCCTCCTCCTAACAGACACTAACCAGATGAATTACTATAGTATATCTCTACCTCCTCCTAACAGACACTAACCAGATGAATTACTATAGTATATCTCTACCTGGTCCTAACAGACACTAACCAGATGAATTACTATAGTATATCTCTACCTCCTCCTAACAGACACTAACCAGATGAATTACTATAGTATATCTCTACCTCCTCCTAACAGACAGACACTAACCAGATGAATTACTACAGTATATCTCTACCTGGTCCTAACAGACACTAACCAGATGAATTACTATAGTGTATCTCTACCTCCTCCTAACAGACACTAACCAGATGAATTACTACAGTATATCTCTACCTGGTCCTAACAGACACTAACCAGATGAATTACTACAGTATATCTCTACCTGGTCCTAACAGACACTAACCAGATGAATTACTACAGTATATCTCTACCTCCTCCTAACAGACACTAACCAGATGAATTACTACAGTATATCTCTACCTCCTCCTAACAGACACTAACCAGATGAATTACTATAGTATATCTCTACCTCCTCCTAACAGACAGACACTAACCAGATGAATTACTACAGTATATCTCTACCTGGTCCTAACAGACGCTAACCAGATTAATTACTACAGTATATCTCTACCTGGTCCTAACAGACACTAACCAGATTAATTACTATAGTATATCTCTACCTCCTCCTAACAGACACTAACCAGATGAATTACTACAGTATATCTCTACCTGGTCCTAACAGACACTAACCAGATGAATTACTATAGTATATCTCTACCTCCTCCTAACAGACACTAACCAGATGAATTACTACAGTATATGTCTACCTCCTCCTAACAGACACTAACCAGATGAATTACTACAGTATATCTCTACCTCCTCCTAACAGACACTAACCAGATGAATTACTACAGTATATCTCTACCTCCTCCTAACAGACACTAACCAGATGAATTACTACAGTATATCTCTACCTCCTCCTAACAGACACTAACCAGATGAATTACTATAGTATATCTCTACCTCCTCCTAACAGACAGACACTAACCAGATGAATTACTACAGTATATCTCTACCTGGTCCTAACAGACGCTAACCAGATTAATTACTACAGTATATCTCTACCTGGTCCTAACAGACACTAACCAGATTAATTACTATAGTATATCTCTACCTCCTCCTAACAGACACTAACCAGATGAATTACTACAGTATATCCCTACCTCCTCCTAAAAGACAGACACTAACCAGATTAATTACTATAGTATATCTCTACCTCCTCCTAACAGACACTAACCAGATGAATTACTACAGTATATCTCTACCTGGTCCTAACAGACACTAACCAGATGAATTACTATAGTATATCTCTACCTCCTCCTAACAGACACTAACCAGATGAATTACTACAGTATATCTCTACCTGGTCCTAACAGACACTAACCAGATGATTTACTACAGTATATCTCTACCTCCTCCTAACAGACACTAACCAGATGAATTACTACAGTATATCTCTACCTCCTCCTAACAGACACTAACCAGATGAATTACTACAGTATATCTCTACCTCCTCCTAACAGACACTAACCAGATTAATTACTACAGTATATCTCTACCTGGTCCTAACAGACACTAACCAGATTAATTACTATAGTATATCTCTACCTCCTCCTAACAGACACTAACCAGATGAATTACTACAGTATATCCCTACCTCCTCCTAAAAGACAGACACTAACCAGATGAATTACTACAGTATATCTCTACCTGGTCCTAACAGACACTAACCAGATGAATTACTACAGTATATCTCTACCTCCTCCTAACAGACACTAACCAGATGAATTACTACAGTATATCTCTACCTCCTCCTAACAGACACTAACCAGATGAATTACTATAGTATATCTCTACCTGGTCCTAACAGACACTAACCAGATGAATTACTACAGTATGTCTCTACCTGGTCCTAACAGATAGACACTAACCAGATGAATTACTATAGTATATCTCTACCTGGTCCTAACAGACACTAACCAGATTAATTACTATAGTATATCTCTTCCTCCTCCTAACAGACACTAACCAGATGAATTACTATAGTATATCTCTACCTCCTCCTAACAGACACTAACCAGATGAATTACTATAGTATATCTCTACCTGGTCCAACAGACACTAACCAGATGAATTACTATAGTATATCTCTACCTCCTCCTAACAGACACTAACCAGATGAATTACTATAGTATATCTCTACCTCCTCCTAACAGACAGACACTAACCAGATGAATTACTACAGTATATCTCTACCTGGTCCTAACAGACACTAACCAGATGAATTACTATAGTGTATCTCTACCTCCTCCTAACAGACACTAACCAGATGAATTACTACAGTATATGTCTACCTCCTCCTAACAGACAGACACTAACCAGATGAATTACTACAGTATATCTCTACCTGGTCCTAACAGACACTAACCAGATGAATTACTACAGTATATCTCTACCTGGTCCTAACAGACACTAACCAGATGAATTACTACAGTATATCTCTACCTCCTCCTAACAGACACTAACCAGATGAATTACTACAGTACATCTCTACCTCCTCCTAACAGACACTAACCAGATGAATTACTATAGTATATCTATACCTCCTCCTAACAGACAGACACTAACCAGATGAATTACTACAGTATATCTCTACCTGGTCCTAACAGACGCTAACCAGATTAATTACTACAGTATATCTCTACCTGGTCCTAACAGACACTAACCAGATGAATTACTATAGTATATCTCTACCTCCTCCTAACAGACACTAACCAGATGAATTACTACAGTATATCTCTACCTGGTCCTAACAGACACTAACCAGATGAATTACTATAGTATATCTCTACCTCCTCCTAACAGACACTAACCAGATGAATTACTACAGTATATCTCTACCTGGTCCTAACAGACACTAACCAGATGAATTACTACAGTATATCCCTACCTCCTCCTAAAAGACAGACACTAACCAGATGAATTACTACAGTATATCTCTACCTGGTCCTAACAGACACTAACCAGATGAATTACTATAGTATATCTCTACCTCCTCCTAACAGACACTAACCAGATGAATTACTACAGTATATCTCTACCTGGTCCTAACAGACACTAACCAGATGAATTACTACAGTATATCTCTACCTCCTCCTAACAGACACTAACCAGATGAATTACTACAGTATATCTCTACCTCCTCCTAACAGACACTAACCAGATGAATTACTACAGTATATCTCTACCTCCTCCTAACAGACACTAACCAGATGAATTACTATAGTATATCTCTACCTCCTCCTAACAGACAGACACTAACCAGATGAATTACTACAGTATATCTCTACCTGGTCCTAACAGACGCTAACCAGATTAATTACTACAGTATATCTCTACCTGGTCCTAACAGACACTAACCAGATTAATTACTATAGTATTTCTCTACCTCCTCCTAACAGACACTAACCAGATGAATTACTACAGTATATCCCTACCTCCTCCTAAAAGACAGACACTAACCAGATTAATTACTATAGTATATCTCTACCTCCTCCTAACAGACACTAACCAGATGAATTACTACAGTATATCTCTACCTGGTCCTAACAGACACTAACCAGATGAATTACTATAGTATATCTCTACCTCCTCCTAACAGACACTAACCAGATGAATTACTACAGTATATCTCTACCTGGTCCTAACAGACACTAACCAGATGAATTACTACAGTATATCTCTACCTCCTCCTAACAGACACTAACCAGATGAATTACTACAGTATATCTCTACCTCCTCCTAACAGACACTAACCAGATGAATTACTACAGTATATCTCTACCTCCTCCTAACAGACACTAACCAGATGAATTACTATAGTATATCTCTACCTCCTCCTAACAGACAGACACTAACCAGATGAATTACTACAGTATATCTCTACCTGGTCCTAACAGACGCTAACCAGATTAATTACTACAGTATATCTCTACCTGGTCCTAACAGACACTAACCAGATTAATTACTATAGTATATCTCTACCTCCTCCTAACAGACACTAACCAGATGAATTACTACAGTATATCCCTACCTCCTCCTAAAAGACAGACACTAACCAGATGAATTACTACAGTATATCTCTACCTGGTCCTAACAGACACTAACCAGATGAATTACTACAGTATATCTCTACCTCCTCCTAACAGACACTAACCAGATGAATTACTACAGTATATCTCTACCTCCTCCTAACAGACACTAACCAGATGAATTACTATAGTATATCTCTACCTGGTCCTAACAGACACTAACCAGATGAATTACTACAGTATGTCTCTACCTGGTCCTAACAGATAGACACTAACCAGATGAATTACTATAGTATATCTCTACCTGGTCCTAACAGACACTAACCAGATTAATTACTATAGTATATCTCTTCCTCCTCCTAACAGACACTAACCAGATGAATTACTATAGTATATCTCTACCTCCTCCTAACAGACACTAACCAGATGAATTACTATAGTGTATCTCTACCTCCTCCTAACAGACACTAACCAGATGAATTACTACAGTATATGTCTACCTCCTCCTAACAGACAGACACTAACCAGATGAATTACTACAGTATATCTCTACCTGGTCCTAACAGACACTAACCAGATGAATTACTATAGTATATCTCTACCTCCTCCTAACAGACACTAACCAGATGAATTACTACAGTATATCTCTACCTGGTCCTAACAGACACTAACCAGATGAATTACTACAGTATATCTCTACCTCCTCCTAACAGACACTAACCAGATGAATTACTACAGTATATCTCTACCTCCTCCTAACAGACACTAACCAGATGAATTACTACAGTATATCTCTACCTCCTCCTAACAGACACTAACCAGATGAATTACTATAGTATATCTCTACCTCCTCCTAACAGACAGACACTAACCAGATGAATTACTACAGTATATCTCTACCTGGTCCTAACAGACGCTAACCAGATTAATTACTACAGTATATCTCTACCTGGTCCTAACAGACACTAACCAGATTAATTACTATAGTATATCTCTACCTCCTCCTAACAGACACTAACCAGATGAATTACTACAGTATATCCCTACCTCCTCCTAAAAGACAGACACTAACCAGATGAATTACTACAGTATATCTCTACCTGGTCCTAACAGACACTAACCAGATGAATTACTACAGTATATCTCTACCTCCTCCTAACAGACACTAACCAGATGAATTACTACAGTATATCTCTACCTCCTCCTAACAGACACTAACCAGATGAATTACTATAGTATATCTCTACCTGGTCCTAACAGACACTAACCAGATGAATTACTACAGTATGTCTCTACCTGGTCCTAACAGATAGACACTAACCAGATGAATTACTATAGTATATCTCTACCTGGTCCTAACAGACACTAACCAGATTAATTACTATAGTATATCTCTTCCTCCTCCTAACAGACACTAACCAGATGAATTACTATAGTATATCTCTACCTCCTCCTAACAGACACTAACCAGATGAATTACTATAGTATATCTCTACCTGGTCCAACAGACACTAACCAGATGAATTACTATAGTATATCTCTACCTCCTCCTAACAGACACTAACCAGATGAATTACTATAGTATATCTCTACCTCCTCCTAACAGACAGACACTAACCAGATGAATTACTACAGTATATCTCTACCTGGTCCTAACAGACACTAACCAGATGAATTACTATAGTGTATCTCTACCTCCTCCTAACAGACACTAACCAGATGAATTACTACAGTATATGTCTACCTCCTCCTAACAGACAGACACTAACCAGATGAATTACTACAGTATATCTCTACCTGGTCCTAACAGACACTAACCAGATGAATTACTACAGTATATCTCTACCTGGTCCTAACAGACACTAACCAGATGAATTACTACAGTATATCTCTACCTCCTCCTAACAGACACTAACCAGATGAATTACTACAGTATATCTCTACCTCCTCCTAACAGACACTAACCAGATGAATTACTATAGTATATCTCTACCTCCTCCTAACAGACAGACACTAACCAGATGAATTACTACAGTATATCTCTACCTGGTCCTAACAGACGCTAACCAGATTAATTACTACAGTATATCTCTACCTGGTCCTAACAGACACTAACCAGATGAATTACTATAGTATATCTCTACCTCCTCCTAACAGACACTAACCAGATGAATTACTACAGTATATCTCTACCTGGTCCTAACAGACACTAACCAGATGAATTACTATAGTATATCTCTACCTCCTCCTAACAGACACTAACCAGATGAATTACTACAGTATATCTCTACCTGGTCCTAACAGACACTAACCAGATGAATTACTACAGTATATCCCTACCTCCTCCTAAAAGACAGACACTAACCAGATGAATTACTACAGTATATCTCTACCTGGTCCTAACAGACACTAACCAGATTAATTACTACAGTATATCTCTACCTCCTCCTAACAGACACTAACCAGATGAATTACTACAGTATATCTCTACCTCCTCCTAACAGACAGACACTAACTAGATTAATTACTATAGTATATCTCTACCTCCTCCTAACAGACACTAACCAGATTAATTACTACAGTATATCTCTACCTCCTCCTAACAGACACTAACCAGATGAATTACTACAGTATATCTCTACCTCCTCCTAACAGACAGACACTAACCAGATTAATTACTATAGTATATCTCTACCTGTTTCTAACTTCAATCTAACTGTCTGCCAGTAAGTTACCATGAAACATGTTACCTTCATCTAACTGTCTGCCAGTAAGTTACCATAGAAACATGTTACCTTCATCTAACTGTCTGCCAGTAAGTTACCATAGAAACATGTTACCTTCATTCATTCAAAGTCAATCACCTCTTCCTATGGCTCTGTCCCCAAGGCAGAAGGCCCCAATAGGCAGGTGGATCCAATGCCACATTGTGAGTGGATGAGGTGAATTTCCTCCATACAATACAAAATGCTTTGAGCATCTTGAGATCTTTGAGCAGGTTCATAGTTCAACGGGTTTTCTGAGACTATAAAAATGACAGAGAAAACATTTCAATCTGTCTCTGTATGCTTTGGGTTCAAATGTTCAGCTTGACTACAAGGTAGACTTTACATGACTCAACAGTACGCAGAGCGTGCCAGGGAAATATTGTGTGGGAACAACGAACTTAGTTCTGTGTAGATCAGTTGGTAGAGAATGGCACATGCAATACCAGGGTTGTGGGTTTGATTCCCACGGGGGACCAGTATGAATAAAGTATGAAAATGTTTGCAGGCAAGACTGTAAGTCACTCTTCTGTAGAAGAGCATCTGCTAAATGACTAAAATGTAACAGTCATGACCCCTAGCGTTGTCACGACGACTAACTTTTAAGATGGTCTATTACGAACGTAGAGCATTTTACTGTCCTCTGGTTGTGGAGGCCATGCAGCTCACTCTCCTCTCGTGGAAGGTTGTTCTCTTGTGTTTTCATTGGGTAAACCATCTTTTGTATCCTAGGACAATAGGTTGTCATTAAAGGAACCTAACAAAGAAACAGATTGTGCAACTGAGCAGCGAGCCTCTTCAGCCTCCATATCAACTGTTCTCAGGAAGTAACTAAGGTTGAATCAATACACTCGTTAAGGCTCTTCAGTTCATCTCCTGTGCAGGGTTCCTTTTGTTCCGTGTCAACCAGAAGGGGAGATAATAAAGCTGGTTCTGGTTTGAATGATGAGGTCATTAGAGGAGATAATAGGGTCTCCGTGGTAACAGTCTGAACAGTGAGATAACACATCACATTTTAAAAAGCTGATATGCAGAGCTATAACTCAGGGCCTAATTCCCCCTACTCACATCCACCACTGTCACCACTGTCATTTTAGTAGAGGCTAAATTTAACACTCGTACCAGAGCACCCATCTGAGCTCTACCATGTCTGAGAGAGAGAGAGAGATGGAGAGAGAGAGAGAGAGAGAGAGAGAGAGAGAGAGAATGAGAGTGTGTGTGTGCATGTGTGCGTGCACATCTGTGGGTTGGGTAATCTCTACTCCCCTGACAAGACACTGACACTCAGGTCATCTCTGCCGCAGACTTAATGGCAACACTGGTCATGCATTCTCCGGGCTGTAATGTGTCAGGGAGTAGGGGTTGTGTGAGGATAGTAGGAGTGTGCAGGCTTGTGTGTATGTGCACACTTGAGTGTCTGTGTGTATATGTGTGTGTGTGTGTGTGTGTGTGTGTGTGTGTGTGTGTGTGTGTGTGTGTGTGTGTGTGTGTGTGTGTGTGTGTGTGTGTGTGTGTGTGTGTGTGTGTGTGTGTGTGTGTGTGTGTGTAGTGGTGGAAAAAGGACCCAATTATCATACTTGAGTAAAAGTAAAGACACCTTAATAGGAAATGACTCCAGTAAAAGTGAGCGTCACCCAGTTAAATACTACTTGAGTAAAAGTCTACAAGTATTTGGTTTGAAATATATGGTACTAACTATAAAAAGTTTAATTGCTCAAATATGCCTTAAGTATCAAAAATAAAAATATTAAATCATTTAAAATTCATTATATTAAGCAGACAGCACCATTTAAATTTGTATTTATATTTTTACAAATAGCCAGAGGCACATTCAAACACTCAGACATCATTTACAAGCGAAGCATTTATGTTTAGTGAGTCCACCAGATCAGAGGCAGTAGATGACCAGGGATGTTCTCTTGATAAGTTGTGATTTGGACATTTTCCTGTCCTGCTGAGCATTCAAAATGTAACGACTGTTGGGTGTCAGGGAAAATATATGGAGTAAAAAGTACATCCATTTCTTTAGGAATGTAGTGAACTAAAAGTAAAAGTTGTAAAAAAATATAAATAGTAAAGTAAAGTGCAGATACTCAAAAAAAAAACTTAAGTAGTACTTCAAAGTATTTTTACTTAAGTACTTTACACCCCTGTGTGTGTGTGTGCCTACATATGCCTGCATGTGCCTGTGTATGTGTCTGTGTGCGTGTGCGTGTGCGTGTGCGTGTGCGTGTGTTTGTGTTTGTGTGTTTGTGTGTGTGTGTTTGTGTGTTTGTGTGTGTGTGTGTGTGTCCAGCTCACCCAAGCAGCTTCAGTGTATTGATGAACCTGTCAAAGGAAAAGTTCAATGGGCCGTGAAAACAAGTCTGTAGCAGATAGCAATGTGCTGATGGGGTTCTCAACTCATCCTGGATATAATGACTTAATCATGATGATTCTGTATTACATAAAGAGTTTCAATAAACTGTATGGGTGTTGGGAAACCTAATCTGTTTCTAACTTACCAGGCCAAACGAAGGTCAAAGTTTGTATGTAATACCGATGCAGTTAGACACAATACAAAATGACTGTACAATAAAATACGATAATAGGTAAGCTATATGTTGGGAAGTTTGTGTTGGGCTAGAAAGAACTGGTATTCTGGTTCCTACAGTTAAAATTATATGAAGGACTAACTTGGTCTTCTGATACAGTTAGAAACCATTTTGAGTGAAGACTAGTATCTTTCCTTAACTGACAGTGAAACAGAATGTCTTTTCATTACCAATATATACGTTATTAAACCGATTAAATCTTGTTCTATCATGAACCGACAGCAGCAGTCTCTTTGATTGAAAGGTGCATTAAACCTCTTAAGCTGACAGACCCTGAAATCGGGCACTAAAATTACCTAACAAAAAATATATATATGTTTACATAACTTATTTTATTGATTTCCCACCATTTTGGAAGTCAGAAGACAGCCATCCAGACCTAAAGTAGGACCATGTCAATGTCCGCTGTTGAAAAATCTTGTATATTCCTCCCTCTACTGGTCGGCTGCCTCATTACATCCATTTATATCACTTCACTGCAGCGGTCCTTAGAAAACATTTATCCAGCTTGACTGCTTCACGGAACAGACATGGCAAAGCAATCACTGGATTTGTCTCGTGCAGGCAGATCTAAATACACAACTTTCATAGCTCTACGATAAAGAATGCGACCTACACACTTCCTTGAACCTAAAATAAGTAAAGAAGTAATTTTGTGTCAAAGTCCAATATTTGTTTTACATCAGAGGCAGACACATTGCATATGGAGCCCGTGACATAGCCCTTCTCCCCTTGTCTATAGGAGGAACGGCTGTAGACATTTACAAATGGAACAGATTTTGACTATCACTAATTAAACCAAATCAAACGTATTTATATAGCCCTTCTTACATCAGCTGATATCTCAAAGTGCTGTACAGAAACCCGGCCTAAAACCCCCAAACAGCAAGCAATGCTTGCAACTAATGTCATGATATGTTTGGTAAAGTAAATAATAAGAAGGGAGAATAGTTTGGGTAGATGTTCCTAAATCAGAGTATGACTATATATGGACATATTCTAAAGTATGTAAAGGTTTATTCATTCACCTTTTTGTTTTAATCAAGTCATCATATTGGTTTATATCTTAATACATTTGTATAGTGTACTAGATCACATGGGTTTTTACTTAGACAGAAATAAACAATACCAGGTGAAAGGTCAAAGGTCATAGCTTTAGGAGGGGAACCACTACTACATTAATAAAATATTACCCTCTATATCTCCTGTACCTGATTATACTGACTGACACGTGGGAGTATGTGTGTGTGTGTTTACCTGGGTGCGTGTGGGCTGTTAACAATGTAAAGACCTCTGTGGTGAAACCTGACTACGGTAGCATTACAATCAGCCATAACAGTGTGGACAAAGACAAAGACACTGCAGCACAGAAAGCATCAATATTTAACAGGGATGGTTTTCAGTCTGCTAGCTGGAGGATCCCACTGAGAGAGGTTGCATCCCAAATGGCACCCCATTCCCTTTAAAGTGCACTACTTTCTAGCCAAACAGGGTGCACTATAAAGGGAATAGGGAGTCATGTAGAATACAGCTAGAGAGAAGTGGTACCCAGAGGGTCAATTATATGACTTTACCTCACTGTTCTGCTCTGATAGTTTATTCACATCTTCTCTCCAACAGTGGACTGACTTCACAATGAGGGACAGGAGGTTGTCCGGATCAGGAAAACCTCTGTGCCCCAGATAGAGGCTACAACTAAGAGTAGAGGCTTGGATTCAATCGAAAGCAAACTGTCTGCAACTTTGAAAGGCAATTTTGTCTTAAACAAGCGGAGGGGGGTGGCCTTTTATATTCCCACAGTAATATGCCATTGGGTTTCAGCTGCATGCTGGGTACAGAGAGAGAGGACCTTTATGAGTTCACACCATTATTCATTGGTTGTCTCTCTGGAAGTGTCCCAAATGGCACCCTACTTCCTATATAGTGCACTACTTTTGACAAGAGCCCCCCTATGGTGTGAGACATAGCCCTCAGTAATACACTACGTTAGACAAAAGTATGTGGACACCTTTTCAAATGAGTGGATTCGGCTGGTGTGTAAAATTGAGCACACGGCCATGCAATCTCAGAAGACGGGGCAGCAAGTAGCCTAGTGGTTGGCGCGTTGGACTAGTATCCGAAAGGTTGCTAGATCTAATCCCCGAGCTGAGAAGGTAAAAATCTGTCGTTCTGCCCCTGACCAAGGCAGTTAACCCACTGATCCTAGCCTGTCATTGCAAATAAGAATTTGTTCTTAACTGACTTGCCTAGTTAAATAAAGGTTAAATAAAGGTTAAATAAAGGTTAAATAAAGGTTAAATAAAGGTTAAATAAAGGTTAAATAAAGGTTCAATAAAGGTTAAATAAAGGTTAAATAAAGGTTAAATAAAGGTTAAATAAAGGTTCAATAAAGGTTCAATAAAGGTTCAATAAAGGTTCAATAAAGGTTAAATAAAGGTTAAATAAAGGTTCAATAAAGGTTCAATAAAGGTTCAATAAAATAAACATAATAATAAAAAGACAAACATTGGTAGTAGAATGGCCTGTACTGAAGAGCCCGATGACTTTCAACGTGACACCGTCATAGGATGTCACCTTTCCAACAAGACAGTTTGTCAAATATCTGCCCTGCTAGAGCTGGTCAACTGTAAGTGTTGTTATTGTGAAGTGGAAACGTCTAGAAGCAACAACAGCTCAGCCGTGAAGTGGTAGGCCACACAATCTCACAGAACGGGACCCCAAAAGTGCTGAAGCAGGTAGCGCGTAAAAAACGTCTGTCCTCGGTTGCAACACCCACTATCAAGTTCCAAACTGCCTATAGAAGCAACATCAGCACAATAACTGTTAATCTGGAGCTGCGTTCTCTGTGGTGATGAATCACGCTTCACCATCTGGCAGTCTGACGGACGAATCTGGGTTTGGCGGAAACCAGGAGAACACTACCTGCCCCAATGCATAGTGCCAACTGTAAAGTTTGGTGGAGAAGGAATAAAGGTCCGGCGCTGTTTTTCATGGTTCGGGCCCCTTAGTTCCACTGAAGGGAAATCTTAACAATACAGCATACAATGACATTCTAGATGATTCTGTGCTTCCAACTTTGTGGCAACAGTTTCTAGGCAGAGTTGCAAAGAAAAAGCCATATCTCAGACTGGCCAATAAAAATAAAAGATTAAGATGGGCAAAAGAACACAGACACTGGACAGAGGAACTCTGCCTAGAAGGCCAGCTTCCCGGAGTCACCTCTTCACTGTTGATGTTGAGACTGGTGCTTTGTGGGTACTATTTAATGAAGCTGCCAGTTGAGGACTTGTGAGGAATCTGTTTCTCAAACTAGACACTCTAATGTACTTGTCCTCTTGCTCAGTTGTGCACCGGGGTCTCCCACTCCCCTTTCTATTCTGGTTAGAGCCCGTTTGCGCTGTTCTGTGAAGGGAGTAGTACACAGCGTTGTACGAGATCTTCCGTTTCTTGGCAATTTCTCGCATGGAAGAGCCTTAATTTCACAGAACAAGAATAGACTGACGAGTTTCAGAAGAAAGGTCTTTGTTTCTGACCATTTTGAGCCTGTAATCGAACCCACAAATGCTGATGCTCCAGATACTCAACTAGTCTAAAGAAGGCCAGTTGTATGTTTCTTTAATCAGCACAAGTTTTCAGCTGTGCTAACAAAATTGCAAAAGTGTTTTCTAATGATCAATTAGCCTTTTAAAATGATAAACTTGGATTAGCTAACACAACGTGCCATTGGAACACAGGAGTGATGGTTGCTGATAATGGGCCTCTGTACACCTAAGGACATTTCTAAATGACCTCAAACCTTTGAAGGGTAGTGTATGTATGTGTGTGTGTGTGTGTGTGTGTGCGCTCTCATTCCTACATGTTTGTGTGTATGACTGTATGTGTATATCTTTGCGCGTACGTGTGTGTACATCCCTGCAAGTGTGTGTGTCCCTGCATGTGTGTGTGTCCCTGCATGTGTGTGTGTCTCTGCATGTGTGTGTGTCTCTGCATGTGTGTGTGTCCCTGCATGTGTGTGTGTCCCTGCATGCGTGTGTGTCCCTGCATGTGTGTGTTTGTGTGTGTGTGCACTCTCATTCCTACATGTGTGTGTGTGTGTGTGCGTGTGTGTGTGTGTGTGTGTGTGTGTGTGTGTGTGTGTGTGTGTGTGTGTGTGTGTGTGTGTGTGTGTGTGTGTGTGTGTGTGCGTGCGTGCGTGTGCGTGTGTGCGTGTGTGCGTGTGTGTGTATGCCTCTCCAGTCGACCTGCATTGATGGTACAGAAGTCATGCTTCTGGAGACTGTGAGACTGTGAAACGGCTGAGGAGACTGTGAAACGGTGTCTTCATTACCATAAAAAGCAATTTCACGCACCTCACTAATATTTTGCATATTCTGCACATGATGAGTCTGCCCAAAACATTCTGTCATATTTTGGTTGCATCTAAAATGGCACCCTATTCAATATATAGTTCCCTGTGTTGACCAGAGCCAATGTTGACCAGAGCCTGTGTTGACCCGAACCAATGTTGACCAGAGCCAGTGTTGACCAGAGCCAGTGTTGACCAGAGCCTGTGTTGACCAGAGCATATGTTGACCAGAGCCTGTGTTGACCAGAGCCTGTTGACCAGAGCCTGTGTTGACCAGAGCCAGTGTTGACCAGAACCAATGTTGACCAGAGCCTGTGTTGACCAGAGCCTGTGTTGACCAGAGCCTGTGTTGACCAGAGCCTGTTGACCAGAGCCTGTGGGTCAGAGACAGTGGTCAGGTGGGTGGGTACAGGGTCAGAGACAGTGGTCAGGTGGGTGGGTACAGGGTCAGAGACAGTGGTCAGGTGGGTGGGTACAGGGTCAGAGACAGTGGTCAGGTGGGTACAGGGTCAGAGACAGTGGTCAGGTGGGTACTGGGACAGAGACAGTGGTCAGGTGTGTGGGTACCAGGCCAGAGACAGTGGTCAGGTGGGTGGGTACAGGGTCAGAGACAGTGGTCAGGTGGGTGGCTACAGGGACAGAGACAGTGGTCAGGTGGGTGGGTACAGGGACAGAGACAGTGGTCAGGTGGGTACAGGGTCAGAGACAGTGGTCAGGTGGGTGGGTACAGGGTCAGAGACAGTGGTCAGGTGAGTGGGTACAGGGTCAGAGACAGTGGTCAGGTAGGTGGGTACAGGGTCAGGACAGGGAAAGCCAGAAGGACGAGATAAAGAGAGACTAGGGAAAACCAGGAGCTGAGACAAACCGCTGGTAAGCTGGAACAAACAAGATGAACTGGCAACAGACAGACAGAAAACACAGGTATAAATACTATAATAATGAGGAAGATGGGTGACACCTGGAGGGGGTGGAGAAAAGCACAAGGACAGGTGAAACAGATCAGGGCGTGACAGAAATAGAGGTAAAAATTGGCAACAAGCAAACAGACTTCTTCTCTCAGGGACATGGAGTGAAACAGGGCTGTTCAATAAGTCAACACTATTTAACATCTACATTAATGAATTGGCAAAAACATTAGAAGAATCTACAGCATCGGATCTCACCTTAAACGACACTGAAATCAAGGCACCTGGTCTCACCTTAAACAACACTGAAATCAGGGCACCTGGTCTCACCCTAAACAACACTGAAATCAGGGCACCTGGTCTCACCCTAAACAACACTGAAATCAGGGCACCTGGTCTCACCCTAAACAACACTGAAATCAAGGCACCTGGTCTCACCTTAAACAACACTGAAATCTAGGTACCTGGTCTCACCCTAAACAACACTGAAATCAAGGCACCTGGTCTCACCCTAAACAACACTGAAATCAAGGCACCTGGTCTCACCCTAAACAACACTGAAATCAAGGCACCTGGTCTCACCCTAAACAACACTGAAATCAAGGCACCTGGTCTCACCCTAAACAACACTGAAATCAAGGCACCTGGTCTCACCTTAAACAACACTGAAATCTAGGTACCTGGTCTCACCCTAAACAACACTGAAATCAAGGCACCTGGTCTCACCCTAAACAACACTGAAATCAAGGCACCTGGTCTCACCCTAAACAACACTGAAATCAAGGCACCTGCTGTCTCCCACTAAGGAGGGTCTGCTGTCTCCCACTAAGGAGGGTCTGCTGTCTCCCACTAAGGAGGGTCTGCTGTCTCCCACTGAGGAGGGTCTGCTGTCTCCCACTAAGGAGGGTCTGCTGTCTCCCACTGAGGAGGGTCTGCTGTCTCCCACTAAGGAGGGTCTGCTGTCTCCCACTGAGGAGGGTCTGCTGTCTCCCACTAAGGAGGGTCTGCTGTCTCCCACTGAGGAGGGTCTGCTGTCTCCCACTAAGGAGGGTCTGCTGTCTCCCACTGAGGAGGGTCTGCTGTCTCCCACTAAGGAGGGTCTGCTGTCTCCCACTGAGGAGGGTCTGCTGTCTCCCACTAAGGAGGGTCTGCTGTCTCCCACTAAGGAGGAGTTACAGCAGCACCTAGATCATCTGCACAGGTTCAGTCAGACCTGGGCCCTGACAGTATAATGGTGTTCCAAAAAAGGTCCAGTTCCCAGGACCACAAGTACAAATTCCATCTAGAAACCGTTGCCCTAGAGCACACAAAAAACTATACATGCCTTGGCCTAATCATCAGCGCCACAGGTAACTTCCACAAAGCTGTGAATGATCTGAGAGACAAGGCAAGAAGGGCATTCTATGCCATCAAAAAATGCAAAAATATCCTCTGTGTACAACGTAAAACACCAAATAATGCATGCAGAGCAGAATTAGGCCGATACACGCTAATTATCAAAATCCAGAAAAGAGCCGTTAAATTCTACAACCACCTAAACGGAATCAATTCCCAAACCTTCCATAACAAAGCCATCACCGACAGGGAGATGAACCTGGAGAAGAGTCCCCTAAGCAAGCTGGTCCTGGGGCTCTGTTCACAAACAGACCCCACAAATGGGGGGACAGCAACACAATTAGACCCAACCAAATCATGAGAAAACAAAAAGATAATTGTTTGACACATTGGAAAGATTTAACAAAAAAACTGAGCAAACTAGAATGCTATCTGGCCCTACACAGAGAGTACACAGCGGCAGAATACCTGACCACTGTGACTGACCCAAAATTAAGGAAAGCTTTGACTATGTACAGACTCAGTAAGCATAGCCTTGCTATTGAGAAAGGCCACCGTAGGCAGACATGGCTCTCAAGAGAAGACAGGCTATGTGCACACTGCCCACAAAATGAGGTGGAAACTGAGCTGCACTTCCTAACCTCCTGCCAAATGTATGACCATACTAGAGACATATTTTCCTCAGACCCACAAAGAATTTGAAAACAAACCCGATTTTGATATTCTCCCATACTGGGTGAAATTTCACAGTGTGACATCACAGCAGCAAGATTTGTGACCTTTTGCCACAAGAAAAGGACAACCAGTGAAGAACAAACACCATTGTAAATACAACCTATATTTATGTTGACTTGTTTTCCCTTTTGTACTTTAACCATTTGCACATCGTTTCAACACGGTCTATATACATAATACGATATTTGAATTTTTTTATTTTGTGAGAGTAATAATGACTGTACCTTTTTAGTCTTTAATTCACTTTTGTTTATTATCTTTTAAATATATGTAAACATATGTTTCCCATGCCAATAAAGCCCTTAACTGGAATTGAATTGAGAGAGCGAGAGAGGGGCAGAGAGAGGGGAAGAGAGAGAGAGGGGGTAAGAGAGAAAGAGAGAGGCAGAGAGAGAGAGAGGCAGGGAGAGAGAGAGAGAGGCAGAGAGAGAGAGAGAGCGAGAGAGAGGCAGAGGCAGAGAGAGAGAGAGCGACAGAGAGAGAGCAAGAGAGAGAGAGAGATAGAGAGGCAGAGAGAGAGAGAGAGGCAGAGAGAGAGAGGCAGAGAGAGAGAGGCAGAGAGAGAGAGAGGCAGAGAGAGAGAGAGCGAGAGAGAGGCAGAGGCAGAGAGAGAGAGAGAGAGAGAGAGAGAGAGAGAGCGAGAGAGAGCAAGAGAGAGAGAGAGAGAGAGGCAGAGAGAGAGAGAGAGAGGCAGAGAGAGAGAGGCAGAGAGAGAGAGAGGCAGAGAGAGAGCGAGAGAGAGAGAGAGGGAGGCAGAGGCAGAGAGAGAGCGAGAGAGAGAGAGAGACAGAGGCAGAGAGGCAGAGAGAGAAAGGCAGAGAGAGAGAGAGAGAGAGAGAGAGAGGCAGAGAGAGAGGGGCAGACACATAGTGATATGTAGAGACAGAGGCAGAGGCAGAGAGAGAGGCAGAGGCAGAGAGAGAGAGAGCGAGAGAGAGAGAGAGAGAGAGCGAGAGAGAGAGAGAGAGGCAGAGGCAGAGAGAGAGGCAGAGGCAGAGAGAGAGAGAGCGAGAGAGAGAGAGAGAGAGAGGCAGAGGCAGAGAGAGAGGCAGAGGCAGAGAGAGAGAGAGAGGCAGAGGCAGAGAGAGAGAGAGCGAGAGAGAGAGAGAGAGAGAGAGAGAGAGAGAGGCAGAGGCAGAGAGAGAGGCAGAGAGAGAGGGGTAGACACATAGTGATATGTAGAGACAGAGAGAGATCAAAAAATGAGAACACGTTTTAAATGCCATGCCACTCTGAATGCAGACAGGGAGTACAACCAGAGGTTATATGCAGAGGAAGGTGGACAGGGACAGGAAATAGATTTCAGAGTCTGTGTCCCAACTGGCACCCTATTCCCTATACAGAACCCGAGGGGCCCAGGACCAAAGTAGTGCACTGTAAATAAAACAGCGCTCCATTTGGGATTCATTCAGAGCTTCTTCTGATCTACAGGAGTTTACAGAACCACAGAGATATACCTGCTATAGGCTGATTGAGTCAGGGCCTGATGCAGTACACGCGCGCGCACACACACACACACACACACACACACACACACACACACACACACACACACACACACACACACACACACACACACACACACACACACACACACACTGTATATTTATACAAACAAGCATGCACGCTAGCACGCACACACACACACACACACACACACACACGCGCATACACATACATGTCTGTCTTTGACTTTGACTACCAGGATTGACGTTGCTGAAGACATGATGCCTGGGCCAAAGCAGGCACAATTGGCCCAGCGTCGTCCGGGTTAGGGAGGGCTCGTCCGGTAGGGATATCCTTGACTCATTGCGCATCAGCGACTCCTGTGGCGGGCCGGGAGCAGTGCGCGCTAACCAAGGTTGACAGGTGCACAGTGTTTCCTCTGACACATTGGTGAGGCTGGCTTCCGGGTTGGATGCGCACTGTGTTAAGAAGCAGTGCGGCTTGGTTGGGTTGTGTATCGGAGGACGCGTGACTTTCAACCTTCGTCTCTCCCGAGCCCGTACGGGAGTTGTAGCGATGAGACAAGATAGTAGCTACTAAAACAATTGGATACCACGAAATTGGGGAGAAAAAGGGGTAATTAAAAAATAAATAAAAAATAAAAGAATAATATCCGGAACGTATGACATCATGTGGGCTAAAAACCCCTGGGGAGAAGAAAGAGAGGGTTATGACTGTGAAGGATGGATGGAGAAAGGAGGGGGAGAAGAAAGAGAGGGTTATGACTGTGAAGGATGGATGGAGAAAGGAGGGGGAGAAGAAAGAGAGGGTTATGACTGTGAAGGATGGATGGAGAAAGGAGGGGGAGAAGAAAGAAAGGGTTATGACTGTGAAGGATGGATGGAGAAAGGAGGGGGAGAAGAAAGAGAGGGTTATGACTGTGAAGGATGGATGGAGAAAGGAGGGGGAGAAGAAAGAGAGGGTTATGACTGTGAAGGATGGATGGAGAAAGGAGAGGAGGGAGAGCAAAACAGCAGGTTTCTAAATAGATACATTTTAGTTACAGCAGAAATGCTGGGGATGTTGTGGATATGGTAGGGGTGTACATCATTGCCATTGCATTCCATCAACATGAAAATAACATAAATGTTACATTTGATTTATTCTGGTGAAAGAGATACTGTATATTCAGCATAACTTTAACCCAGCATGCCAGGGATGTAGTCTGGAGAGAACTGGAACTCCTACAACTGTGTTACATTCTGATTCCAGAACATTCCACGGAGGAGAACGTACACTAACATTCTAATGACCTCCATCAGCCTGGTTAGATCCCAAGACAACTACTGACAACAGTCCAACCTCACACTCTGAGTAGCAGACTGATAGAGAGAAGACAACAGTCCAACCTCACACTCTGAGTAGCAGACTGATAGAGAGAAGACAACAGTCCAACCTCACACTCTGAGTAGCAGACTGATAGAGAGAAGACAACAGTCCAACCTCACACTCTGAGTAGCAGACTGATAGAGAGAAGACAACAGTCCAACCTCACACTCTGAGTAGCAGACTGATTGAGAGAAGACAACAGTGCAACCTCACACTCTGAGTAGCAGACTGATTGAGAGAAGACAACAGTCCAACCTCACACTCTGAGTAGCAGACTGATAGAGAGAAGACAACAGTCCAACCTCACACTCTGAGTAGCAGACTGATTGAGAGAAGACAACAGTCCAACCTCACACTCTGAGTAGCAGACTGATAGAGAGAAATAAAATAAAATAAGAAAATTAGGTCCTCTCCACTACACACACGCCTCATGTAAGCACACACACACACACACACACACACACACACACACACACACACACACACACACACACACACACACACACACACACACACACACACACACACACACACACACACACACACACACACACACACACACACTTCTAACGGTGAGTTAATCTTCTCCAACAGTTATCTTGAAGCAAACGAAATAATATTTCAGAAAGCATCAGTCAGTCCTTTGAATAACCATTTGGGATGACTGCATGAAAACATCTTCAAAGAGCACGTCTCAGATGTATTAGAAAGGAGAAAAAGAGCAATGCAATAGATGTGATTTTTACATCCTGTAGCTACTCAGACCACATTGGTTTCATCATAATTCAATTAGAATAATAATTCATAATAACCACAAAGGAGCAATCGAATCAATGATTCCATGACAGACATGTCACTTAGTACAGGAAGCGTTTGGTTGTCTGGGAGTTAAATAGACATTGCAGGTGTCTGAACAGATAAGAAGAACCTGTAGAGGCAGGAACCTGAAGAGGCAGGAACCTGTAGAGTACATGAGGAGAGGTGGTGAGGAGGAGAGGAGGCATTCACAGGCCATTGATGCAGCTCCAGCTTCATATGAGTAGGTTTGATAATATTTTGTAGTAGGAGGTGGTGGGGAGGAGAGGAGGAGAGGAGAGGAGAGGTGGTGGGGAAGAGAGGAGAGGAGAGGTGGTGGGGAGGAGAGGAGAGGTGTGGGGAGGAGAGGAGAGGTGGTGGGGAGGAGAGGAGAGGAGAGGTGTTGGGGAGGAGAGGAGAGGAGAGGTGGTGGGGAGGAGAGGAGAGGAGAGGTGGTGGGGAAGAGAGGAGAGGAGAGGTGGTGGGGAGGAGAGGAGAGGAGAGGTGGTGGGGAAGAGAGGAGAGGAGAGGTGTGGGGAGGAGAGGAGAGGAGAGGTGGTGGGGAGGAGAGGAGAGGAGAGGTGGTGGGGAAGAGAGGAGAGGAGAGGTGGTGGGGAGGAGAGGAGAGGTGTGGGGAGGAGAGGAGAGGTGGTGGGGAGGAGAGGAGAGGAGAGGTGTTGGGGAGGAGAGGAGAGGAGAGGTGGTGGGGAGGAGAGGAGAGGTGTGGTGTGGGGAGGAGAGGAGAGGAGAGGTGTTGGGGAGGAGAGGAGAGGAGAGGTGGTGGGGAGGAGAGGAGAGGTGGTGGGGAAGAGAGGAGAGGAGAGGTGGTGGGGAAGAGAGGAGAGGAGAGGAGAGGTGTGGGGAGGAGAGGAGAGGTGGTGGGGAGGAGAGGAGAGGAGAGGTGGTGGGGAAGAGAGGAGAGGAGAGGTGGTGGGGAGGAGAGGAGAGGTGTGGGGAGGAGAGGAGAGGTGGTGGGGAAGAGAGGAGAGGAGAGGAGAGGTGTGGGGAGGAGAGGAGAGGAGAGGTGGTGGGGAGGAGAGGAGAGGAGAGGTGGTGGGGAAGAGAGGAGAGGAGAGGTGGTAGGGAGAGAGGAGAGGTGTGGGGAGGAGAGGTGGTGGGGAGGAAAGGAGAGGAGAGGTGTTGGGGAGGAGAGGAGAGGAGAGGTGGTGGGGAGGAGAGGAGAGGTGTGGGGAGGAGAGGAGAGGAGAGGTGTTGGGGAGGAGAGGAGAGGAGAGGTGGTGGGGAGGAGAGGAGAGGAGAGGTGGTGGGGAGGAGAGGAGAGGTGTGGGGTGGAGAGGAGAGGTGGTGCGGATGAGAGGAGAGGTGGTGGGGAGGAGAGGAGAGGTGTGGGGAGGCTCAGCAGGCTCAGGTAGGCCCCCACAAGCTCACAGAACGGGACCACTGAGTGCTGAAGCGGGTTGCGTGTAAAAATTGTCTGTTCTCTGTTGCATCACTCACTACCGAGTTCCAAACTGCCTCTGGAGGTAACGTCAGCACAAGAAGTGTTCCTCTGGAGGTAACGTCAGCACAAGAACTGATCCTCTGGAGGTAACGTCAGCACAAGAACTGGTCCTCTGGAGGTAACGTCAGCACAAGAACTGATCCTCTGGAGGTAACGTCAGCACAAGAACTGATCCTCTGGAGGTAACGTCAGCACAAGAACTGATCCTCTGGAGGTAACGTCAGCACAAGTAATGATCCTCTGGAGGTAACGTCAGCACAAGAACTAATCCTCTGGAGGTAAAGTCAGCACAAGAACTGGTCCTCTGGAGGTAATGTCAGCACAAGAATTGATCCTCTGGAGGTCCTCCATATCAACTCCATATTAATGCCTATGATTTTGGAGATGTTAAACAAGCAGGTGTTGAGAAGACAGTAGGATGTTATGCAGAAATATATGTTGGTAGGAAAATGCTAGGTATGTATGTGCACATGGAGGAATAAAAAAGATAACAAATAAATGTGCACATGGTCGGTGATACATGTTTACTATAGGTTCAACTATAGGTTCAACTATAGGTTCAACTATAGGTTAATGTGGTCATCCAAATGTGATGTGACTAATATGAAAGGACATTTAGTGGACTAAAATGGCTCACTATTTTCATCTATAACAACGACCAAATGATTATTCAAGCGACAGAAATGTGACTAATCTGATTATGGCTGCCTGATGCTCAGCTTCAAAGTTTTATGCACAAAGAGTAAAACGTGTGAAAGTAACTGTAATGTAATGTAATATGCAGAGTGTAACGGTTCTCTTTTGATGGGGAACAGGTAGAGTGTAATGATGGGGGACAGGTAGAGTGTAATGATGGGGAACAGGTAGAGTGTAATGATGGGGAACAGGTAGAGTGTAATGATGGGGAACAGGTAGAGTGTAATGATGGGGGAACAGGTGTAGTGTAATGATGGGGAACAGGTAGAGTGTAATGATGGGGAACGGGTAGAGTGTAATGATGGGGAACAGGTGTAGTGTAATGATGGGGAACAGGTAGAGTGTAATGATGGGGAACAGGTGTAGTGTAATGATGGGGACCAGGTAGAGTGTAATGATGGGGAACAGGTAGAGTGTAATGATGGGGAACAGGTGTAGTGTAATGATGGGGAACAGGTAGAGTGTAATGATGGGGAACAGGTAGAGTGTAATGATGGGGAGCAGGTGTAGTGTAATGATGGGGAGCAGGTGTAGTGTAATGATGGGGACCAGGTGTAGTGTAATGATGGGGAGCACGTGTAGTGTAATGATGGGGAACAGGTAGAGTGTAATGATGGGGACCAGGTGTAGTGTAATGATGGGGAACAGGTGTAGTGTAATGATGGGGAGCAGGTGTAGTGTAATGATGGGGAGCAGGTAGAGTGTAATGATGGGGAACAGGTAGAGTGTAATGGTGGGGAGCAGGTGTAGTGTAATGATGGGGAGCAGGTAGAGTGTAATGATGGGGAACAGGTAGAGTGTAATGGTGGGGAGCAGGTGTAGTGTAATGATGGGGAGCAGGTGTAGTGTAATGATGGGGAACAGGTGTAGTGTAATGATGGGGAGCAGGTAGAGTGTAATGATGGGGAACAGGTGTAGTGTAATGATGGGGAGCAGGTAGAGTGTAATGAAGGGGAACAGGTGTAGTGTAATGATGGGGAACAGGTAGAGTGTAATGATGGGGAACAGTTAGAGTGTAATGATGGGGAACAGGTAGAGTGTAATGATGGGGAACAGGTAGAGTGTAATGATGGGGATCAGGTAGAGTGTAATGATGGGGACCAGGTGTGTGTAATGAAGAGGAGCAGGTGTGTGTAATGATGGGGAGCAGAGAGAGTGTAATGATGGGGAACAGGTGTAGTGTAATGATGGGGAGCAGGTAGAGTGTAATGATGGGGAGCAGGTGTAGTGTAATGATGGGGAGCAGGTAGAGTGTTATGATGGGGAACAGGTAGAGTGTAATGATGGGGAACAGGTAGAGTGTAATGATGGGGACCAGGTGTGTGTAATGAAGAGGAGCAGGTGTGTGTAATGATGGGGAGCAGAGAGAGTGTAATGATGGGGAGCAGGTGTAGTGTAATGATGGGGAGCAGGTGTAGTGTAATGATGGGGAGCAGGTGTAGTGTAATGATGGGGAGCAGGTGTAGTGTAATGATGGGGAACAGGTGTAGTGTAATGATGGGGACCAGGTGTGTGTAATGATGGGGAACAGGTAGAGTGTAATGATGGGGAGCAGGTAGAGTGTAATGATGGGGAACAGGTGTAGTGTAATGATGGGGAGCAGGTGTAGTGTAATGATGGGTAACAGGTAGAGTGTAATGGTGGGGAGCAGGTAGAGTGTAATGATGGGGAACAGGTAGAGTGTAATGATGGGGAACAGGTGTAGTGTAATGATGGGGAGCAGGTAGAGTGTAATTGATGGGGAACAGGTGTAGTGTAATGATGGGGAGCAGGTGTAGTGTAATGATGGGGACCAGGTGTAGTGTAATGATGGGGACCAGGTGTGTGTAATGATGGGGAACAGGTAGAGTGTAATGATGGGGAGCAGGTAGAGTGTAATGATGGGGAACAGGTGTAGTGTAATGATGGGGACCAGGTGTAGTGTAATGATGGGGAGCAGGTGTAGTGTAATGATGGGGAGCAGGTAGAGTGTAATGATGGGGAGCAGGTGTAGTGTAATGATGGGGACCAGGTGTAGTGTAATGATGGGGACCAGGTGTGTGTAATGATGGGGAACAGGTAGAGTGTAATGATGGGGAGCAGGTAGAGTGTAATGATGGGGAACAGGTGTAGTGTAATGATGGGGACCAGGTGTAGTGTAATGATGGGGAGCAGGTGTAGTGTAATGATGGGGAGCAGGTAGAGTGTAATGATGGGGAGCAGGTGTAGTGTAATGATGGGGACCAGGTGTAGTGTAATGATGGGGACCAGGTGTGTGTAATGATGGGGAACAGGTAGAGTGTAATGATGGGGAGCAGGTAGAGTGTAATGATGGGGAACAGGTGTAGTGTAATGATGGGGACCAGGTGTAGTGTAATGATGGGGAGCAGGTGTAGTGTAATGATGGGGAGCAGGTAGAGTGTAATGATGGGGAGCAGGTGTAGTGTAATGATGGGGACCAGGTGTAGTGTAATGATGGGGAGCAGGTGTAGTGTAATGATGGGTAACAGGTAGAGTGTAATGGTGGGGAGCAGGTAGAGTGTAATGATGGGGAACAGGTAGAGTGTAATGATGGGGAACAGGTGTAGTGTAATGATGGGGAGCAGGTAGAGTGTAATGATGGGGAACAGGTGTAGTGTAATGATGGGGAGCAGGTGTAGTGTAATGATGGGGACCAGGTGTAGTGTAATGATGGGGACCAGGTGTGTGTAATGATGGGGAACAGGTAGAGTGTAATGATGGGGAGCAGGTAGAGTGTAATGATGGGGAACAGGTGTAGTGTAATGATGGGGACCAGGTGTAGTGTAATGATGGGGAGCAGGTGTAGTGTAATGATGGGGAGCAGGTAGAGTGTAATGATGGGGAGCAGGTGTAGTGTAATGATGGGGACCAGGTGTAGTGTAATGATGGGGACCAGGTGTGTGTAATGATGGGGAACAGGTAGAGTGTAATGATGGGGAGCAGGTAGAGTGTAATGATGGGGAACAGGTGTAGTGTAATGATGGGGACCAGGTGTAGTGTAATGATGGGGAGCAGGTGTAGTGTAATGATGGGGAGCAGGTAGAGTGTAATGATGGGGAGCAGGTGTAGTGTAATGATGGGGACCAGGTGTAGTGTAATGATGGGGACCAGGTGTGTGTAATGATGGGGAACAGGTAGAGTGTAATGATGGGGAGCAGGTAGAGTGTAATGATGGGGAACAGGTGTAGTGTAATGATGGGGACCAGGTGTAGTGTAATGATGGGGAGCAGGTGTAGTGTAATGATGGGGAACAGGTGTAGTGTAATGATGGGGAGCAGGTGTAGTGTAATGATGGGGAGCAGATAGAGTGTAATGATGGGGAGGCCCAAAAAACTTTTTTTTTTTACTAAAACAAAAATATTTACGCTTTAGTGTGTGTTGACTGTATTTATACTTGGGACATTGCTTTTTAACGGTAAAAGTTCAAAGATCGACGGAGAACATTTTTGTTTCACTTTTTTTTGTTAATAATTACAATACTAATACTAAACCATGATAATAAAATCCCTGTTAAAACCCCTTAAATGTCACCCTTTGATGTAAATGTTTAATTCAATGTGATTAAAAATGAAAACGGTAGGCCCTATCCGTGAATACTGGGTGATCTTGGGGATCTTGGCTTTCCAGCCGTACTATACAATCTTTGGTGAGTCTTAGTACCATATATGGGCATACGACCATGAAAGATCAGGCTACACCCATGAGTGCATTTCAAGATGGCTGCCACTCACTGTCCGTTAGGGTGGAGAAGCTAGAACTACATATATCTTACACAACATTGATAAGTGGTGAAATCATAGACTCCACACATAAGGATATGTTATTTGTCGACCATTATCGATTCACAGTCAAGGAGTTTATTTGTGACTCGTTTCAAGAAGCTAGGCGTATGTCGCATGTCACTCCTTCAGAAGAGCGGCATTTGAACTTCTTTATATGTTTTAATGAAAATGCTTTGTTTTGGCAGAAATGCCTTCTGGAACATGTGAACTTTTATGTGCCTTAATAACAAACGCGTATGCCATCTGTAAATACTAACAAAATGGATGAATTACGAGCTCAGTTGGTTTAGCCACAGAACTACTTTTTGATGGATTCCTTTCTGGAGGATGATTGTGCCCTGCTGACTCTCTCTGATTTAGGTAAAAACATTTTCATTGTACCTGACATTGTAAAGCCCTCTGATGACAGTGGATGGGGAAGAAACGGTGATCAGCATTGTTGTTGCCAACTCAGTGGAATGCCCGGCGGAAGCAGAGAGATGCTTGCCAAATGTGGAGAGTCGAAAAGAGAACACAGAAGGCTGTTGTATAAAACACTTGTCTCCGGATTACATCTTCAAACTAAGGTCAACCATGGCATCCGCGAGAGAGAGGGAGAAGCGTTCATCTGTGTATATGGGTAAGAGTCTAGCTACATTTTCAGATATTTTAAGTTTCTAATTTAGTCAGAAAGTCATTTTCATTGCAAGTTAAAGCATACTGTGTCCAGGGACAGTGTCCAGGGCCCATACATCAGCACTCTGAGATGCTTTGTAAATACGGGCCCAGATGTTGCTGTGCAGGACAGAGGTGAGCGTGTTCCTTTCTCTGTAGTGACAGAGAGCTTAGAGAAGTCTGAGACTGTAACTTTCTAACACCTGCAGTAGGCTCCCCTCCCCCACTGGACATAGCAGGGGGGGGTCGTACTACTAATGTAGTTTAGTAAAATGACTCAATTGTAATGATGTGTGTATCTGACAGCAGTATTGATACCTCTATATCCATTTTATTTTATTCCCAGAGAGGATGATGATGAAGAGGATGATAAGCATCCTCAGAGAAGAAGGAGGAGCAGAGGTAAGGGCATTGGAACCAGAATTGGAACCAGCACAACAGAGATGAACCTGTGGACAGATGGCATATGGTAATTGAAGACTCCCAAGTACTTGCATGAGGTGACTACCTCAAACTCTAAACCCGCAGAGGTAGTAATCACACCTGGGGGAAGAGGGGCATTCTTTTTACCAAACCACATGACCTTTGTTTTGGAGGTGTTCAGAACAAGGTTAAGGGTAGAGAAAGCTTGTTGGACACTAAGAAAGCTTCTTTGTAGAGTATTTCACACAAAATCCAGGGAGGGGCCAGCTGAGTATAAGACTGTATCATCTGCATATAAATGGATGAGAGAGCTTGCTACTGCCTGAGCTATGTTGTTGATGTAAATTGAGAAGAGCGTTCGGCCTAGGATGGAGCCTTGGGGTACTCCCTTGGTGACAGGCAGTGGCTGAGACAGCAGATTTTCGGACTTTATATACTGGCCTAAGACCCCTCAGAGACACCAATACTCCTTAGCCGGCCCACAAGAATGGAATATCAAAAGCTATGGTCAAGTCAATAAAAATAGCAGCAAAATATTGCTTAGGACAATGGTGACATCATTGAGGACCCTTAAGGTTGCAGTGACACATCCATAACCTGAGCGGAAACCAGATTGCATACCCAAGAGAATACTGTAGACATCAAGAAAGCCAGTCAGTTGATTATTGACAAGTTTTTCCAACCCTTTTGATAAACAGGGCAAAACAGAAATAGGCCTATAACAGTTAGGATCAGCTTGAGCTCCCCCTTTAAATAAAGGATGGACTGTGGCTGCCTTCTAAGCAATGGGAACCTCCCCAGAAAGGAGAGACAGGTTAAAAAGGTTGGAGATGGGCTTGGTGATGATAGGGGCAGCAACCTTAAAGAAGAAAGGGTCTAAACCATCTGACCCAGATATTTTCGGGGGGGTTAAGTTTAAGGAGCTCCATTTAACACCTCGGACTCAGTGACGGCCTGCAGGGAAAAACTTTGTAGTGGGGCAGGGGAAAAAGAGGGAGGAGCATCGGGGATAGTCACATTAGAAGGGTTGGGAGATTACGAAATGTTGGATGGGCAAGAAGCATGGCTGAGTTAATTAGGAATCCTGACTTAATGAAGTGGTGATTAAAGAGCTCAGCCATGTGCTTCTTGTCAGTAACAACCACATCATCAACATTAAGGGACATGAGCAGCTGTGAGGTTTATTCTCCAGGTCTTTAACCATTTTCCAGAACTTCTTGGGGTTAGACCCACAGAGAGAGAACTGCTCCTTAAAGTAACTACCTTTGACCTTCGGGATAGCCTGAGTGACTTATTTCTCATTTGCCTGAACGAGAGCCAGTCAGCCTGAGTATGCGTGTGCCGAGCCTTTCGTCAAATGCAATTCTTGAAGTGGAGTAACTCTGCAAGTTCACTGTCGAACCAGGGGCTGAACCTGTTTTTAATTCTCATTTTCTTTATGGGTGCGTGTTTGTTAAGAATACCACTGAAAATATAAAAAAAGAAGGACCAAGCGTCTTCAACAGGGGGGATCAAGCTGATACTATACCATTTTACAGAGGTCAGATCATGAAGGAAGGCTTACTCATTAAAGTGTTTTAGCAAGTGTCTATGACAAATCAGGACAGGTTATTTCACTGAGCAGCCATTATGAACACAGGCTGTAAAACAGTGGTCACTAAGGTCATTACAGAAAACACCAGACTGATACCTATCAGGATTATTTGTGAGGATAACATCGAGGAGAATAGCCTTTTCTGGGTGTTTGGAGTCATATCTTGTGGGATTGGTGATAATCTGAGAAAGATTTAGGGAGTCCCATTGCTTTAGGACTTGGTCAGGTGGTTTAAGCATGTCCCAGTGTAGGTGTCCTGGAGGGCAGGTAGTTTGCCCCCGGTGATGCGTTGTGCAGACCTCACTACCCTCTGGAGAGCCTTACAGTTGCTGTACCAGGCGGTGATACAGCCCGCCAGGATGCTCTCGATTGTGCATCTGTAGAAGTTTGTGAGTGCTTTTGGTGACAAGCCGAATTTCTTCAGCCTCCTGAGGTTGAAGAGGCGCTGCTGCGCCTTCTTCACGATGCTATCTGTGTGGGTGGACCAGTTCAGTTTGTCTGTGATGTGTACGCCGAGGAACTTAAAACTTACTACCCTCTCCACTACTGTTCCATCGATGTGGATAGGGGGGTGTTCCCTCTGCTGTTTCCTGAAGTCCACAATCATCTCCTTAGTTTTGTTGACGTTGAGTGTGAGGTTATTTTCCTGACACCACACTCCGAGGGCCCTCACCTCCTCCCTGTAGGCCGTCTCGTCGTTGTTGGTAATCAAGCCTACCACTGTTGTGTCGTCTGCAAACTTGATGATTGAGTTGGAGGCGTGCGTGGCCACGCAGTCGTGGGTGAACAGGGAATACAGGAGAGGGCTCAGAACGCACCCTTGTGGGGCCCCAGTGTTGAGGATCAGCGGGGTGGAGATGTTGTTGCCTACCCTCACCACCTGGGGGAGGCCCGTCAGGAAGTCCAGTACCCAGTTGCACAGGGCGGGGTCGAGACCCAGGGTCTCGAGCTTGATGACGAGCTTGGAGGGCACTATGGTGTTAAATGTCGAGCTGTAGTCGATGAACAGCATTCTCACATAGGTATTCCTCTTGTCCAGATGGGTTAGGGCAGTGTGCAGTGTGGTTGAGATTGCATCGTCTGTGGACCTATTTGGGCGGTAAGCAAATTGGAGTGGGTCTAGGGTGTCAGGTAGGGTGGAGGTGATATGGTCCTTGACTAGTCTCTCAAAGCACTTCATGATGACAGAAGTGAGTGCTACGGGGCGGTAGTCGTTTAGCTCAGTTACCTTAGCTTTCTTGGGAATAGGAACAATGGTGGCCCTCTTGAAGCATGTGGGAACAACAGACTGGGATAGGGATTGATTGAATATGTCCGTAAACACACCAGCCAGCTGGTCTGCGCATGCTCTGAGGGCCCGGCTGGGGATGCCGTCTGGGCCTGCAGCCTTGCGAGGGTTGACACGTTTAAATGTTTTCCTCACATCGGCTGCAGTGAAGGAGAGTCCGCATGTTTTAGTTGCGGGCCGTGTCAGTGGCACTGTATTGTCCTCAAAGCGGGCAAAAAAGTTATTGATCAACTCTATGCGAAAGAGATGTGACTAGCTGCATGAGGCAAATGGTCACACCAGATACTGACTGGTTTTCTGATCTATGCCATTACCGTTTTGTTAGGTATCTGTGACCAACAGATGCATATCTGTATTCCCAGATATATACAATTCATAGATTAGGTCCTAATTATTATTTTTTCAATCTCCTTATATGAACTGTAGCTCCATAAAATCTCAGCAATTGTTGCGTGTTGCGTTTATATTTTAGTTCAGTGTGCATTCTGTACGAGTACAAAACTATTTTCCATTACTACAAACCCACGTTCAACATTCTATTTTCACCATGCTCTATTGACAATGTAACGGTTAGATAAAGAGCATAATAAACAGATCAGGAGAATCAGGACTGTACCTCTCCACTCTCCCTGTTGAGGAGGTAGGTTGACTTCAAATCTCTTAGAAATCACATGTTCACATTTCTACCTGGCTCTGTGTGTGTGTCTGTGTCTGTGTCTGTCTGTGTGTGTGTGTGTGTGTGTCCGTGTGGAGCAAAATAAAAAAACAGACAGTTGTTTGATAAGCCTCTGATAGGCTAGGGCCTGGGGCAGAATAAATAAATGTGATTTCAGATGTCGTACAAATCCTGATTAAAAAAACAACAACATTTTCCGCTTCACTGATCTATGAGTTAAAGATCTCACATCTTGTGGGTTTGTTTACTGCATTATTCAGAACATTTACTTTGAATTAGAGACACAAATGTTGTTATTACTCCTAATTGGCATATAAAAATAAGTATGCGAACGACATGTTTCCTATACAAAGAAAATGTATTATTCGTATCCAGTTCAACATGGCTGCCGGATGCTCTCTTGATCTTGATCATTTAGACATGGGTAGATAGATTTTTTACAAGATTAAAACAGACATCCAATTCTAATTAACAGTTAGTATCCATCCCAAATGGCACCCTATTCCCTATGTAGTGCACTACTTTTGACCAGAGCCTTATAGGGTCTGGTCAAAAGTAGTGCACTATATAAGAAACAGGGTTCCATTTGGGACGAGGCCACAGACTATATGCACAGGATGCAGTAGATCTTTCAGATGCAGGAGGTTTTCCTGAAAGGAGTTCCTCTGTGTAGGGAGGTCTCTGGGACAAAGAGACTTCTACAGCAGTTGTCTGCCTACCTCTAGTTGACATACACTCTTAGAAAGAAAGGTACTGTCTACATCCTAAAAGAGTTCTTCGGCTGTCCCCATAGGAGAACCCATTGAAGAACCCTTTTTGGTTCCAGATAGAACACCTTTGGTTCCACATACAGTGAAGGAAAAAAGTATTTGATCCCCTGCTGATTTTGTATGTTTGCCCACTGACAAAGAAATGATCCGTCTATAATTTTAATGGTAGGTTTATTTGAACAGTGAGAGACAGAATAACAACAAAAAAATCCTGAAAAACGAACAACGCATTGCATTTTAATGAGGGAAATAAGTATTTGACCCCTCTGCAAAACATGACTTAGTACTTGGTGGCAAAACTCTTGTTGGCAATCACAGAGGTCAGACGTTTCTTGTAGTTGACCACCAGGTTTGCACACATCTCAGGAGGGATTTTGTCCCACTCCTCTTTGCAGATCTTCTCCAAGTCATTAAGGTTTCGAGGCTGACGTTTGGCAACTCGAACCTTCAGCTCCCTGCACAGATTTTCTATGGGATTATGGTCTGTAGACCGGCTAGGCCACTCCAGGACCTTAATGTGCTTCTTCTTGAGCCACTCCTTTGTTGCCTTGGCCGTGTGTTTTGGGTCATTGTCATGCTGGAATACCCATCCACGACCCATTTTCAATGCCCTGGCTGAGGGAAGGAGGTTCTCACCCAAGATTTGACTGTACATGGCCCTGTCCAACGTCCTTTTGATGCGGTGAAGTTGTCCTGTCCCCTTAGCAGAAAAACGCCCAAAAGCATGTTTCCACCGCCATGGTTGATGGTGGGGAAGGTGTTCTTGGGGTCATAGGCAGCATTACTCCTCCACCAAACACGGCGAGTTGAGTTGATGCCAAAGAGCCCCATTTGGTCTCATCTGACCACAAGACTTTCACCCAGTTTTCCTCTGAATCATTCAGATGTTCATTGGCAAACTTCAGATGGGCATTTATATGTGCTTTCTTGAGCAGGGGGACCTTGCGGGCGCTGCAGGATTTCAGTCCTTCACGGCATAGTGTGTTACCAATTGTTTTCTTGGTGACTATGGTCCCAGCTGCCTTGAGATCATTGACAAGATCCTCCCGTGTAGTTCTGGGCTGATTCCTCACCGTTCTCATGATCATTGCAACTCCACGAGGTGAGATCTTGCATGGAGCCCCAGGCAGAGGGAGATTGACAGTTATTTTGTGTTTCTTTCATTTGCGAATAATCGCACCAACTGTTGTCACCTTCTCACCAAGCTGCTTGGCGATGGTCTTGTAGCCCATTCCAGCCTTGTGTAGGTCTACAATCTTGTCCCTGACATCCTTGGAGAGCTCTTTGGTCTTGGCCATGGTGGAGTTTGGAATCTGATCGATTTTTAATTTTAATTTTTTTTTTTTTTTTTAATTTTACCTTTATTTAACCAGGCAAGTCAGTTAAGAACACATTCTTATTTTCAATGACGGCCTGGGAACAGTGGGTTAACTGCCTGTTCAGGGGCAGAACGACAGATTTGTACCTTGTCAGCTCGGGGGTTTGAACTCGCAACCTTCCGGTTACTAGTCCAATGCTCTAACCACTAGGCTACGCTGCCGCCCCGATTGATTGCTTCTGTGGACAGGTGTCTTTTACAAAGGTAACAAACTGAGATTAGGAGCACTCCCTTTAAGAGTGTGCTCCTAATCTCAGCTCGTTACCCGTATAAAAGACACCTGGGAGCCAGAAATCTTTCTGATTGAGAGGGGGGTCAAATACTTATTTCCCTCATTAAAATGCAAATAAATTTATAACATTTTTGACATGCTTTTTTCTGGATTTTGTTGTTGTTATTCTGTCTCTCACTGTTCAAATAAACCTACCATTAAAATGATAGACTGATCATTTCTTTGTCAGTGGGCAAACGTACAGAATCAGCAGGGGATCAAATACTTTTGTCCCTCACTATAGAACCCTATTGGGCTCCATGCAGAACCCTATTGGGCTCCATGCAGAACCCTTTCCCCAGAGGGTTCTACATGGAACTCAAATAGTTCTACCCGGATCCAAAAAGTGTTCTACCTGGAACTAAAAAAGGTTATCCTATGGGGACAGCCAAAGTTCCCTTTTGACACCTTATTTCTAAGAGTGTGTTGCGTTAAAATATCGAGAATACGTGACAGAGACTTCAGTGTGAGATCTATAGAATGATGGGAGATGTGAATGAGGGGAGATGTGAATGTTTCTACAGTACTGTCTCTTTATGTATATATCAATTGGACATCCTCCAGCTCCAGTGTGTGTTATGTATCTGTCACAGTGATACAGAGTGAACCTACAGTATGCTGATGTCCTGAAGCATGTCCTCATACTGAAGCATGTCCTCATACTGAAGCATGTCCTCATACTGAAGCATGTCCTCATACTGAACATGTCCTCATACTGAAGCATGTCCTCATACTGAAAAGTGTCCTCATACTGAAGCATGTCCTCATACTGAAAAGTTTCCTCATACTGAAGCATGTCCTCATACTGAAGCATGTCCTCATACTGAAGCATGTCCTCATACTGAAAAGTGTCCTCATACTGAAAAGTGTCCTCATACTGAAGCATGTCCTCATCCTGAAGCATGTCCTCATCCTGAAGCATGTCCTCATACTGAAGCATGTCCTCATCCTGAAGCATGTCCTCATCCTGAAGCATGTCCTCATACTGAAGCATGTCCTCATACTGAAGCATGTCCTCATACTGAAGCATGTTCTCATACTGAAAAGTGTTCTCATACTGAAAAGTGTCCTCATATTGAAGCATGTCCTCTTACTGAAGCATGTCCTCATACTGAAGCATGTCCTCATAACACAAATAACTGATTGTAGCTAGATATTTTCTATTTATATATTGTACACCTACACAAAATTGACTGAGTTCAGCTGCCTTGAAGATGTAGCCCACCTTATTGAAGACAGTTGCCTATTCTATTGTCCATATAGCCTTTAGAAAGAACTGCTTGTCTTCCACCCTAGTTATTCAGCTAGTCCAAGGCCTTGGCAAGAGCATTCTTACGTGTTCTGAAATAACAGCAGCTCTCCTACACTCTAGAATCTCTCTACATGCAAGAGTTCCAATGTGTACAGGAACACAATGCGCCTTACAGCAAACCTACAATATTTCTTTCTCAATAGATCTCTACCTTTCTTTGATGGGAATTAAAAGAGAAAAAAAAGTCCAAGCACAGCTTCCTTCAAACAGAACATAATAAAAGCATTATCAGAGAGCCTGAGTAGCAAATCTGTTCCTTTCTCCATCAAACAAACTCCTTCTAATCAAATGTATTTATACAGCCCTTCGTACATCAGCTGATATAAAACCCCAAACAGCAAGCATGTTGCATTAATAAGCAAACACTGAAGTCAGCCTGAGACGATGCTATCAGGATTAGAGATAGGAGACACATGGGAGGAAGTAGAGGAATAGAAAGGGGAGGAAAAATGAGGAGAGAGAGACAGAGAGAGAGAGAGAGACAGAGAGAGAGACAGAGAGAGAGAGAGACAGAGAGAGACGAGGGAGAGAGACAGAGAGAGAGAGAGAGAGAGAGACAGAGAGAGAGAAGGGGGAGGGAGAGAGACAGAGAGACAGAGGGAGAAACAGAGAGAGAGAGCGGGAGAGAGAGAGAGAGGGGGAGAGAGAGAGAGAGAGAGAGAGAGAAGGGGGAGAGAGAGACAGGGGGAGAGAGAGTGAGAGAACGAAGGGGGAGAGAGAGAGAGAGACAGAGAGAGGCAGAGAGAGAGAAGGGGGAGGGAGAGAGAGAGAGACAGAGAGAGAGAGATTGGCAGAAGCAAACAGACTAGGAGCTGGGAGAAGATTTGGAGCGCAAACTGGGTCTGGTCTGTGCTGGCCTCTGCTGTTCCAGACCATTAGAGGGAGAGAGAATGGTTGGTCTTGTGTTGCCAGCGCTCTCCACTGTCTGATAGGAGAAAGCATGGTTGGTTTCATGTGCCCAAAGCCAGCTGCTGTCTGACAGGAAGAGCTGTCTGGAGCTGTATAGAGCCGGAATGGAGGCATTAATGAGCTACTTTACAGGCCATGGCCATGCAACTGGACAACAGGAAGAGCTGTCTGGAGCTGTATAGAGCCGGAATGGAGGCGTTAATGAGCTACTTTACAGGCCATGACCATGCAACGAGACATCAGGGACAACACTTGTACAATAATGGACACACACACACAGAGAGAGAGAGAGAGGGTAGGAGGCTGACTGATACATGGCCAGGCCTTCTCCTCTGAGACAGGGTTCCACTACCCTACTGAGTACTGCTGATGAGAAAACAACAAAACCCAGGACACACACACACACACACACACACACACACAGAGACAGACAGACAGACAGACAGACAGACAGACAGACAGACAGACAGACAGACAGACAGACAGACAGACAGACAGACAGACAGACAGACAGACAGACAGACAGACAGACAGACAGACAGACAGACAGACAGACAGACAGACAGACAGACAGACAGACAGACAGACAGACAGACAGACAGACAGACAGACAGACAGACAGACAGACAGACAGACAGACAGACAGACAGACAGACAGACAGACAGACAGACAGACAGACAGACAGACAGACAGACAGACAGACAGACAGACAGACAGACAGACAGACAGACAGACAGACAGACAGACAGACAGACAGACAGACAGACAGACAGACAGACAGACAGACAGACGACAGACAGACAGACAGACAGACAGACAGACAGACAGACAGACAGACAGACAGACAGACAGACAGACAGACAGACAGACAGACAGACAGACAGACAGACAGACAGACAGACAGACAGACAGACAGACAGACAGACAGACAGACAGACAGACAGACAGACAGACAGACAGACAGACAGACAGACAGACAGACAGACAGACAGACAGACAGACAGACAGACAGACAGACAGACAGACAGACAGACAGACAGACAGACAGACAGACAGACAGACAGACAGACAGACAGACAGACAGACAGACAGACAGACAGACAGACAGACAGACAGACAGACAGACAGACAGACAGACAGACAGAAGACAGACAGACAGACAGACAGACAGACAGACAGACAGACAGACAGACAGACAGACAGACAGACAGACAGACAGACAGACAGACAGACAGACAGACAGACAGACAGACAGACAGACAGACAGACAGACAGACAGACAGACAGACAGACAGACAGACGCACGCAAAGGCATTCATGTGCACACACACACCCACCCCTCAAACACACACACAGTCAAGGACAATGTCATTTCCCACAAATGACATGTCCTTGGAGTGCCAGGACTGACACGGTTCATACAATCCTTTTATAAGTTCATTAGTGGATGGTACACTTGAAAGAGTTGGACTGATCCCTAGACACAATATGACTCATTCATTTTCTCTTTCTGTCATCAGCGAAAACAGAGCTTACAGTCATATCACATACTATGAGGCTGCATGTCTATTGCCAGGAGTAGCCTGTATGCTTTCAGGGACCAATCAGTTCACCTCAACGTTACACACTTCAGCTTCCGTACTGGTTCCAAGATATTTCATCTGGAAAGGAAAGACAAGGTTCAAGACGTAAACACAAACTGTGGAAAGCTACTTAGTCACAGCGCTTCAAGGCTGAATTGCATCTGTTGTCCTCCATGTTGTTTTTCTTCCCACTCACGTGTCATAATGATTACATCAGATAGAACTACATGGCACCCTATTCCCCATATAGTGCAATGCTCATAGGGCTCTGGTCAAGTAGTGCACTATATAGGGAATAGGGTGCCATTTGGGACACTGGCCATGAAGCCCCAGGACAGCTCATTTGACCTTAGTTTTACTCTGTCACATTGAAACAAAACATTTCCCAGAGGGAGAATTCCATGAGAGTGGTTACTCAGACACCTCTCTCTCTCTCTCTGAAACACAGCCAGAAAGGTCAGGTGACATCACTGTCATCAGCGTCTCAGGGCAAATGTCTGTTCCTGAGAAAATAAGTAGCCCTACGCTGCCTCCAAGAAAGCAACATGCCAGCATCCCCAATGGCACCCTCTTCCCTATATACTGCACTACCTTAGACCAGGGTAGAGATTGCACTATATATAAAACTAGTGCACTATATAGGGAATAGGATGCCATTTGGGACACACACAAGATGTCTGTAGTGTGTTGGCAGATGGCTGTTAGATGGCTGTCGGGACAGTTTTAGTTTTCTCACTACCTCCATTTCTTTCCTTTATCTTTGATACTGAGCAGCAGAGACAGCATGGTGTGTGTGTGTGTGTGTGTGTGTGTGTGTGTGTGTGTGTGTGTGTGTGTGTGTGTGTGTGTGTGTGTGTGTGTCTGTGTACTGAGCAGTAGAGACAGAACCTTATTGCCATTGTGTCTGTGCCAGAAGATGTCTCAACATGTCTTTGTCAGTGGGTAATTGGCTAACCAATGTTCCCAAGGTAAAACCTCCAATCTCAGATTGTCCAGTGGAGCCTGAGATGCAGTATGTTCTCAACGAACAGCTCAGTTGACAATCTAAAATATCTAAAAACAGACAAGCTAGCAGCTAATAAGAGGTTAACAAGCAGTTGGAAAGCGCTTAGCAAGAGGCTAACATGTTTCTAACAAATGGTTTGTCAAGCAGCTAGCAAGCAGTTAGCATGTGACTAGGAAATGTCTAATAATTAGCCAACAAGAGGCTAGCAAGTGGCTAGCTGTCAATAAAGTTGCTATAGGTAACATCTGTACAAATGGGAACAATTTTATCAAACCGCAAAGATCAACTCAATGATCACTTTTGTTCCATCTTTACCCCACTGAAGAAATAAATGTGGTTTGGCTCTGTAATACTGAGAGAAGTCTCTCTATTATAGTGTGAACATTAGTCTCTAATATGCACAATGCTATGCTTCTCTCGTGCGCGTGCGTGTGTGCGGGCGCGTGCGTGTGTGTGGTCTTGCCCCCCCAGAGTCCACAGCTCCATTAGTCTTTACAGTACATCCGCTCCTTGGTCATTGATTGGCTAGCATCTGAGCTCTATTTTTAGCATCATCCCCATGGCAATAGCAACCAAGTCCTTGATACAATGAAAGAGATGAAGAAAAAAACAACAGACAACCAATGCATGCCAAATGTTTCATCGCCAAGGTGGTGACCAGGGCCCACGGGATTTTCATCACCAAGGTAAAAGAGGTCAGGCTCGGCTGAAAGGACATCCTGTTCTCCATGTACGTGGAGGGCCTAGAGATAAACACTGATGACATCCTGTTCTCCATGTACGTGGAGGACCTAGAGACAAACACTGATGACATCCTGTTCTCCATGTACGTGGAGGACCTAGAGACAAACACTGATGACATCCTGTTCTCCATGTACGTGGAGGGCCTAGAGACAAACACTGATGACATCCTGTTCTTCATGTACGTGGAGGACCTAGAGACAAACACCGATGACATCCTGTTCTCCATGTACGTGGAGGACCTAGAGACAAACACCGATGACATCCTGTTCTCCATGTACGTGGAGGACCTAGAGACAAACACCGATGACATCCTGTTCTCCATGTACGTGGAGGACCTAGAGACAAACACCGATGACATCCTGTTCTCCATGTACGTGGAGGACCTAGAGACAAACACCGATGACATCCTGTTCTCCATGTACGTGGAGGACCTAGAGACAAACACTGATGCTCTAGTCAAAAGGTAGTACTCTACACACAGGGATTATGGTGCCATTTGAGACTAGACCATTGGCTGTTAATGTGGACAGCTCTGATTGGATAAATCCATCAATCAATAGCAGAGAGGAGAAGAGAAGAAAGGAAATGCCTTTATCACCTTGGTTTAGCACAATGTTACAAAGCTTCTTCTGCAAACCATGGCTTTCAGTTCTGACATTTCAACACGGGAAAGGATTGGGATCATTTATAATGCTGTCCTGGACATTAGAGTCCCCCTTCCTCTCTCTCTCTCTCTCTCTCTCTCTCTGAAACACAGCCAGAAAGGTCAGAAAGGTCACTGTCATCAGCGTCTCAGGACAAATGTCTGTTTCTGAGAAACTAAGTAGCCCTACGCTGCCTCCAAGAAGACAACGTCAGCATCCCCAATGGCACCCTCTTCCCTATACACTGCACTACCTTAGACCAGGGTAGAGACTGCACTACATAGGGAATAGGGTGTCATGGGAAAGGATTGGGATCGGTATGAATTATAATGCTTTCCTGGACATTAGAGTCCCCCTCCCTCTCTCTTTTCTTAGTGTAAACATTACACTCACTAAAGTTCCAAAATAATAGAGACATTTCAAATGTCATATTATGTATATATACAGTGTTGTAAAGATGTGCAAATAGTTAAAGAAAATAATGGAAAATAAATAAACATATGGGTTGTATTTACAATGGTGTTTGTTCTTCACTGGTTGCCCTTTTCTTATGGAAACAGGTCACAGATGTTGCTGCTGTGATGGAAAACTGTGGTAATTCAACAAATAGATATGGGAGTTTATCAAAATTGGATTTGTTTTCAAATTCTTTGTGGGTCTGTGTAGGTTGAGGGAAATATGTGTCTCTTTCACGTGTGCTCCCTCTCCGGCCTCGAGGTCACCAAGCCGCTCGTTATGGCGCACACTTGTCACCATCGTTACGCGCATCAGTGCATAATGACATTCACCTGGACTCCATCTGGTGAGATGCCTCAGCTGGTTCGTCAGGTTTCTGCGCCTCAGGGAGGCGACCGGTCCGCTCCTGATCCCTGGGATCGTCCCTGTAGCTGGAGCCGAACGTGCCGGGGAGGGGGTACTGTCACATATGCTCTCTCTCCAGCGCTCTAGGTCGCCATGCTCCCACACCTCAGTAGGATCGACAGGCTCCCACGCCTCAGTAGGATCGACAGGTTCCCGCACCTCAGTAGGATCGACAGGTACCCACGCCTCAGTAGGATCGACAGGTTCCCACGCCTCAGTAGAATCGACAGGCTCCCACGCCTCAGTAGGATCGACGGGCTCCCACGCCTCAGTAGGATCGACAGGCTCCCACGCCTCAGTAGGATCGACAGGTTCCCACGCATCAGTAGGATCGACAGGCTCCCACGCCTCAGTAGGATCGACAGGTTCCCACGCCTCAGTAGGATCGACAGGCTCCCACGCCTCAGTAGGATCGACAGGCTCCCACGCCTCAGTAGGATCGACAGGCTCCCACGCCTCAGTAGGATCGACAGGCTCCCACTCCTCAGTAGGATCGACAGGTTCCCACGCCTCAGTAGGATCGACAGGTTCCCACGCCTCAGTAGGATCGACAGGTTCCCACGCCTCAGTAGGATCGACAGGTTCCCACGCCTCAGTAGGATCGACGGGTTCCCGCGCCTTAGCAGAGGTGACCGGTCCGCTACTGATCCCGGGGATCTTCATCTTGGTCGGCGTCCTGCGGCAGGAGCCGCGCGTATGGGAGGAGGAGTACTGTCACATGTGCTCCCTCTCCGGCCTCTAGGTCACCAGGCTGCTCGTTATGGTGCACACCTGTCACCGTCGTTACACGCATCCGTGCTTAATGACACTCATCTAGACTCCATCACGTCCTTGATTACCTGTTCAAAATTGGATTTGTTTTGGAATTCTTTGTGGGTCTGTGTAGTCTGAGGGAAAAATGTGTCTTTAAAATGGTCATACATTTGGCAGGAGATTAGGAAGTGCAGCTCAGTTTCCACCTCATTTTGTGGGCAGTGTGCACATAGCCTGTCTTCTCTTGAGAGCTAGGTCTGCATATAAATGCCTCTCTCAATAGCAAGGCCATGCTCACTGAGTCTGTACATAGTCAAAGCTTTCCTTAATTTTGGGTCAGTCACAGTGGTCAGGGATTCTGCCACTGTGTACTCTCTGTTTAGGGCCAAATAGCATTCTAGTTTCAGTTTTTTTTGTTAATTCTTTCCAATGTGTCAAGTATTTTTTTTTCCTCATGATTTGGTTGGGTCTAATTGTGTTGCTGTCCTGGGGCTCTGTTTGTCTTTGAACGGAGCCACAGAACCTGCTTGCTTAAGGGACTCCAGGTTCATTCTCCAGGTTCATTCTCCAGGTTCATCCCTCTGTAGGTGATGGCTTTGTTATGGAAGGTTTGGGAATCGCTTCCTTTTAGGTGGTTGTAGAATTCCACAGCTCTATTCTGGATTTTGATGATTTGCAGGTATCAGCCTAATTCTGCTCTGCAAGCATTATTTGGTGTTCTACGTTGTACAGAGGATACTTTAGCAGAATTCTGCATGCAGAGTCTCAATTTGGTGTTTGTCCCATTTTGTGAATTCTTGGTTGGTGAGCGGACCCCAGACCTCACATCCATGAAGGGTTATCGGTTCTATAGCTGATTCAAGTATTTTTAGCCAGATCCTAATTGGTATATCAGATTTTATATTCCTTTTGATGATGTAGAAGACCCTTCTAGCCTTGTCTCTCAGATCGTTCCCAGCGTTGTGGAAGTTACCTGTGGCACTGATGTTTAGGCCGAGGTATATATCGTTTTTTGTGTGCTGTAGGGCAACGGTGTTTCGATGGAATTTGTATTTGTGGTCCTGGCGACTGGACCTTTTATGGAACACCATTATTTTTTGTCTTAGTGAGATTTACTGTCAGGGCCCAGGTCTGGCAGAAGCTGTGCAGAAGATCTAGGTGCTGCTGTAGGCCCTATTTGGTTGGGGACAGAAGCACCAGATCATCAGCAAACTGTAGACATTTGACTTCAGATTCTAGTAGGGTGATGCCGGGTGCTGCAGACTGTTGCCCTCGCCAATTCGTTGATATATATGTTGAAGGGGGTTGGGCTTAAAGCTGCATCCTTGTCTCACCCCTCGGCCCTGTGGGAAGAAATATGTGTTTATTTGCATTGGATTTTATAACGTCGTATGTTTTTCCTCCAGCACTGCTTTCCAACCATTTGTATTGCTGACCCTCTGAGTCGACCCTCAGACCCTCTGAGTCGACCCTCAGACCCTCTGAGTCGACCCTCAGACCCTCAGGCCAAATTAAGTCAAAAGCTTTTTTGAAATCAGTAAAGCATGAGAAGTATTTGCCTTTGTTTTGTTTGTTTGTGAATTAGGGTGTTCAGGGTGAATATGTGGTCTGTGGTTTGATCATTTGGTAAAAAGCCAATTTGACATTTGCTCAGTACATTGTTTTCGTTGAGGAAATGTATCAGTCTGCTGTTAATGATAAGGCAGAGGATTTTTCCAAGGTTGCTGTTGACGCATATTCCACGGTAGTTGTTGGGGTCAAATTTGTCTCCACTTTTGTGATCAGTCCTTGGTTCCAAATATTTGGGAAGATGCCAGAGCTGAGGATAATTTAAAAAAGTTTAAGGATATCCAATTGAAAATTTGCGGTCTGTTTAATTTGATAATTTCATTCAGGATCAACACCACAAGCCTTTTTGGGTTGGAGGGTTTGCATTTTGTCCTGTAGTTCATTCAATGCAATTGGAGAATCCAGTGGGTTCTGGTTCTGGATCTTTAATAGTTGATTCTAAGATCATGTATGTTTTTGCTGTTTGTTCTCTCTTATAGAGCTAAAAGGATTGGAGAAGTGGTTTACCCAGACATCTCCATTTTTGGATTGATAACTTTTGTGTTGTTTGTTTAGTGTTTTCCAATTTTCCCAGAAGAGGTTAGATTCTATGGATTCTTCAGTTACATTGAGCTGATTTCTGACTTGCTGTTCCTTCTTTTTCCGTAGTTTATTTCTGTATTGTTTTAGTGATTCACAGTAGTGAAGGTGTAGGCTCAGGTTTTCTGGGTCTCTATGTTTTTGTTTGGATAGGTTTCTCTATTTCTTTTTTATGAATTTGCGTTCTTCATCAAACCATTTGTCCTTGCTGATAATTTTATTATGTTGTCCACTTGAAATGTTTTGATTTGATAGGCAAGCTGAGAGGTCAAATATACTGTTTAGTTGTCTACTGCCAAGTTTACACCTTCACGATTGCAGTGAAATGTTTTGTCCAGGAAGTTGCCTAGAAGGGATTGAATTTGTTGTTGCTTAATTGTTTTTTGTTAGGTTTCTACACTATTTACCTTTCTTCTATAACATGTCATAATAGTGTCCAGTTCCTTCGGCTTTGATGCCTCATGATTCGGTATTGCTCTGTTCAAGTAGACTGTGATTCTGGTGTGATCTGATAGGGGTGTCAGTGGGCTGACTGTGAATGCTCTGAGAGACTCTGGGTTGAGGTCAGTGATAATGTAGTCTACAGTACTACTGTGAAAAGATGAGCTATAGGGGTACCTACCATAGGAGTCCCCTCAAAGCGTACCATTGACTATGCACAGACCCAACGTGTGACAGAGGTGCAGGAGTTGTGACCCATTTTTGTTGGTTGTTTTGTCATAGTTGTGTCTTGGGAGGCATATTTGGGAGGGAATGCTGTCACCTCCAGGTAGGTGTTTGTCCCCGTGTGCTAAGACTGTCAGGTTCGTGTCCAGTTCTGACATTTAGGTCGCCACAGACTAGTACATGTCCCTGGGCCTGGAAATGCTTGATCTCCCCCTCTAGGATGGAGAAGCTGTCATCGTTAAATTATACTGTAGGTAGCACACAGTCTCTTCTCTTCATCTCTCCATCTCCCTCTGCCCCCCCCCCTCTCTCTCTCGCTTTTACTTCTCTCTCTGTCAGTCTCTCTCTATCAGTCAGTCCCCCCTTCTCTCGCTCTCTCTCTCGCTTATACTTCTCTCTCTGTCAGTCTCTCTCTATCAGTCCCCCCCCCCTCTCTCTCGCTTTTACGTCTCTCTCTGTCAGTCTCTCTCTATCAGTCCCCCCCCCTCTCTCGCGCTTTTACGTCTCTCTCTGTCAGTCTCTCTCTATCAGTCCCCCCCCCTCTCTCTCGCTTTTACGTCTCGCTCTGTCAGTCTCTCTCTATCAGCCCCCCCCCCTCTCTCGCGCTTTTACGTCTCTCTCTGTCAGTCTCTCTCAATCAGTCCCCCCCCCCTCTCTCTCTCTCGCTCGGTGTTCAGCATATCCGAGAGGAGTGACTTGGGGACAAGAGAACTAATACTATTGTCAGAAAATGAATTCAAGGAAATATGAGATATGGAACTGAATGGAAGTGGATAATTGTTTTCTGTACGTATTATTCATCACATCATATCTACACCTTATCTTGTTATAAGTCTGTAAGTTCTTAGCCTTTCACATGGAGGCTACTGGTCTATAGAAAACCAAGCCTTTCACATGGAGGCTACTGGTCTATAGAAAACCAAGCCTTTCACATGGAGGCTACTGGTCTATAGAAAACCAAGCCTTTCACATGGAGGCTACTGGTCTATAGAAAACCAAGCCTTTCACATGGAGGCTACTGGTCTATAGAAAACCAAGCCTTTCACATGGAGGCTACTGGTCTATAGAAAACCAAGCCTTTCACATGGAGGCTACTGGTCTATAGAAAACCAAGCCTTTCACATGGAGGCTACTGGTCTATAGAAAACCAAGCCTTTCACATGGAGGCTACTGGTCTATAGAAAACCAAGCCTTTCACATGGAGGCTACTGGTCTATAGAAAACCAAGCCTTTCACATGGAGGCTACTGGTCTATAGAAAACCAAGCCTTTCACATGGAGGCTACTGGTCTACAGAAAACCAAGCCTTTCACATGGAGGCTACTGGTCTACAGAAAACCAAGCCTTTCACATGGAGGCTACTGGTCTATAGAAAACCAAGCCTTTCACATGGAGGCTATTGGTCGATAGAAAACCAAGCCTTTCACATGGAGGCTACTGGTCTACAGAAAACCAAGCCTTTCACATGGAGGCTACTGGTCTATAGAAAACCAAGCCTTTCACATGGAAGACACTGGTTTATCTATCCATCTCAACAATAAAGTAGCAGGGAGGCTTCAGTGTCTGAAAAAATGAAAGACGACAGTAGAGCAAGTCATTATCATCAAGCTTTTAATTCAACATTGATAACACTATCACAACCTCCCTTCACAGTAAATATCCCTGTTGCATCAACAGAAACAAAAATATAAATCATTGTCACGGATCCCTCTGGAACTGTGTCATTACGCACACCCGGTCCCCATTTCCCTGATTGTAATTGTATAAATGTGCCCTTTGGTTTCCATTGTCTTGTCGATTATTGTTCCTATGTCTGTTTGTCGTGTGAGTAGTTGTGATGTGTTGTTTTGGCTTTCGTGTTGCTTGTATTGTGCAGATGATTACGGGTCTCGTCCTGTGTGGTATCATTGTGTGTGTGTGTGTTATGGGTCTCGTCCTGTGTGGTATCATTGTGTGTGTGTGTTACGGGTCTCGTCCCGTGTGGTATCATTGTGTGTGTGTGTTACGGGTCTCGTCCTGTGTGGTATCATTGTGTGTGTGTATGTTACGGGTCTTGTCCTGTGTGGTATCATTGTGTGTGTGTGTTACGGGTCTAGTCCTGTGTGGTATCATTGTGTGTGTGTGTGTTACGGGTCTCGTCCTGTTTGGTATCATTGTGTGTGTGTGTTATGGGTCTCGTCCTGTGTGGTATCATTGTGTGTGTGTGTTACGGGTCTCGTCCTGTGTGGTATCATTGTGTGTGTGTGTTACGGGTCTCGTCCTGTGTGGTATCATTGTGTGTGTGTGTTACGGGTCTCGTCCTGTGTGGTATCATTGTGTGTGTGTGTTACGGGTCTCGTCCTGTGTGGTATCATTGTGTGTGTGTGTTACGGGTCTCGTCCTGTGTGGTATCATTGTGTGTGTGTGTTACGGGTCTCGTCCTGTGTGGTATCATTGTGTGTGTGTGTTACGGGTCTCGTCCTGTGTGGTATCATTGTGTGTGTGTGTTACGGGTCTCGTCCTGTGTGGTATCATTGTGTGTGTGTGTTACGGGTCTCGTCCTGTGTGGTATCATTGTGTGTGTGTGTTACGGGTCTCGTCCTGTGTGGTATCATTGTGTGTGTGTGTTACGGGTCTCGTCCTGTGTGGTATCATTGTGTGTGTGTGTTACGGGTCTCGTCCTGTGTGGTATCATTGTGTGTGTGTGTTACGGGTCTCGTCCTGTTTGGTATCATTGTGTGTGTGTGTTACGGGACTCGTCCTGTGTGGTATCATTGTGTGTGTGTGTTACTGGTCTCGTCCTGTGTGGTATCATTGTGTGTGTGTGTGTTACGGGTCTCGTCCTGTGTGGTATCATTGTGTGTGTGTGTTACTGGTCTCGTCCTGTGTGGTATCATTGTGTGTGTGTGTTACGGGTCTCGTCCTGTGTGGTATCATTGTGTGTGTGTGTGTTACGGGTCTCGTCCTGTGTGGTATCATTGTGTGTGTGTGTTACGGGTCTCGTCCTGTGTGGTATCATTGTGTGTGTGAGTGTTACGGGTCTCGTCCTGTGTGGTATCATTGTGTGTGTGTGTGTGTGTGTTACGGGTCTCGTCCTGTGTGGTATCATTGTGTGTGTGTGTTACGGGTATCGTCCTGTGTGGTATCATTGTGTGTGTGTGTGTGTGTGTGTTACGGGTCTCGTCCTGTGTGGTATCATTGTGTGTGTGTGTGTGTGTGTTACGGGTCTCGTCCTGTGTGCTATCATTGTGTGTGTGTGTGTGTGTGTGTGTGTTACGGGTCTCGTCCTGTGTGGTATCATTGTGTGTGTGTGTGTGTGTGTGTTACGGGTCTCGTCTTGTGTGGTATCATTGTGTGTGTGTGTGTTGCGGGTCTCGTCCTGTGTGGTATCATTGTGTGTGTGTGTGTGTTACGGGTCTCGTCCTGTGTGGTATCATTGTGTGTGTGTGTTACGGGTCTCGTCCTGTGTGGTATCATTGTGTGTGTGTGTGTGTGTGTTACGGGTCTCGTCCTGTGTGGTATCATTGTGTGTGTGTGTGTGTGTTACGGGTCTCGTCCTGTGTGCTATCATTGTGTGTGTGTGTGTGTGTGTGTGTGTTACGGGTCTCGTCCTGTGTGGTATCATTGTGTGTGTGTGTGTGTGTGTGTGTTACGGGTCTCGTCCTGTGTGGTATCATTGTGTGTGTGTGTGTTGCGGGTCTCGTCCTGTGTGGTATCATTGTGTGTGTGTGTGTGTTACGGGTCTCGTCCTGTGTGGTATCATTGTGTGTGTGTGTGTTACGGGTCTCGTCCTGTGTGGTATCATTGTGTGTGTGTGTTACGGGTCTCGTCCTGTGTGGTATCATTGTGTGTGTGTGTGTTACGGGTCTCGTCCTGTGTGGTATCATTGTGTGTGTGTGTTACGGGTCTCGTCCTGTGTGGTATCATTGTGTGTGTGTGTGTTACGGGTCTCATCCTGGTGTATTTATTCGAGGTACTCCTCGCTCTTTTGTTTTGGGTTTCGACCCTGTGTTTTGTATACGTGTTTGTTTGGTCTTCGTCCCCGTGCCTTTACACGGCACGCTGTAATTTGGGTAAATAAAAAAAAATCCTGCGCCTGTCCCCCGATCCCTTTATACCAGCGTGACAATCACCTTGTATATTTATATTTGTTCTCCTCAGTCGGTGTTGGTGGGTGTCCCAAAAGGCCCTGGTCAAAAATAGTGCACTAAATAGGGAATGAGGTGTCATTTGGGGACTTAACCTTGGTGTATAATATAACAGCCAATCAATTCCTGATTAGGGACTCTGGTTGGGGTCGTGCTGGTTCAGCCGTGGGTCAAGTTGGTATTTTAACTCATATCTCATTTGTCATGCTGATTTCATTGCTCAACCATTCATTAAACCAGATAAGCCCTCTAACCCTAGCTCTGCCCACCCTGACATATGACAAAGTCTTTCAATGCCAGAGGAGGGGGGAGAGGGGGGAGAGGGGGGAAGGAGGAAAGGGGAGTGTGCGTGTGTGTGTGTGCATTCGTGAGTGTGTGTGTGTGTGTGTGTGTGTGTGCGCAAGCATTCATGTTTGTGTGTTCTGTCCACTACATCCAACCTCTACACAACCACAGGAATCAGACAGTGTGTGTTCTGTCCTCTACACAACCACAGGAATCAGACAGTGTGTGTTTGGCCCTCTACATCCAACCTCTACACAACCACAGGAATCAGACAGTGTGTGTTTGGCCCTCTACATCCAACCTCTACACAACCACAGGAATCAGACAGTGTGAGTTCTGTCCTCTACATCCAACCTCTACACAACCACAGGAATCAGACGGTGTGAGTTCTGTCCTCTACATCCAACCTCTACACAACCACAGGAATCAGACAGTGTGAGTTCTGTCCTCTACATCCAACCTCTACACAACCACAGGAATCAGACAGTGTGTGTTCTGTCCTCTACATCCAACCTCTACACAATCACAGGAATCAGACAGTGTGTGTTTGGTCCTCTACATCCAACCTCTACACAACCACAGGAATCAGACAGTGTGAGTTCTGTTCTCTACATCCAACCTCTACACAACCGCAGGAATCAGACAGTGTGAGTTCTGTCCTCTACATCCAACCTCTACACAACCACAGGAATCAGACAGTGTGCGTTCTGTCCTTTACATCCAACCTCTACACAACCACAGGAATCAGACCGTGTGAGTTCTGTCCTCTACATCCAACCTCTACACAACCACAGGAATCAGACAGTGTGAGTTCTGTCCTCTACATCCAACCTCTACACAACCACAGGAATCAGACAGTGTGTGTTCTGTCCTCTACAGAACCACAGGAATCAGACAGTGTGTGTTTGGTCCTCTACATCCAACCTCTACACAACCACAGGAATCAGACAGTGTGTGTTTGGTCCTCTACATCCAACCTCTACACAACCACAGGAATCAGACGGTGTGAGTTCTGTCCTCTACATCCAACCTCTACACAACCACAGGAATCAGACAGTGTGAGTTCTGTCCTCTACATCCAACCTCTACACAACCACAGGAATCAGACAGTGTGAGTTCTGTCCTCTACATCCAACCTCTACACAACCACAGGAATCAGACAGTGTGAGTTCTGTCCTCTACATCCAACCTCTACACAACCACAGGAATCAGACAGTGTGCGTTCTGTCCTTTACATCCAACCTCTACACAACCACAGGAATCAGACCGTGTGAGTTCTGTCCTCTACATCCAACCTCTACACAACCACAGGAATCAGACAGTGTGTGTTTGGTCCTCTACATCCAACCTCTACACAACCACAGGAATCAGACAGTGTGTGTTTGGCCCTCTACATCCAACCTCTACACAACCACAGGAATCAGACAGTGTGTGTTTGGCCCTCTACATCCAACCTCTACACAACCACAGGAATCAGACAGTGTGTGTTTGGACCTCTACATCCAACCTCTACACAACCACAGGAATCAGACAGTGTGAGTTCTGTCCTCTACATCCAACCTCTACACAACCACAGGAATCAGACAGTGTGAGTTCTGTCCTCTACATCCAACCTCTACACAACCACAGGAATCAGACAGTGTGAGTTCTGTCCTCTACATCCAACCTCTACACAACCACAGGAATCAGACAGTGTGAGTTCTGTCCTCTACATCCAACCTCTACACAACCACAGGAATCAGACAGTGTGAGTTCTGTCCTCTACATCCAACCTCTACACAACCACAGGAATCAGACAGTGTGTGTTCTGTCCTCTACATCCAACCTCTACACAACCACAGGAATCAGACAGTGTGTGTTCTGTCCTCTACAGAACCACAGGAATCAGACAGTGTGTGTTTGGTCCTCTACATCCAACCTCTACACAACCACAGGAATCAGACGGTGTGAGTTCTGTCCTCTACATCCAACCTCTACACAACCACAGGAATCAGACAGTGTGTGTTTGGTCCTCTACATCCAACCTCTACACAACCACAGGAATCAGACGGTGTGAGTTCTGTCCTCTACATCCAACCTCTACACAACCACAGGAATCAGACAGTGTGAGTTCTGTCCTCTACATCCAACCTCTACACAACCACAGGAATCAGACAGTGTGAGTTCTGTCCTCTACATCCAACCTCTACACAACCACAGGAATCAGACAGTGTGAGTTCTGTCCTCTACATCCAACCTCTACACAACCACAGGAATCAGACAGTGTGAGTTCTGTCCTCTACACAACCACAGGAATCAGACAGTGTGAGTTCTGTCCTCTACATCCAACCTCTACACAACCACAGGAATCAGACAGTGTGAGTTCTGTCCTCTACATCCAACCTCTACACAACCACAGGAATCAGACAGTGTGAGTTCTGTCCTCTACATCCAACCTCTACACAACCACAGGAATCAGACAGTGTGAGTTCTGTCCTCTACATCCAACCTCTACACAACCACAGGAATCAGACAGTGTGAGTTCTGTCCTCTACATCCAACCTCTACACAACCACAGGAATCAGACAGTGTGTGTTCTGTCCTCTACATCCAACCTCTACACAACCACAGGAATCAGACAGTGTGAGTTCTGTCCTCTACACAACCACAGGAATCAGACAGTGTGAGTTCTGTCCTCTACATCCAACCTCTACACAACCACAGGAATCAGACAGTGTGAGTTCTGTCCTCTACATCCAACCTCTACACAACCACAGGAATCAGACAGTGTGAGTTCTGTCCTCTACATCCAACCTCTACACAACCACAGGAATCAGACAGTGTGAGTTCTGTCCTCTACATCCAACCTCTACACAACCACAGGAATCAGACAGTGTGAGTTCTGTCCTCTACACAACCACAGGAATCAGACAGTGTGAGTTCTGTCCTCTACACAACCACAGGAATCAGACAGTGTGAGTTCTGCCCTCTACACAACCACAGGAATCAGACAGTGTGAGTTCTGTCCTCTACACAACCACAGGAATCAGACCATGTGTTTTCTGTAATAATCACCACAGAACGTTCCCCAAGCGTTCTCATTGTTGTGTCTTTACTATCATTAAATAGTTTTTTTATCAAAGATTCTCTGTAATTAGTATTACGCGATCGACTGATTAATCATGTAACTGTAATTAACTAGGAAGTCGGGGCAGCAAGGAAAAATATTCAGAATACAAGGTTATAATTTCCTAATATAACCTTTCAGATATTTTCATATCTGATCAATTAATCATTTACTTTACCTCACGTTAGTCTCATTCCAAACGTCGTAAATTGTTGGTTATCTGCACGAACCCAGTCTTCACTATGAGACATCCATACATCAATTGTCTTCAATCATTTATTTACTACTAACTAAGTAATTCACAGAAATGCATAAACAAACAGTAAATATGGTTACAAGAAATGATAGGAGAATGTTCCCTAGTGGGCTAAACCGGCATGACGGCTTGTTAAACAAAACTACAGAGTTGATCATTATAATAATTGAAATGCTTATCCTTTACACATGAACGCTCACTCATTTGGGAACAATTGCAATCAATATATACATTTACGCTCAGTGTTTCATCTTGATCACTGGTGAAAAGTTTGTTTCTTTTGTAGAATTATCCGTCTCTCGTCCTCTCTCGGGTGTGGTTAGAGGGGATAGTTCAGAGTGACATTCATTTGTTTCGTTATAGAATGGGTGTTTCGGCGGACGTCGTTCTTCGCGTTCAATGATACCGAATTCCTATCTGCAGACTAGTAATTAATATCAAATACTTGTTCTTATTCTGTCAGTATCGATAGTCTAAGAGTTTAACCACGTGGTATGGTTAAAAGATTCAGCAATGGTCTACAACCTTTGTCCTCTCCTAATGGAGAAAAACATGGTCTGGTGATAATTTCTCAAAGTTGGGTTTAATTCGGAATTGCAGAAAAGGGGCTGTCCCAGGACGCCTGACCCTAACTGGGCTCAGGGGCAGTCCCCTGATTTAGTTAACTCCAATTCCCTTTTTGAGTTTTCCTTCATTAAACAGTCCAAAATCACATTGTAAAATTGTGTAAACAGTGTCATACTCACTCATTAATCTTATACAACAATTAGATGTAAACCTCATATCTGAGGCCACACCGTCTCACATAAGCTTCCCCAAGTTGTAACAAACGGACCAGTTCATAGCTGGATTCTTCACCGATCTTCTATACTTCCTCCAGAACAGGAAATTTGTTCGGACCTCGAGTTCTGTGAGGTGGAAGAAATTCCCCTGTTCTCTATGAAAATTTACTCTCTCTATACTGTGTGTCCATGAGGAGATCCTCGGGAATTTATGACGTCTCTCTGACCACAGCAGCCTAGTTGGGGGAGGCAGGGAGAGGGGGATGGTGCTCGCCACACCCAAAGAGGGCAACGTCATGACACCATTTGTCAACATTCAACAAATGTTTTATGCAAAAAGTGTACAATCATCAGGACAACCGGACAGTTTTAGTGTTATGAGAAGATTTGCCGCAACCTAACAAATCTTCTGGGAACTTTCACAGACGCAAGTTTGGTTTGCTGGGTGTGTTCCGTTCTCTCCATCCAGCGTCTATACAACCACAGAGATCAGACAGTGGGATAGTAACCAGCTAACCTCTATACAACCACAGGGATCAGACAGTGGGATAGTAACCAGCTAACCTCTATACAACCACAGAGATCAGACAGTGGGATAGTAACCAGCTAACCTCTATACAACCACAGAGATCAGACAATGGGATAGTACCCAGCTAACCTCTATACAACCACAGAGATCAGACAGTGGGATAGTAACCAGCTAACCTCTATACAACCACAGGGATCAGACAGTGGGATAGTACCCAGCTAACATCTATATAACCACAGAGATCAGACAGTGGGATCCGTGGGATAGTACCCAGCTAACATCTATATAACCACAGAGATCAGACAGTGGGATCCGTGGGATAGTAACCAGCTAACATCTATATAACCACAGTGGGATCCGTGGGATAGTAACCAGCTAACCTCTATACAACCACAGAGATCAGACAGTGGGATCCGTGGGATAGTAACCAGCTAACCTCTATATAACCACAGAGATCAGACAGTGGGATCCGTGGGATAGTAACCAGCTAACCTCTATACAACCACAGAGATCAGACAGTGGGATAGTAACCAGCTAACCTCTATACAACCACAGGGATCAGACAGTGGGATAGTAACCAGCTAACATCTATATAACCACAGAGATCAGACAGTGGGATCCGTGGGATAGTAACCAGCTAACCTCTATATAACCACAGAGATCAGACAGTGGGATCCGTGGGATAGTAACCAGCTAACCTCTATATAACCACAGAGATCAGACAGTGGGATCCGTGGGATAGTAACCAGCTAACATCTATATAACCACAGAGATCAGACAGTGGGATAGTAACCAGCTAAACTCTATACAACCACAGGGATCAGACAGTGGGATAGTAACCAGCTAACATCTATACAACCACAGGGATCAGACAGTGGGATAGTACCCAGCTAACATCTATATAACCACAGAGATCAGACAGTGGGATCCGTGGGATAGTACCCAGCTAACATCTATATAACCACAGAGATCAGACAGTGGGATCCATGGGATAGTACCCAGCTAACATCTATATAACCACAGAGATCAGACAGTGGGATCCGTGGGATAGTAACCAGCTAACCTCTATACAACCACAGAGATCAGACAGTGGGATCCGTGGGATAGTAACCAGCTAACCTCTATATAACCACAGAGATCAGACAGTGGGATCCGTGGGATAGTAACCAGCTAACCTCTATACAACCACAGAGATCAGACAGTGGGATAGTAACCAGCTAACCTCTATACAACCACAGGGATCAGACAGTGGGATAGTAACCAGCTAACATCTATATAACCACAGAGATCAGACAGTGGGATCCGTGGGATAGTAACCAGCTAACCTCTATACAACCACAGAGATCAGACAGTGGGATCCGTGGGATAGTAACCAGCTAACCTCTATATAACCACAGAGATCAGACAGTGGGATCCGTGGGATAGTAACCAGCTAACATCTATATAACCACAGAGATCAGACAGTGGGATAGTAACCAGCTAACATCTATACAACCACAGGGATCAGACAGTGGGATAGTACCCAGCTAACATCTATATAACCACAGAGATCAGACAGTGGGATCCGTGGGATAGTACCCAGCTAACATCTATATAACCACAGAGATCAGACAGTGGGATCCGTGGGATAGTACCCAGCTAACATCTATATAACCACAGAGATCAGACAGTGGGATCCGTGGGATAGTAACCAGCTAACCTCTATATAACCACAGAGATCAGACAGTGGGATCCGTGGGATAGTAACCAGCTAACCTCTATACAACCACAGAGATCAGACAGTGGGATAGTAACCAGCTAACCTCTATACAACCACAGGGATCAGACAGTGGGATAGTAACCAGCTAACATCTATATAACCACAGAGATCAGACAGTGGGATAGTAACCAGCTAAACTCTATACAACCACAGGGATCAGACAGTGGGATAGTAACCAGCTAACATCTATATAACCACAGAGATCAGACAGTGGGATAGTAACCAGCTAAACTCTATACAACCACAGGGATCAGACAGTGGGATAGTAACCAGCTAACATCTATATAACCACAGAGATCAGACAGTGGGATAGTAACCAGCTAAACTCTATACAACCACAGGGATCAGACAGTGGGATCCGTGGGATAGTAACCAGTCGACATCTATTGCATCACTTTAAAGATCAAAGTCTTTTCCCCGACTCATCATCAGTATAGTGGGGCTCCGGCTGCATTCCAAATGGCACTCCATGCCCTATGTAGTGTACTACTTTTGACCAGGGCCTGAGGGTGTATTTGTATGGTTGAGTTCATAATATGTGTATGCGTCTGTGTGTGTGTGTGTGTATGCATGTCTTAATTCATGTGTGTTTGAGGTTGCTTAGAGCATTAGTAATGCCGCGATCTTCCAGCCAGTGGTGAGAAGGAATTACCATCTGTTAGGACTCTGCTGACATCAAACGCTGTTCTGTTTTCCTGTCAGATAAACACACTCTCCACAGTCTCCTTTAACGCACTCTCTACCTCTAACCCTCAACTCTACAGTCTCACCTAACTCACTGAATATCTCTTCCTCTACTCCTCACAGTCTACAGTCTCCTCTACCTCACTGACTATCTCTACCTCTCACACTACACTCTCCTACCTCACTTACTATCTCTACCCCTACCTCTCACACTACACTCTCCTACCTCACTGACTATCTCTACCTCTACCCCTCACACTACACTCTCCTACCTCACTGACTATCTCTACCTCTACCCCTCACACTACACTCTCCTACCTCACTCACTATCTCTACCTCTACTTCTCACACTACACTCTCCTACCTCACTGACTATCTCTACCTCTACCCCTCACACTACACTCTCCTACCTCACTGACTATCTTTACCTCTACCCCTCACACTACACTCTCCTACCTCACTTACTATCTCTACCCCTACCTCTCACACTACATTCTCCTACCTCACTGACTATCTCTACCTCTCACACTACACTCTCCTACCTCACTTACTATCTCTACCCCTACCTCTCACACTACATTCTCCTACCTCACTGACTATTTCTACCTCTACCCCTCACACTACACTCTCCTACCTCACTGACTATCTCTATCTCTACCCCTCACACTACACTCTCCTACCTCACTGACTATCTCTACCCCTCACACTACACTCTCCTACCTCACTGACTATCTCTACCCCTCACACTACACTCTCCTACCTCACTGACTATCTCTACCCCTCACACTACACTCTCCTACCTCACTGACTATCTCTACCCCTCACACTACACTCTCCTACCTCACTGACTATCTCTACCCCTCACACTACACTCTCCTACCTCACTGACTATCTCTACCCCTCACACTACACTCTCCTACCTCACTGACTATCTCTATCTCTACTCCTCACACTACAGTCTCCTAACTCACTATCTATATCTCTGGTTCTTCTCTGTTCTAGCTTTCTCCTACAAACTAATCTGATAGTTGATTACAGGCCTGTTGTCAGATGAGCTGACTTCTGCCTAGGGCTGTGGCGGTCATTCAATTTTGTCAGCTGGTGATTGTCAAGCAAATAACTGCCGGTCTCATGGCAATTTACCATTAATTAACATAAACACGCTTGGCATCTGACTTCCACGCATATCCTACAAGCCACTGATGCACCATCATATTTTAGACAGGTCTAAAGAAAATATAGTCTATTTCAGAAGAAATTGTACTTATGTTCAGCCCTGATATGGCTTTGCCATATGGCTGAGGGCTACACTAGTTCATTCAGCAGACACGATTTGCTTAGAATACCATGGCATTAATATTATATTATAGTATGAAGAATACAATTGAACACAGCTGAATAAAATAGAAAGGATATTTTCTCCAAATGATTTGAGGGAGTGCTCACATGCGGCCGTTCCTTGTTGAGCAGTTAACAAAGTAACAGGTCCTCCTATATGCTCCATTTAGAGTTATTTATGTAACTTTAGTTGTGATACGAAACATTGGCCTATATGTTTTGATTTTTTCTACATTCTAAGGCTGCATGATGCTGCTCTAATGATGATTTGAAACAAAGTTTCGTGAAAGGCATGAGCTCTAATTAGTTTATTCTGCAGGCTGCACACACTTCATCAGTCTCTCATTCACAATTTGACAAGCACTTGATCATTTTCAAAACAGGCCTCGAATTCTCTGGCGGCATCCCCTTTGTGGGGCCATAATTCCCCCTAAAAAAATGAATGGCTTTTGTGGCCAAAGTGGCCGTTGTGCCCTTGGGCTGAATATAATCATTATAATTCCCTTCTCCTGGCTGCTGTGCTCCAAAGCACCTCTCACTCACATGGCTCTCTCAGATATCTCAATTCTTATTAGCCAATGGCGTCACGTGATCAGTCCTTCTCACAGGCTCACAGTGAAGACAAACACGTCAGGGACGCTGAAGAAGTTAGAGGAACTGTCCACATTTACTTTCCATCTGCCAACAAGATAAGTAGGCCTAATGACAGCAAAAGCACTAGCATATGTCAAACTACTCTCCCCCATAGTACAAACGTTGACCTATTCTATTGGTCAACTTGTCCTTCTGTGCAATAAATAAATATTCAAAAAATAAACTGAGACAGTTTAATACAACCACTTGCATCAACAAAAACATTTAAAAGCAACAAGGCTGATGCAACAGACCAGAACATTTAGCTTAACTATTAGGCTATTTCTTCACATTATAAGCACAGCAATGCGAACACAACAGTAGGCTATAAGCACGAATGTTCCAAAATGCAATCAATTAGCGGGAAAACACTGTTCTCAAAAGTCACCGTAAATACGATTATGCACATAATTCTTTATTATAAAAGGTGCATTTTTGTGAAAATGATCTTCCCCAAACCTGAAACTTAAGCACTGCCTTTTTATATCATGAATCAAGGTAAGAACCAAATGCAGACTGTGTGAAGTAACAATGTTTATTACAACAGCAGGGGCAGGGAAACAACAGGTCAAGGCAGGCAGGGGTCGATAATCCAGAGTAGAGGTCAAGGTACTCCTCTCTGGGTGCAGGTATAGGGCACCCCTCAGCAGGTAAAACAGAACTAGACAATAATTTGTGCTAGGTGTGATATCCATCCTAAATAGCTCGGGCTAATGTTCCTATCAACTCAGTAAGAACAGCAGGCTAATGTTCCTATCAACAGATTAAGAACAGCAGGCTAATGTTCCTATCAACTCAGTAAGAACAGCAGGCTAATGTTCCTATCAACTCAGTAAGAACAGCAGGCTAATGTTCCTATCAACTCAGTAAGAACAGCAGGCTAATGTTCCTATCAACTCAGTAAGAACAGCAGGCTAATGTTCCTATCAACTCAGTAAGAACAGCAGGCTAATGTTCCTATCAACTCAGTAAGAACAGCAGGCTAATGTTCCTATCAACTCAGTAAGAACAGCAGGCTAATGTTCCTATCAACTCAGTAAGAACAGCAGGCTAATGTTCCTATCAACTCAGTAAGAACAGCAGGCTAATGTTCCTATCAACTCAGTAAGAACAGCAGGCTAATGTTCCTATCAACTCAGTAAGAACAGCAGGCTAATGTTCCTATCAACTCAGTAAGAACAGCAGGCTAATGTTCCTATCAACTCAGTAAGAACAGCAGGCTAATGTTCCTATCCACTCAGTAAGAACAGCAGGCTAATGTTCCTATCCACTCAGTAAGAACAGCAGGCTAATGTTCCTATCAACTCAGTAAGAACAGCAGGCTAATGTTCCTATCAACTCAGTAAGAACAGCAGGCTAATGTTCCTATCAACTCAGTAAGAACAGCAGGCTAATGTTCCTATCAACTCAGTAAGAACAGCAGGCTAATGTTCCTATCAACTCAGTAAGAACAGCAGGCTAATGTTCCTATCAACTCAGTAAGAACAGCAGGCTAATGTTCCTATCAACTCAGTAAGAACAGCAGGCTAATGTTCCTATCAACTCAGTAAGAACAGCAGGCTAATGTTCCTATCAACTCAGTAAGAACAGCAGGCTAATGTTCCTATCCACTCAGTAAGAACAGCAGGCTAATGTTCCTATCCACTCAGTAAGAACAGCAGGCTAATGTTCCTATCCACTCAGTAAGAACAGCAGGCTAATGTTCCTATCCACTCAGTAAGAACAGCAGGCTAATGTTCCTATCCACTCAGTAAGAACAGCAGGCTAATGTTCCTATCCACTCAGTAAGAACAGCAGGCTAATGTTCCTATCAACTCAGTAAGAACAGCAGGCTAATGTTCCTATCAACTCAGTAAGAACAGCAGGCTAATGTTCCTATCAACTCAGTAAGAACAGCAGGCTAATGTTCCTATCAACTCAGTAAGAACAGCAGGCTAATGTTCCTATCAACTCAGTAAGAACAGCAGGCTAATGTTCCTATCAACTCAGTAAGAACAGCAGGCTAATGTTCCTATCAACTCAGTAAGAACAGCAGGCTAATGTTCCTATCAACTCAGTAAGAACAGCAGGCTAGTCTTTAAAACAGATGTTTTATTGGTATGTAACTGTTATGAAAGTTGTTTTGTCAATTTAGTTTTGTATTTAAACGGCACTTTAAAGGTGTACATGACACTGCAACAACATTTCCCCAAGAGGACAATAAAGTCAGTAAGTAAGTACAGGATAACAGGCAGGCTCAGGGTCAGGTCAAGTAGGCGGGTAGAGGGTAAGGAAAGGCAAAGGTCAAAAACCAGGAAGATGAGAAAAAGAGAGACTAGGGAAAACCAGGAGCTGAGACAAAACGCTGGTAAGCTTGAACAAACAAGATGAACTGGCAACAAACAGACAGAAAACACAGGTATAAATACACAGGGGATAATGAGGAAGATGGGTGACACCTGGAGGGGGGTGGAGACAGTTAGGCTCTTACGCCGGTTGTAAAGCAGATTAATGTGCTTAATTTTAAGAAATTATTTGGCCACTTTTGTTGTGGTACAAACCTTATCAGAACATGTAGGCCTATGGGCTAGACTACAAGAGGTGTGCAACTATGATTTGAAAAAGTAGCAAATAAAAGGTATGCGCTGTTTCTTACCTTACTGCACACTAGCTGGGTATCATTCACAGGTGACAATACATCTTTCACAGGTGACAATACATCTTTCACAGGTGATAATACATCATTCACAGGTGATAATACATCTTTCACAGGTGACAATACATCTATCACAGGTGACAATACATCTTTCACAGGTGACAATACATCATTCACAGGTGACAATACATCTTTCACAGGTGATGATACATCTATCACAGGTGACAATACATCTTTCACAGGTGACAATACATCTTTCACAGGTGACAATACATCTTTCACAGGTGATAATACATCTTTCACAGGTGACAATACATCTATCACAGGTGACAATACATCTTTCACAGGTGATAATACATCATTCACAGGTGACAATACATCATTCACAGGTGACAATACATCTTTCACAGGTGATGATACATCTATCACAGGTGACAATACATCTTTCACAGGTGACAATACATCTATCACAGGTGACAATACATCTTTCACAGGTGATAATACATCATTCACAGGTAATAATACATCTTTCACAGGTGATAGGCTTATATTGTCACCCATCAGACTATTCTTAATTTAATGTTCTCTTTAAATATAATAAATATCATAGGTGTGAAATGAGTTTTGATTTAGAATGGACCATTATCATGCACCTGTCTCGGAACAGGGGCAGGGGAAAATACATGTCATCTATTAAATAGCGAATGAAGGACGCTTTTCCCTTGGTTCATTTTCATGCCATCCAGGTAGGCTATACTCCTGTTGTAAAGCGAAGCAATGTGCTTAATATTAGGAAAGTTGAGAAATTAATATACGTGGCCTAGCCTATAGAAAGCTGATGGGATCCTCTTTTTAATAGAGGCCATCAAAACTCTGTTTCTCACACAATTGCATAGCCTATAAAAATGTTGCACAACATGAGCTCATGTGTTTGGTTAGATTTTCTATGACATATACATTAATGTCAGAGTGATTAGAGGGACAATAGAATGCTGAGTACCAGACAGTTATCAAGTTTGGCAGGTTACTAATGACTAATCAGTAGCATCAGAGCTTGAAGAATGACCGGTCACTGTAAGAGCCCTACTTCTGCCTACACACCTGGCTTGACTGAGCTTTAGGTGAATGCTGCAGCACTGAACAACCATTTTGTTAAGTTTCCTTTATGCTGCACTGCCTCTTGAACAGAAACTCCACTCAAAAAAACTCTTATTTTTTTCATTAGTTCAGTGTTGATAAAGTCCCAAAATGTTTTGCACGTCAGCAGTCAAGTTTTCAAGATATTGGACTTTCAAAAAGCAAAGTGTCACCATTCACATCATCATGCAAAATGCATTATAACAATATATAAACACAATATGTAAAGGGTTGGTCCCATGTTTCATGAGCTGATATGAAAAATCCAAGAAATTTTTCAACTCGCACAAAAAGCTTATTTCGCTCAGATTTTGTGCACTAATTTGTTTACATCCCTGTTAATTAGGGCTAGGCGTCATGCTAGCAGGTAACTTCCGGGGAAACTGGAGGGCCTGCAATTCAATAAATAGGTACATACAAGTGTCTTATATCGGTTGAAAGCTTCAATTCTTGTTAATCTAACTGCACTGTCTGATTTATAGTAGCCATTACAGCGAAAGCATGCCATGTGATTGTTTGAGGACGGCACCACACATCAAAATCATTTTCCAACGGCACAGGTTTCATAAATTCACATAACGATTAAATATTCACTTACTTTTTGAAAATCTTCCTCTGATTTGTCATCCAAAGGGTCCCAGCTATAACATGTAGTGTCGTTTTGTTAGCGGAAATCCTTCTTTATCCCAAAAATTCTGTTTAGTTGGGGCCATCGATGAGTAATCCTCGCCCCCCAAAAATAATTCTGGTTGCTTTTTCTTTGGATTTTCTCCTACCATATCTATTGTGTTATAGTCACCTACATTATTTTTTACATTTCTACAAACTTCAAAGTGTTTTCTTTCCAATGATATCCATTATATGCATATCCTGGCTTCAGGGCCTGGGAAACAGGCAGTTTACTTTGGGCACTTCAGTCAGGCGGAAAATGAGAAAAAAGGAACCTAGCCCTAACAAGTTAATGAGCATTTCTGCTTAGCCAAGACAAATCATCCACCTCACAGGTGTGGCATATCAATAAGCTGATTAAACAGCACAATAATCACACAGGTGCATCTTGTGCTGTGGACAATAAAAGGCCACTTTAAAATGTGCAGATTTGTCATGCAACACAATGCTACAGATGTCTCAAATGTCTCAAGCTTTGAGGAAGTGTGCAATTGGCATGCTGACTGCAGGAATGTCCACCAGAGCTGTTGCCAGAAAACTGAATGTTCATTTCTCTACCATAAGCTTCCTACAACATTGTTTTAGAGAATTTGGCAGTACACAAGCCATGTGTAACCACTCCAGCCCAGGACCTCCACATCCAGTTTCTTCACCTGAGGCATCATCGGAGGGATTTGCGGATTTGGTGCTGAGGAGTATTTCTGTCTGTAATTAAAGCCCTTTTGTTGTGAAAAGCTCATTCTGATTGGCTGGGCCTGGCTCAACAGTGGATGGGCCTGATGGCCAAGTGGGTGGGCCTTTGACCTCCTAAGGCCCACCTATGGATAAGCCCCTGCCCAGTCATGTGAAATCCATAGATTAGGACCTAACACATTTATTTCAATGGACTTATTTCCATATATGAACAGTAACTCAGTAAACACTTTGAAATTGTTGCATGTTGCGTTTATATTATATTTTGTTTCAGTATATGATGCACAGAATCCTCTGTGGAAGGAATGTGGAATATGGAGAGATCGTGGGTGTGGGTGTGTGTGACGAGGGCCATTAAGCCAATGTGTCTCCCATTCACGTCACCTCAAGGCTGGGATGCAGGACAAACTGTGCGTGTGTGTGTTTTTGTTTGATTCATAGGGTTAGCATATGTGTGTGTGTGTGTGTGTGTGTGTGTGTGGGGGGGGGGGGGGTCAGAGCCCAGCCAGAGAGAATGTGGTAATACACTAAATGACCCCGTCCGTCTATCTGAGGCATGTTAACAGAAACATGTTAACACACACACATATGCTAATCCTATGAATCAAACACACACACACACACACACACACACACACACACACACACACACACACACACACACACACACACACACACACACACACACACACACACACACACACACACACACACACACACACACACACACACTAACCCTATGAATCAAACACACTCAGGTAAAGTAAAGCGAAGGAGGTCTAAAATAAGGCACATGAAAACAGTGTCCATGGCAACAGACACATATGATATATTCTGTCATCGGTATCCCCCGGAACACAGCCAAATGTGTGTGCCCCTATATGTCCCTGCGTGTCCGTCCCTGTGTGTGTGGCCCTGCGTATGTTCCTGTGTGTGTGGCCCTGTGTGTGTGGCCCTGTGTGTCCACCCTGTGTCCGTCCCTGTGTCGATCCCTGCGTATGTCCCTGTATGTGCCCCTCTGATTGTCTGCAGTCATGGAGCCCAGCCAGAGAGTGTGCCTTCTAGCCTTCATGATCCCATCTGTCTGAGACACAAACACATACACATAATGTTTAGATCGACACATACAATGCATTTGGAAAGTGTTCAGACCCCTTCCCTCGTTCCACAGCCTTATTCTAAAATGGGTTAAATAATTGTTTCCCAAATCAATCTACACACAATACCCCATAATGACAAATCTAAAACACTTTTTTAAAAACGTTTGCACATTTTGGGAATCCAGTAGTAACCAAAAGTGTTAAACAATTCAAAATGTATTTTATATTTGAGATTCTTCAAAGTAGCCACCCTTAGCCTTGAGGCCAGCTTTGCACACTCTTGGAATTCTCTCAACCATCTTCTCCTGGAATGATTTTCAACAGTCTTGAAAGAGTTCCCACATATGCTGAGCACTTGTTGGCTGCTTTTCCTTCACTCTGTGGTCCAACTCATCCATAACCTTCTCAATTGGGTTGAGGTCAGGTGATTGTGGAGTCCAGGTCATCTGATGCAGCACTCCATCACTCTCCTTCTTGGTCAAATAGCCCTTACACAGCCTGGAGGGGGGTTGGGTCATTGTTCTGTCGAAAAACAAATGATAGTCCCACTAAGCACAAACCAGATGTGATGGCGTATCGTGCTTTGAATTCTAAATAAATCACTGACAGTGTCACCAGCAAAGCACCCCCACACCATCTCCTCCATGTTTCAAGGTGGGAACCACACATGGGGAGATCATCCATTCACCTACCCTGCGTCTCACAAAGACATGTCAGTTGGAAACAAAAATCAGACCAAAGGACAGATTTCCACCAGTCTAATGTCCGTTGCTCGTGTTTCTTGGCCCAAGCAAGTCTCTTCTTTTTATTGGTGTCCTTTAGTAGTGTTTTTTTGTGCAGCAATTCAACCATGAAGACCTGATTCACGCAGTCTCCTCTGAGTAGTTGATGTTGAGATGTGTCTGTTACTTGAGCTCCGTGAAGCATTTATTTGGGCTGCAATCTGAGGTGCAGTTAACTCTAATGAACTTATCCTCTGCAGCATAGGTAACTCTGTTTCTTCCTTTCCTGTGGCGGTCCTCATGAGAGCCAGTTTCATCATAGCGCTTGATGGTTTTTGCGACTGCACTTGAATAAACTTTCGAAGTTCTTGACATTTTCCGTATTGACTGACCTTCATGTCTTAAAGTGATGAAGGACTGTTGTTTATCCATGCTTATTTGAGCTGTTCTTGCCATAATATGAACTTGGTCTTTTACCAAATAGGGCTATCTTCTGTATACCACCCCTACCTTGTCATAACTCAACTGATTGGCTCAAAAGCATTAAGAAGGAAAGCAATTCCACAAATGAACTTTTAACATAGCACAACTGTTAATAATTTAAATGCATTCCAGGTGACTACCTCATGGCGTTGGTTGAGAGAATACCAAGAATGTGCAAAGCATTCATCAAGGCAAAGGGTGGCTGCTTTGAAGAATCTCAAATATAAAATATATTTTGATTTGTTTAATTAACACTTTTTTGGTTACTACATGATATCATGTGTGTTATTTCATAGTTTTGATGTCTTCACTATTATTCTACGATGTAGAAAATATTTTTTTTTTTTTTTTTTTTACCTGGAATGAGTAGGTGTGCCCAAACTTTGGACTGGTACTGTATTTAAATGATTTATTTCAGTTTTTTATTTTGAGTAAATTAGCAAGCATTTCTAAAAACCTTTCTTTGCTTCGTCATTATGAGCCATTGTGTGTAGATTGATGGGGGGAAACAATGTAATCAATGTAATCAATTTTAGAATAAGGCTGTAAAGTAACAAAATGTGGAAAAGGCCAAGGGGTCTGAACACTTTCAGAATGCCCTGTATGTAGGCTGTCATTCTAAATGAGAATTTGTTCTTAACTGACTTGTTTAGTTAAATAAAGTTAAATAAATGTATAAAAAAAAAATGTTTTATAGAAATACTATGTTCCCATTAATACATGCATCAGACTGCACATCAGACAAACAAATAATGTTAACTGAATGCTTGAGGGAAACGTTATCAGTGGCATGTGTATGTATACTGGCATGTGTATGTATACTGGCATGTGTATGCATACTGGCATGTGTATGTATACTGGCATGTGTATGTATACTGGCATGTGTATGTATACTGGCATGTGTATGCATACTGGCATGTGTATGCATACTGGCATGTGTATGTATACTGGCATGTGTATGCATACTGGCATGTGTATGTATACTGGCATGTGTATGTATACTGGCATGTGTATGTATACTGGCATGTGTATGCATACTGGCATGTGTATGCATACTGGCATGTGTATGTATACTGGCATGTGTATGCATACTGGCATGTGTATGCATACTGGCATGTGTATGTATACTGGCATGTGTATGCATACTGGCATGTGTATCTATACTGGCATGTGTATGTATACTGGCATGTGTATGTATACTGGCATGTGTATGCATACTGGCATGTGTATGTATACTGGCATGTGTATGCATACTGGCATGTGTATGTATACTGGCATGTGTATGCATACTGGCATGTGTATGTATACTGGCATGTGTATGCATACTGGCATGTGTATCTATACTGGCATGTGTATGTATACTGGCATGTGTATGTATACTGGCATGTGTATGTATACTGGCATGTGTATGCATACTGGCATGTGTATGTATACTGGCATGTGTATGCATACTGGCATGTGTATGCATACTGGCATGTGTATGCATACTGGCATGTGTATGTATACTGGCATGTGTATGCATACTGGCATGTGTATGTATACTGGCATGTGTATGCATACTGGCATGTGTATGTATACTGGCATGTGTATGCATACTGGCATGTGTATGCATACTGGCATGTGTATGCATACTGGCATGTGTATGCATACTGGCATGTGTATGCATACTGGTATGTGTATGCATTCTGGCATGTGTATGCATACTGGCATGTGTATGCATACTGGCATGTGTATATATACTGGCATGTGTATGCATACTGGCATGTGTATGTATACTGGCATGTGTATGCATACTGGCATGTGTATGTATACTGGCATGTGTATGTATACTGGCATGTGTATGCATACTGGCATGTGTATGCATACTGGCATGTGTATGCATACTGGCATGTGTATGTATACTGGCATGTGTATGTATACTGGCATGTGTATGCATACTGGCATGTGTATGCATACTGGCATGTGTATGTATACTGGCATGTGTATGCATACTGGCATGTGTATGCATACTGGCATGTGTATGCATACTGGCATGTGTATGCATACTGGCATGTGTATGCATACTGGCATGTGTATGTATACTGGCATGTGTATGCATACTGGCATGTGTATGTATACTGGCATCTGTATGTATACTGGCATGTGTATGTATACTGGCATGTGTATGTATACTGGCATTTGTATGCATACTGGCATGTGTATGCATACTGGCATGTGTAAGTATACTGGCATCTGTATGTATACTGGCATGTGTATGTATACTGGCATGTGTATGCATACTGGCATGTGTATGTATACTGGCATGTGTATGCATACTGGCATGTGTATGCATACTGGCATGTGTATGTATACTGGCATGTGTATGTATACTGGCATGTGTATGTATACTGGCATGTGTATGCATACTGGCATGTGTATGCATACTGGCATGTGTATGTATACTGGCATGTGTATGTATACTGGCATGTGTATGTATACTGGCATGTGTATGCATACTGGCATGTGTATGTATACTGGCATGTGTATGCATACTGGCATGTGTATGTATACTGGCATGTGTATGCATACTGGCATGTGTATGCATACTGGCATGTGTAAGCATACTGGCATGTGTATGCATACTGGCATGTGTATGCATACTGGCATGTGTATGCATACTGGCATGTGTATGTATACTGGCATGTGTATGTATACTGGCATGTGTATGTATACTGGCATGTGTATGTATACTGGCATGTGTATGCATACTGGCATGTGTATGCTAAATCAATGTTTGAGACACAAGTAAATGTTATCTCAAGATTTGTGGCTAAGAAACGGATGCTTTGATAATGTTCTGATACTAGACTTGTTCATGTTTTCAGGCTGAGTGAGAGATTATCTGAGACATGTTTATGTTGTCAGGCTTAGTGAGAGATGATCTGAGACATGTTTATGTTGTCAGGCTTAGTGAGAGATGGTCTGAGACATGTTTATGTTGTCAGGCTGAGTGAGAGATGGTCTGAGACATGTTTATGTTGTCAGGCTGAGTGAGAGATGGTCTGAGACATGTTCATGTTGTCAGGCTGAGTGAGAGATGGTCTGAGACATGTTTATGTTGTCAGGCTGAGTGAGAGATGCTTGTCAACAAACCTCTCAAAGAAGGATCACCCTGGTCACAACCATCCCTTTCTCCCTCCCTCCCCTCTTTCATGCATTCATTCCTTCATTAATTCAATCAATCATTCATTTATTTATTCATTCTACTATTTTCCCCTTCCTTCCTTCCTTCCTTCCTCTCTTCCATCAGGCAGACAGCAGAACCATCTCATTCAGCACACACATGGAGGGAGGGAAAGAGTGAGAGAAGGGGAGAAAGGAAGAGTTAGAGAGATCTGATACATAGAGAGATCTGAAATATATTGAGATCTGATATATAGAGAGATCTTATGTATAGAGAGATCTGATATATAAAGAGATCTGACACATAGAGAGATCTGATACATGGAGAGATCTGATATATAGAGAGATCTGATACATAGAGAGATCTTATGTATAGAGAGATCTGATATATAGAGAGATCTGATATATAGAGAGATCTTATGTATAGAGAGATCTGATATATAGAGAGATCTGATATATAGAGAGATCTGATATATAGAGAGATCTGATATATAGAGAGATCAGATATATAGAGAGATCAGATGTATAGAGAGATCTGATATATAGAGATCTGATACATAGAGAGATCTGATACATAGAGAGATCTGATATATAGAGAGATCTGATATACTGTATATTGAGATCTGATATATAGAGAGATCTGACATATATTGAGATCTGATATATAGAGAGATCTGATATATAGAGAGATCTGATATATAGAGAGATCTGATATACAGAGAGATCTGATGTATTCTGTTGTGTTGAAGGACCAGGGAGCACAGGCTGCATACTAAACACCTCTCTCTCTCTCTCTCTCTCTCTCTCTCTCTCTCTCTCTCTCTCTCTCTCTCTCTCTCTCTCTATCTTCTACTTTCCCTCTCTCCTTACATCACAATCCTTAGTTCTTCCCTCTCTCTCTCACTCTGTCTTATCTGGTCTCTCTGTCCATCTTTCCCTTTATTATTGTATGAATCATTGTTATTGGCAACAGTAGTCTGTGAGAGCTAAAGCGTTATCCTGGGCTAACACAGACAGAGATGATACAATAGGCCACAGAACTGCACTGAACTTGTCTACTAAAATGTAGTATTTGATCCCATCCTTTTCTCTCTCTCTCTCTCTCTCTCTCTGTCTCTCTCTCTCTCTCTGTCTCTGTCTCTCTCTCTCTCTCTCTCTCTCTCTCTCTCTCTCTCTCTGTCTCTCTCTCTCTCTCTCTGTCTCTCTCTCTCTCTCTCTCTCTCTGTGTCTCTCTCTCTTCCGCTCTCTCTCTGTCTCTCTCCCTCTCTCTCTCTCCTCTCTCTGAAGTCAAATGGCCCACCTGCCTGGAGGCTTTATGGAGGACTGCCACACTGCAGGAGCTCTCCCCTCCCCTCCCCTCCCCTCCCCTCCCCTCCCCTCCCCTCCCCTCCCCTCCCCTCCCCTCCCCTCCCCTCCCCTCCCCTCCCCTCTGTGTGTGATGTATATTTCCAGAGGGCAGATGTGTTACACTAGCCACCTGTTAGGAATTCATAACATATCTCCAACTTTATTTGGCCCCCAAGTTTTCAGATAAAAAAATAATAATAATTTAGAATTTTCATTGTTGGCCATAAAAGACTGTAAAAACACCAGGATATCAGCTTCTATCGATTTTCATTTTGAAATATGTTCTCAAGTATTCCCATGCAGGCAATATGCAGTCTACAAATGATTGGTGATGATGTTCTGGCCCCCAACCAAATGTTTTAGTTGATGATCCCACATCATCGGAATTGTAGTTTGAAACATATGATACCAATTTAACGTAAATGTCTAGCAACACATAGGTCGAGTGTTCAAATCTTATCACGGACAAGTTTTAGGGCCTCCACAGTGGCGCAGCGGTCTAAGATACTGCTTGAGGCATCACAACAGACCCAGATTTGATCCCAGGCTGTGTCACAACCGGCCGTAACCGGGAGACCCATGAGGCGGTGCACAATTGGCCCAGCGTCGTCTGGGTTAGGGGAGGGTTTGGCTGACCAGGATTTCCTTGTCACATCGTGCTTTAACGACTCCTTTTGGCGGGCCGGGTGCCTGCATGCTGACTTCAGTCATCAGCTGGATGGTGTTTCCTTTGACACATTGGTGCGGCTGGCTTCCGAGCAGTCTGTGAAGAAGCAGTGCGGCTTGGCGGGGGTCGTGTTTTGGAGGACGCATGGCTCTCAGCCTTTGCCTCTGACTGTAACTACCAATTGGATACCACCAAAAAGAGTAAAAGTACAAAATATTACAAAACAAGCATTTTTTTGCTGTATGGGCATGTCTGCCCAGGACTGTAAGGTGGATAGAGACATCACAGTTCTACTACAAGTACAGAGTTACACACACACCTCTGGTTATGACTGACTCATTTCCTGATTGATTGATGTCGATAGAGCAGGAGACAATGCTCTCTCTCTCTCTCTCTCTCTCTCTCTCTCTCTCTCTCTCTCTTTCTCTCTCTCTCTCCCTCTCCCGCTCTAGATCCCTTTCCCTCTCTATCTCTATCTCCAGCTCCCTCTCGCTCCCTCTCTCTATCTCCCGCTCCCTCTCCCGCTCCCTCTCTCTATCTCCCTCTCCCGCTCCCTCTCTCTATCTCCCTCTCCCGCTCCCTCCCGCTCCCTCTCTCTATCTCCCTCTCCCGCTCCCTCTCTCTATCTCCCTCTCTCTATCTCCGTCTCTCTCTGCCTTTCCTGCTCTCCCTCCCCTGTGTTCTTGCTCCCTTTCTGGTGCACGCACTCTCTCTCTCACTCATCGCAGCCACAAGCAGCAGTCTCAGTAAGAGACAGGCAGGCAAGCAGACAGACAGACAGGCAGAGCAGAGCCGGCACAGAGGGAGACTACGAGAGCCAGAGGAAACTCCACATGAGCGGCCAAGTAGTGAGCCTTATTCCGAGCAGCCACAGCCTCCACTTACCACCGGCTGCAGCCTGAAACGTATAGCAGGTGTTCCTGTTGTTAAACACCCTTCCCACGACACTCTGATCGCTGCATGTCACTGTCACTGCTGCCAAAAGGCTGAAATGACCTGGGAGAGAGGGAGAGCTGTGGAGAGCCATTACGCTGGTCAGCTTACTGGGAGGACCCCCTGATTCTGATTCCCCCAACATCGCTACCTGAACCTGAACCAGACACGAGTCTGATCCGTTTGGCATCGGCAAGCCCAAATAGGAGGGCATGGTTGTTTAGAAGAGACGAGGGCTAGAGCCAGCGGCGGGAGAGAGCGAGACCATCACAGAGACAGGTAAGAGAGGGAGCTGGATCTGTTCAGTGGCTTTTCTAACCCCGTGTTCCATAAGGACAGGATATTAATGTACTAAATGTACAAATGTGAATGCTAGGGATCTGAGATGCAGGGTTTGAAGATGATGGTATTTTCTATTTGGTTGAGTAATGAGTTTTTCCCCTTTTGGTTCAAATGCAGTTTGTTTGTGCGTGCGGCTGTGCTGCATGGGCATTGATTTCATGGCAGGTTGGCAATTTGTTAAAGGAAATATGGCTAAAGTGCTCTGTCTTTCTCTCTGTCCTTCTCTGCTCCAGGCGGAAGTGGTTTGATATTTATCAGACGTGCTTTAGGGTCTGGAAAATGTCACTAATGAAGGGAGACAGAGGGACAGAGAGGAACAGCGAGAGAGGGAGAGAGGGAGAGCGGGATAGAGAGGGACAGCAGGAGAGAGAGAGGGACAGCGAGAGAGGGAGAGCAGGGTGAGTGATAGGAAGAGAGAGAAAAAAAGAGATACTGAGAGAGAATAAAGTATGTAAGGGTGAGAAACAGTGAGAGGGAGCAAGAGAGCATGAGTCCACCAATCTCAGTCACAATACGAATGAGAACCCAGTGGCATATCTAAGCAGTGAACTGCAGCTCCTCAAACCAGAGGTCCTCTCCTTCTCTCTGAGGGCTTTAGTGTCTTTAACCATTCCATAGGTGTGCTACAGTATACTGGCTGATACTACTGTATACCTCTGTGGTTACCTTCCCATAGCTGGCTGATACTACTGTATATCTCTGTGGTTACCTTCCAGTAGCTGGCTGATACTACTGTATACTGGCTAATACTACTGTATATCTCTGTGTTTACCTTCCCGTAGCTGGCTGATACTAATGCATATAGAGTAATGTTGTTGTTCTGCTGGCTGAGGAGTGAGGGGGTCTTGCTGTGTTTTGGCCGTGCTTTATGGAGTGGAAGTTTAGAAGATTGATGATGCTGAAGCGCTAATGCTTTGGGGAGACTACAGAGTGGGTATGACCGGCAGGGTTGGTGGAGACATATTTCACAGCTTCTGGTCTAGGGCTGAGACAAGCCATACCAAGCCGAGATGAGCTGAGAAGAGATAGGCAAGCTAGGAGCAGAGAGATAGAAGAACAGAAACAGACCGAGGCTAGAAGCAAACCACAGAGGGATATGGAGTCATGAAGACTAGAAGTGAAGAAGAGGAGGGAAGAACGAAGGCTATGATCGGTCCTGACTAGAAGTGGAGAAGAGGAGGGAAGAACGAAGGCTATGATCAGTCCTGACTAGAAGTGAAGAAGAAGAGGAAGGAATGAAGGAAGGCTATGATCAGCCCAGACTAGAAGTGGAGAAGAGGAGGGAAGAATGAAGGCTGTGATCAGTCCTGACTAGAAGTGGAGAAGAAGAGGAAGGAATGAAGGAAGGCTATGATCAGTCCTGACTAGAAGTGGAGAAGAAGAAGGATAATCTGAGGCAGACTAGGAGTAATGTGAGAAAGACCTTCATAGCAGTAATGAGACAAGAAGTGCCTTTAACAGCAGTATTTAGACAAGGGGAGCCTTTCACAACAGTAGTGAAACAAGAACAGACCTTCACAGCAGTAGTGAAACAAGGACAGACCTTCACAGCAGTAGTGAAACAAGGACAGACCTTCACAGCAGTAGTGAAACAAGGACAGACCTTCACAGCAGTAGTGAAACAAGGACAGACCTTCATAGCAGTATTGAGACAAGGAGAGACTTTCACAGCAGTAGTGAAACAAGGACAGACCTTCACAGCAGTAGTGAAACAAGGACAGACCTTCACAGCAGTAGTGAAACAAGGACAGACCTTCATAGCATCCATTAGACAAGGAGAGATTTTCACAGCAGTAGAGAGCCAAGAAGAGACCTTCACATCTGCACTGAAACAAGGACATTTTTCACAGCAGTAGTGAGACAAGGAGATACCTTCACAGAAGTAGTACGACAAGGACAGACTTTCACAGCAGTAGTAAGACAAGGAGAGACCTCCACAGCAGTAGTGAGACAAGGAGGTATTTTCACAGCAGTAGTGAGACAAGGAGAGATCTTCACAGCAGTAGTGTAACAAGGAGTTCATTTCACTGCAGTAGTGAGACAAGGAGAGACCTTCACAGCAGTAGTGAGACAAGGAGGTATTTTCACAGCAGTAGTGAGACAAGGAGAGACCTTCACAGCAGTAGTGATACAAGGAGAGACCTTCACAGCAGTAGTGATACAAGGACATAATTTCACAGCCGTAGATAGACAATGAGAGTCCTTCAAAGCAGTAGTGAGACAGGGAGAGACCTTCACAGCAGTGGTTAAACAAGGAGATCATTTCACAACAGTAGCGAGACAAGGAGAGACCTTCACAGCTGTTGTGAAACAAGGAGATCCTTTCACAGCAGTAGTGAAACAAGTTCATTTCACAGCAGTAGTGAGACAAGGAGAGCCTTTCACATCAGTAGTGAGACAAGGAGAGACCTTCACAGCAGTTGTGAAACAATGAGATAATTTCACAGCAGTAGTGAAACAAGGAGAGCATTTCACAGCAGTCTTGAGACAAGGAGATACCTTCTCAGCAGTAGTGAAACAAGGAGTTAATTTCACAGCAGTAGTGAAACAAGGAGATCCTTTCACAGCAGTAGCAAGACAAGTAGAGACCTTCACAGCAGTAGTGAGACAAGGAGAGCCTTTCACATCAGTAGTGAGACTCGGAGAGACCTTCACAGCAGTTGTGAAACAATGAGATAATTTCACAGCAGTAGTGAAACAAGGAGAGCCTTTCACATCAGTAGTGAGACAAGGAGAGACCTTCACAGCAGTTGTGAAACAATGAGATAATTTCACAGCAGTAGTGAGACAAGGAGAGCCCTTCACATCAGTAGTGAGACAAGGAGAGACTTTACAGCCTGAATTTAAAATTGATTAAAATGAGAGATTAAAATGAGAGCTTGTGTCACTGGCCCACACACAATACCACATAATGTCAAAGAGGAATTATGTTTTTAGAAATGATTACAAATTAATACAAAATGAAAAGCTCAAATGTCTTGAGCCAATAAGTATTCAACCCCCTTGTTATGGCAAGCCTAAATAAGTTGAGGAATAAAAATGTGCCTAAAAAGTCATTTAACAAGTTGCAAAAATAACATTATTTTTGAAAGACTACATCATCTCTGTACCCCACACATACATTTATCTGTAAGGTCCCTCAGTTGAGTAGTAAATTTCAGACACAAATCCAACCACAAACACCAGGCAGGTTTTCCAATGCCTTGCAAAGATGGGCACCTTTTTTAGATGGGTAAAAAGAAGCAGACATTGAATATCCCTTTGAGCATGTTATTCATTACACTTTGGTTGGTGTTTCAATACATCCAGTCACTGGTAAGATACAGGTGTCCTTCCTAACTCAGTTGCCGGAAAGGAAGGAAACCAACCGCTAAGGGAATTCACCATAAGGCCAATGTTGACTTTAAATAGTTATAGAGTTTAATGGCTGTGACAGGAGAACATTGAGGATGGATCAACAACATTGTAGTTACTCCACAATACTAACCTAAAAGACAGGTTGAAACGAAGGAAGCCTGTAAAGACAAAAAATATTCAAAAACATGCATCCTGTTTGCAATAAAGTACAAAAGTAAAACTGCAAAAAATGTGGCAAAGAAATTAACTTTTGAATACAAAGCGTTATAATTGGAGCAAATCCAACATAAAAGTGATCTATACACAGTGAGTCAGGAAGCAGATACAGAAGGAGAGTTTAATGATAAGAGAAGGTAGACAAACATAAGAGGAGAAGCGTACTGAACGTGAACAAAACCAATTCTGCCCGATGACTGATGCTACTGAGGGCTAAATAAAGGGAGAGTAATCAAGGTGATAATGAAGTCCAGGTGTGTATAATTATGGGGAGCAGGTGTGTGTAATGATGAGGAGCAGGTGTGTGTAATGATGAGGAGCAGGTGTGTGTAATTATAGGGAGCAGGTGTGTGTAATGGTGAGGAGCAGGTGTGTGTAATGATGAGGAGCAGGTGTGTGTAATGATGGGGAGTAGGTGCAGTGTAATGATGGGGAGCAGGTGTGTGTAATGATTGGGAACAGGTGTGCGTAATTATGTTTGCCAGGACCAATAATTAATAGACCGGCAACATTAAGCGCTGGAGAGAGGGAGCGGGAGTAGGCGTGACATCAACACATCACTGAGTACCACTCTTCATATTTTCAAGCATGGTGGTGGCTGCATCATGTTATGGGTATGCTTGTCATCGGCAAGGACTAACGTTTTTTTTAGGATAAAAATAAATGGAATAGAGATAAGCACAGGACAAATCCTAGAGGAAAACCTGCTTCGGTCTGCTTCCATACAGACACTGTGACACTAATTCACCTTTCAGCAGGACAATAGCCTAAATCACAAGGCTAAATATACACTGGAGGTGTTTACCAAAAAGACATTGAATGTTAGTCACTGGTTACAGTTTTGACTTAGGTCGGCTTGATAACCTGTGGTAAGACTTGCAAATGGCTTTCTAACAATGATCAACAACCAACTTCACAGAATAATGTGCAAATATTGTCCAATCCAGGTGTGTAAAACTCTTAGAGACTTATCCAGAAAGACACAGCTGTAATTGCTGCCAAAGGGGTTTGACTCAGGGGGATGAATACTTATGTAATCAAGGTAAATTTGTGTTCTATTTTTCATAAATTCTTCACAACTGTTCAAATTTTTCTTCCACTATGACATCAGAGTATTTTCTATAGATCGTTGACAAAAATGACGAATCAATTTTAATCCCACTTTGCAACACAACAAAATGAGAAAAAAAGACACGGGGTCGGAAAACTGTTTTTCAGTCTCTCGGTCCCAGCTTTGATGCACCTGTACTGTCTCCGCCGACTAGATGGTAGCGGGGTGAACAGGCCGTGGATTGGGTGGCTGAGGTCCCTGATGATCAGGGTTGGGGAGTAACATGTAAGGGATTACAAAAAAAGTGTAACTGTAATCCATTACGTTACCAGCAAGAATATTGTAATCAGATTTCAGATACTTTGAAAAACTAGATGATTACTTCAAGGATTACTTTTAAATTCAGAAAGGACATTTGCACCTTGATGTCTGTGTGAATGGCCCATTTCAGGTTGTCACCGAGTGCATGCGGAGGAACTTGAAGCTTTTCTCCCTCTCCACTGTGGTGAGGTTGACTTGGTTGATTTATTTGTTGTTATTTGGTTTGAAGCGTATGAAGACGTTATTGGAAACTCTCCAGACAAGCCTTAACAGACTCTCTATCAACTCAAGATAAAAAACCCTTCACACTCTCAAGGCTGAAACCGCAAACCCCAAACCTACAATCGCCAACCCTCTCAGGTCATATGGCATCCACTCTAACCAGGTGAAAGTGTTAGTGCTATGGATGTCAGTGACAGGTGTGATGTGTGCGACAGCTCCCAAAGTGCATCTCAAAGATTGGCCCAGTGCTTATTCAGAGTTGCCCGTGGCTGCCTAAGAGAGATGAGCTGTCCACTGGCGTCGGTTTGAGCATACATCCATACACACACAGAGTGCGAGAGAGAGTGCGAGAGAGAGAGAGAGAGAGAGAGAGAGAGAGAGAGAGAGAGAGAGAGAGAGAGAGAGAGAGAGAGAGAGAGAGAGAGAGAACCGACCTAAAGGAATCAGCAGGGACAGAAGCCATTACTTCAAAAACCAGCAACCGGTTACCCTCTCTCTGTGATCTCATCAAGTGGAAAGACCTGTTAGAAGGAACATACTGAAGAGGGGAACTCTTAGGCTGTATCCCAAATGGCACCCTATTCCCTATATAGTGCGCTACAGGGCTCTGGTCAAAAGTAGTGCACTATATAACGAATAGGTTGCCATTTGGGACTTAGTGCCTTTATGCTTGGTTTGGGAACAGGCTCCCTCTCTACCAGGCAAGATGCATCTTTCTAGACTGTTTTCTAAGGCTGATTGGTGGTAATAGTAAGTCTGTGTGAGGTACTTTTCCAGTTTGATAATCTGTTTTTAGTACCTTGTTGGTGTATTTGATGCTTGTAAAGAAAGGCTTAAAAGTCTATGAACGTTGCAAGGTGTTGAAGGTAACATCCATGTCTTCATGGAAGAAATATTGAACAATATGAGCTGATATATATAGCTAGTGTGTAACGACGTTCGTCTGTAGAAGGAGAAGCGGACCAAAATGCAGCATAGTGGTTACTCATGTTCTTTAATGAAAAATTAAACGATACATGAAAGAACTAAATATACAAAAACAACAAACGGAACGTGAAAACCTATACAGCCTATCTTGTGACAACAAACACAGAGACAGGAACAATCACCCACAAACACACAGTGAAACCCGGGCTACCTAAATATGGTTCCCAATCAGAGACAACGATAATCACCTGACTCTGATTGAGAACCGCCTCAGGCAGCCATAGACTTTCCTAGACAACCCTACTCAGCTACAATCCCAATACCTACTAAAACCTCAATACAAAAACACACCACAAAATAAACCCATGTCACACCCTGGCCTGACCAAATAAAGAAAGAAAACACAAAATACTAAGACTAAGGCGTGACATAGTGAAAGAAGAGATACTTTCCACTGGACAGTAAGAACAAGAACTGATCTGAAGTCTTTATATAATAGCTTTAGAATCTGGCTTTAGAATATAGAAAATCTATAGAACAGAATGCAGAATGGTTTTAGAATCTACAGGGATCAGGATTTAGAATGGCTGTACACTCGACAGATCAGGGTTTAGAATGGCTTTAGAATCTATAGAACAGGCTTTAGAATGGCTTTAGAATAGACAGATCGGGGTTTAGAATGGCTTTAGAATCGACAGATCAGGGTTTAGAATGGCTTTAGAATAGACAGATCAGGGTTTAGAATGGCTTTAGAATCGACAGATCAGGGTTTAGAATGGCTTTAGAATCTATAGAACAGGCTTTAGAATGGCTTTAGAATCGACAGATCAGGGTTTAGAATGGCTTTAGAATCGACAGATCAGGGTTTAGAATGGCTTTAGAATCGACAGATCAGGGTTTAGAATGGCTTTAGAATCGACAGATCAGGGTTTAGAATGGCTTTAGAATCGACAGATCAGGGTTTAGAATGGCTTTAGAATCAATAGATCAGGGTTTAGAATGGCTTTAGAATAGACAGATCAGGGTTTAGAATGGCTTTAGAATCGACAGATCAGGGTTTAGAATGGCTTTAGAATCAACAGATCAGGGTTTAGAATGGCTTTAGAATCGACAGATCAGGGTTTAGAATGGCTTTAGAATCAATAGATCAGGGTTTAGAATGGCTTTAGAATAGACAGATCAGGGTTTAGAATGGCTTTAGAATCTATAGAACAGGCTTTAGAATGGCTTTAGAATCTATAGAACAGGCTTTAGAATGGCTTTAGAATAGACAGATCAGGGTTTAGAATGGCTTTAGAATCAACAGATCAGGGTTTCGAATGGCTTTAGAATCGACAGATCAGGGTTTAGAATGGCTTTAGAATAGACAGATCAGGGTTTAGAATGGCTTTAGAATCTATAGAACAGGCTTTAGAATGGCTTTTATAGAACAGGCTTCAGAATGGCTTTAGAATCTATAGATCAGGGTTTAGAATGGCTTTAGAATCTATAGATCAGGGTTTAGAATGGCTTTAGAATAGACAGATCAGGGTTTAGAATGGCTTTAGAATCTATAGATCAGGGTTTAGAATGGCTTTAGAATAGACAGATCAGGGTTTAGAATGACTTTAGAATCGACAGATCAGGGTTTAGAATGGCTTTAGAATCTATAGAACAGGCTTTAGAATGGCTTTAGAATAGACAGATCAGGGTTTAGAATGGCTTTAGAATCAACAGATCAGGGTTTAGAATGGCTTTAGAATCGACAGATCAGGGTTTAGAATGGCTTTAGAATAGACAGATCAGGGTTTAGAATGGCTTTAGAATCTATAGAACAGGCTTTAGAATGGCTTTTATAGAACAGGCTTCAGAATGGCTTTAGAATCTATAGATCAGGGTTTAGAATGGCTTTAGAATAGACAGATCAGGGTTTAGAATGGCTTTAGAATCTATAGATCAGGGTTTAGAATGGCTTTAGAATAGACAGATCAGGGTTTAGAATGGCTTTAGAATCTATAGAACAGGCTTTAGAATGGCTTTAGAATCTATAGATCAGGGTTTAGAATGGCTTTAGAATAGACAGATCAGGGTTTAGAATGGCTTTAGAATCGACAGATCAGGGTTTAGAATGGCTTTAGAATAAACAGAACAGGCTTTAGAATGGTTTTTATAGAACAGGCTTCAGAATGGCTTTAGAATCTATAGATGGGGCAGTAGAATGATTTAGAATCTATAGATCACACATTAGATTGGTTTTAGAATCTATATAACAGGCTATAGAATGTAGAGAATCTATAGAACAGGCTTTAGAATGGCTTTAGAATCTACAGAACACAATTTAGAATGGCTTTAGAATCTTTAGAACAGGCTCTAGAATGCCTTTAGAACCTATAGAACAGGCTTGAGAATGGGTTTAGAATCTACTTATCAGGCTTTGGAATGGCTTTAAAATCAACACAACAGGCTTTAGAATGGTTTTAGAATCTACAGATCAGGCTATACATTTGATTTAGAATCAATAGATCAGGATTTAGAATGGTTTTAGAATCTATAGATCAGGCTGTACAATGGCTTTAGAATCTTAAGATCAGGCTTTAGAATGGCTTTACAATCTATAGATCAGGCGTTATAATGGCTTTAGAATCTATAGATCAGGATTGAGAATCTATGGAACACAATTTAGAATACAGAGAATCTATACAACAGGAGTTAGAATACAGAGAATCTATAGAACAGGAATTAGAATGTTGAGAATCTATAGAACAGGCTTTAGAATATAGAGAATCTATAGAACAGGCTTTAGAATATAGAGAATCTATAGAACAGGCTTTAGAATGGATATAAAATATATAGATCAGGCTCTAGAATGGCGTTAGAATCTATAGAACAGGCATGAGAATGGGTTTAGAATCAGGCTTTGAAATAGCTTTAGAATCAACACAACAGCCTTTAGAATGGTTTTCGAATCTTTAAGAACTGTCTTTAGAATGGCTTTAGAATCTATAAATCAGGCTTTAGAATGGTTGTAGAAGCTATAGTCTGTAGAACAGGCTTTAGAATGGTTTTTGAATCTAGATCAGGCGTTAGAATGGCTTTAGAATCTAAAGATCAGGATTTACAATGGATTTAGAATATATTGAACAGGCTTTACAATGGCCTCAGAACATACATACCTGGCTTTAGAATCTGTAGATCAGGCATTAGAATGGCTTTAGAATCTACACAGCAGGCTTTTGAATGGCTTTAGAATCTTTAGAACAGGCTTTACAATGGCTTTAGAATCTATAGATCAGGCATTAGAATGGCTTCAGAATCTACACAGCAGGCTTTTGAATGGCTTTAGAATCTTTAGAACAGGCTTTACAATGGCTTTAGAATCTATAGATCAGGCATTAGAATGGCTTCAGAATCTACACAGCAGGCTTTTGAATGGCTTTAGAATCTTTAGAACAGGCTTTACAATGGCTTTAGAATCTATAGATCAGGCATTAGAATGGCTTTAGAATCTATAGAACAGGCTTGAGAATGGGTTTAGAATCTACTTATAAGGCTTTGGATTGGCTTAGAATCAACACAACAGGCTTTAGTATGGCTTTAGAATCTATAGATCAGGCTTTACAATGGCTTTAGAATCTATAGATCAGGCTTTACAATGGCTTTAGAATCTATATATCAGGCTTTAGAATGGTTATAGAACCTATAGAATAGGCTTTAGAATGGTTTTAGAATCTATAGAACAGGCTTGGTGATATAGACAATCTATAGAATAGGCTTTAGAATATAGAGAATCAATATAACAGGCTTTAGAATATAGAGAATCAATAGAACAGGCTTTAGAATAGTCTAAGAATATATCGATCAGGCTGAAGGAATGGCTTTTGTATGGCTTTAGAATCTATAGATCAGGCTTTAGAATGGTTTTAGAATATGAAGATCAGGCTTTAGAATGGCTTTAGAATCTATAGAACAGGCGTTAGAATGGTTTTAGAATCTATAGATCAGGCTTTAGAATGGTTGTAGAATCTATAGATCAGGCTTTAGAATGGTTGTAGAATCTATAGATCAGGCGTTAGAATGGCTTTAGAATCTAAAGATCCGGCTTTAGAATAGCTTTAGAATCTATAGAACAAGCTTGAGGATATAGAGAATCTATAGAACAGGCTTTAGAATACAGATAATCAATAGAACAGGCTTTAGAATATAGTGAATCTGTAGAACAGGCTTTAGAATGGCTTGATAATATACAGAACTGGCTTTAGAATTACTTTAGAATCTATAGAACCGGATTAGAATGGCTTTAGAATCTATATATCAATCTTTAGAATGGCTTTAGAATCTATAGATCAAGCATTAGAATGGTTTTAGAATCAACACAACAGGCTTCAGAATGGGTTTAAATGATATAGATCAGGTTTTTGAATGGCATTAGAATCTGTAGAACTGTCTTTGGAATGGCTTTAAAATCTATAGAACATTCTTTAGAATATAGAGAATCTATAGAACATTCTTTAGAATGCCTTTAGAACCTATAGAACAGGCTTGAGAATGGGTTTAGAATCTACTTATCAGGCTTTGAAATAGCTTTAGAATCAACACAACAGCCTTTAGAATGGTTTTCGTATCTTTAAGAACTGTCTTTAGAATGGCTTTAGAATCTATAGATCAGGCTTTAGAATGGTTGTAGAAGCTATAGAACAGACTTGAAAATGTAGTGAATTTATAGACCAGGAATTAGAAAGGTTTAGAATATAGACAACATTCTTTAAAATGGCTTCAGAATTTGCAGAACTAGCTATAGAATCTATAGATCAGGCTTTACAATGGTTTTAGAATCTATAGACCAGGCTTTAGAATAGTTTTAGAATCTATAGAACAGACTTTAAAATATAGGGAATCTACAGACCAGGCTTTAGAATATAGAGAATCTATAGAACAGTCTTTAGAATATAGAGAATCTAAAGAACAGCCTTTAGAATGGCTTTAGAATATATAGAACATTCTTTAGAATGGCTTCATAATATATAGAACATTCTTTAGAATGGCTTCATAATATATAGAACTGGCTTTAGAATGGTTTTAGAATCTATAGAACAGTCTTGAAAATATAGAGAATCTATAGTACTGGCTTTAGAAAATAGAGACTCAATAGAACAGGCTTTAGAATACAGAGAATCTATTGAACAGGCTTTAGAATATAGGGAATCTATAGAACAGGCGTTTAGAATATAGAGAATCTAAAGAACAGGCTTTAGAATGGCTATAGAATATATAGAACATTCTTTAGATTGGCTTCATAATATATAGAACTGGCTATAGAATCTATAGATCAGTCTTTAGAATGGATTTAGAATCTACAGATCAAGCATTAGAATGGCTTTAGAATCAACACAATAGGCTTCAGAATGGGTTTATTTTATATACATCAGGATTTGGAATGGCTTTAGAATCCAAAGAACTGTCTTTAGAATGGCTTTAGAATCTATAAAACAAGCTTAGAATGGCTTTAGAATCTATAGTAGAGGCTTTAGAATATAGAGAATCTATCGAGCATTCTTTAGAATGCCTTTAAAATCTATAGAACAGGCTTGAGAATGGGTTTAGAATCTATAGAACAGGCTTGAGAATGGGTTTTGAATCTACTTATAAGGCTTTGGATTGGCTTTAGGATCAACTCAACAGGCTTTAGAATGGCTTTAGAATCTATAGATCAGGCTTTACAATGGCTTTAAAATCTATAGATCAGGCTTTACAATGGCTTTAGAATCTAGATCAGGTGTTGGAATTGCTTTAGAATCTAAACATCAGGCTTTAGACTCGCTTTAGTATCTATAGAACAGGCGTTCGAATATAGAGAATCTATAGATCAGGAATTAGAATGGTTTTAGAATCTATAGAACAGGCTTTAGAATGGTTTTAGAATCTATAGAACAGGCATTAGAATATAGAGAATCTACAGATCAGGAATTATAATGGTTTTAGAATCTATAGATAAGGCTTTAGAATGCTTTCGAATCTATCGAACAGGCTTTAGAAAGGTTTTTGAATCTACAGATCATGCTTTGGAATATAGAGAATCTATATATCAGCAAATAGAATGTTTTTAGAATCTATAGAACAGGCTTTAGAATATAGAGAAACCATAGAAGATTCTTTAGAATGGCTTTTTAGTCTATAGAACAGGCTTTAGAATATATAGAATCTATAGAACAGGCTTTAGAATATAAAGAACATATAGAACAGGCTTTAGAATATAAAGAATCTACAGATCATGCTTTGGAATATAGAGAATCTATAGATCAGCAATTAGAATGGTTTTAGAATCTATAGAACAGGCTTTAGAATATAGATAATCTATAGAACAGACTTTAGAATATAGAGTATCTATAGAACAGACTTTAGAATATAGAGAATCTATAGATCAGGCTTTAGAATGGCTTAAGAGTCCATAGAACAGGCTTTAGAATGGTTTTAGAATCTACAGAACAGGCTCAAGGTTCTGAGGATCTAACAAACAAACAGAAATGACCCTGCTTCTTCTCCACTGCACAAATAAATAACTATACCCAGAGCTCCCCTCCATGAGGACTACTGTGTGTGTGTGTGTGTGTGTGTGTGTGTGTGTGTGTGTGTGTGTGTGTGTGTGTGTGTGTGTGTGTGTGTGTGTGTGTGTGTGTGTGTGTGTGTGTGTGTGTGTGTGTGTGTGTGTGTGTGTGTGTGTGTGTGTGTGTGTGTGTGTGTGTGTGTGTGTGTGTGTGTGTGTGAGTGAGTGAGTGAACTACACCACAGAAATGTCAACAGAGGACATCATATTCATCAAAACCCAATCAGGCCGGTCCGCTGCAGATGTTTGGCAGCCCCTAGCCTCTCTGCAGAGCCATTAAAAAACACATCCTAAAAACAGGCCGACACAGGATAAAACCCACAGATTACACCAATTACAGTGGAGGGCATTTACATGAGACAAACGGCAAGCGTTATGCCAATCTCTTAAGTAGGAGCTGCTTCCATAGCTCTGCCAAAGCACACATAGTAGCTACACAAATACACACAAATGCACGCACAGAAACACACACAAGCACATACAGTGCATTCGGAAAGTATTCAGACCCCTTGACTTTTTCCACATTTTGTTGCGTTACAGCCTTATTCAAAAATATATAATATATTTTTTCCCCTCGTCAATCTACACACAACCATAAAGACACAGCGAAATCAGATTTTTAAAAACATTTTTGCAAAGGGTCAAAGGATCTGAATAAGTATTCAGACCCTTTGCTATGAGAACTGATTTTGAGCTCAGGTGCATCCTGTTTCCATTGATCATCCTTGAGATGGTTCTACAACTTGGAGTCCATCTGTGGTTAAAACTATTGAATAGACATGATTTGGAAAGGCACACACCTGTCTATATAAGGTCCCACAGTTGACAATGCATGTCTGAGCAAAATCCAAACCATGAGTTCGAAGCAATTCTTCGTAGAGCTCCGAGACAGGATTGTGTCGAGGCACAGATCTGGGGAACGGTACCAAAAAATGTCTGCAGCATTGAAGGTCTCCAAGAACACAATGACCTCCATCATTCTTAAATGGAAGAAGTTTGGAACCACCAATATTCTTCCTAGAGCTGGCCGCCCAGCCAAAGTGAGCAATGGGGTGAGAAGGGCCTTGATCATGATGGAGGTGACCAAGAACCCGATGGTCACTTTTACAGAGCTCCAGAGCTCCTCTGTGGAGATGGCAGGGTAGCCTAGTGGTTAGAGTGTTGGACTAGTAACCGAAAGGTTGCAAGTTCAAATCCCCGAGCTGACAAGGTACAAATCTGTCGTTCTGCCCCTGAACAGGCAGTTAACCCACTGTTCCTAGGCCGTCATTGAAAATAAGAATTTGTTCTTAACTGACTTGCCTAGTAAAATAAAGGTAAAAAAAAAATAAAAATGGTAGAACCTTCCAGAAGGACAATCATCTCTGCTGAACTCCACCAATCAGGCCTTTATGGAAGAGTGGCCAGACGGAAGCCACTCCTCAGTAAATTGCACGACAGGCCATTTGGAGTTTGCCAAGAGGCTCCCGTGAGAAACAGGATTCTTTGGGCTGTTTAGAACCACTAAACAGCCATTTTGACTTCATGAATATAAACAATTATAAACAATTTTCAGCAGATTCTCTGGTCTGATGAAACAAAGATTGAACTCTTTGGCCAGAATGCCAAACATCACGTCTGGAGGAAACATGGCACCGTCCCTACAGTGAAGCATGGTGGTGGCAGAATCATGCTGTGGGAATGTTTTTACTGGCAGGGACTGGGAGACTAGTCAGGATCGAGGGTAAGATGAACGGAGCAAACTACAGAGAAATCCTCAATGAAAACCTGCCCCAGAGCGCTCAGGACCTCAGACTGGCACGAAGATTCACCTTCCAACAGGACAACAACCCAAAGCACACAGCCAAGAAAATGCAGGAGTGGCTTCGGTACAAGTCTCTAAATGTCATTGAGTGGCCCAGCCAGAGCCCGGACTTGAACTCAATCAAACATCTCTGGAGAGACCTGAAAATAGCTGTGTAGCGACGCTCCCCATCCAACCTGACAGAGCTTGAGAGGATCTGCAGAGAAGAAATTTCAGGTGCGCCAAGCTTGTAGCTTTATACCCAAACAGATTTGAGACTGTAATCGCTGCCAAAGGTGTATCAACAATGTACTGAATAAAGGGTCTGAATACTTATGTAAATGTGATATTTCAGTTTTTTATTATTAATAGATTTGCAAAAACGTATAAAAACCAGTTTTTGCTATGTCATTATGGGGTATTGCATGTAGATTGATGAGGGAAAAAAATTATCTAATCCATTTTAGAATTAGGCTGTAATGTAACAAATTGTGGAAAAAGTCAAGCGGTCTGAATTCTTCCTGAATTCACTGTACGTGTTTCTAGTGCCTCAGCTTGAGCAGTGGAGAGAAACAGGGTTTACAGGCTTTTGTTCCAGCCAAGCACATAAAGACACTCCGAGACAGCACCGGCTGAGTGGTATCTCACAGGCTTCTGTTCCAGCCAAGCACATAAAGACACTCCGAGACAGCACCGGCTGAGTGGTATCTCACAGGCTTTGTAAAGCTGGTCACTGACCTCTGCATGGATAGAACAACATGGTTGCTAGCATATTGTATAACTCTACTCTACTATACTGCACTGTACTCTACTGTAATGCACTATACTCTGTTGTACTGTACTGTACTCTACTGTACTGCACTGTACTCTACTGAACTGTACTATGCTGTACTGTACTGTACTCTACTCTACTATACTGCACTGTACTCTACTGTAATGCACTATACTCTATTGTACTGTACTGTAATCTACTGTACTGCACTGTACTCTACTGTAGTACACTGTACTCTACTGTACTGCACTGTACTCTACTGAACTGTACTATGCTGTACTGTACTCTACTCTACTATACTGCACTGTACTCTACTGGAATGCACTATACTCTATTGTACTGTACTGTACTCTACTGTACTGCACTGTACTCTACTGTAGTATACTGTACTCTACTGTACTGTACTCTACTGAACTGTACTATGCTGTACTGTACTGTACTCTACTATACTGCACTGTACTCTACTGTACTGCACAATACTCTACTGTAGTATACTGTACTCTACTGTACTGTACTGTACTCTACTGTACTATGCGGTACTGTACTTTACTGTACTATACTGTACTGTACTCGATTCTACTGTACTTTACTCTACAGTACTCTACTCTATTCTAGTATGCTGTTCTGTACTGCACTCTACTCTACTTTACACTACTGTACTCTACTGTGCGTCCACTACTAGGATCCATCAAAATGTATAATCCTGTCCAGAACATTTCCATTTAGTTCCCATGGAAACCATTTGTAACTCTTAGCAGAGTAGATGGACACATAAACACTCACACTGAGATCAAGAGAGAGAGAAAGAGAGAAAGAAAGAAAGAAAGAAAGAGAGAGAGAGAGATACTTTTTAATGATACATATTCAGCTCATTTCATTAAAACCTCACCACCACCCCACCCCCTTTAAAAACAAATAGCCCACGTACACATGATGCACAGTTTCACTCATGACACAGAAAGGACACCCCTGTCTGAGTTCCAGGTCAACCGGTGCCAACCAGCTGTTAGGGCTCCATGTAGAACGGTCCCCTGACCTCTTTAGTACTGGGTTGCCACCATACTCTCACCCCCCCACATACCCCCTGCCACTGATGTGCCTTCACTCCTGTTAGGCTCCTAATGTTACTCACCTTATTGCAGAGGTTGTAGAGGGTTTTACCTCCCACCCCCTCAAACTCCCCCAGGCTCAGAGTGTTCAAATTTAACAAGCCCCCCCCCCCCCCTTTGGCTGCTCAAACACCCCTCTTCCAGTTCAGACAGTGCCTCCTGGACCTCCCCAGGAAACTCTCCAGCAGCCTAAGATATGTTAGTCTTGTTTGTTGTGCCAGGAATTCCGGGGTGCTCCACCTCTCCTCCCCGGCAGCTGCAAGTCACCCAGACTTAGTAAACCCTGCTGCTATCAGTAGCTTTTGCAGGGTGGCCGACTGAACCGATCTCAAAGGGGTGACTGGGTTGTGGAAGATAGGCTCCTCCCACACCCACAACCCAGGTTCCACAGCCCCTTCTCGTGTGGGCCTTAGCAGCTGTCAGGCCCTTAGCACCGCAGAGTAAAAGTAAATGAGACCTGCTGTACTCAGCCTCTCCAGCCTCATGAGGGACAGCTGCCGGTCCAACCCTAATCCCCCAGCTCTCCTCAGCAGCTCGCATGCTGGTTCCCTCCAGCCAACATCAGTATGGTACAACAGTCTCTGCACCATCTTTAGTCGAGTGCAGCCACCCTGCTATCCAGTTCCACCAGGCCCTGTCCTCCTTCGTGGACGGACATGTACAACACCTCAGCCGGTAATGTCCCAACCAGAACAAATCCACCAGGGGTTTGAGGACAGCCAGTTAATGCCACAGGGAGGATGCCACCAGGTTGTTGATTATCAGCACTCTCCCTCTATATGACACTTGAGACAGGAGCCACCTCCACCTGGCCAGCCTTGACACCACTGTCTGTGACAGACCCTCCTGGTTCTTTCTGACCCACCTCTCCGAGGCCAGGTACACCATCATAATGTTAAGCCCTTCACAACACCACTGCAAACCCCCTGGAAGCAGAGGGGACCCTATACCTCCATGCCCCACATAACAGAGCTTTGCTCTTGCCCCAGTTCACCTTAGCTGATGAAGCTCCCTCATAGACCTTCAGACTAGTCTCTAGTGCCTGCATATCCTGCCCACCCCAGACCATCACAGACACGTCATATGCATACGCTGACACTGCTATGCCTGTCAACACACCCATACCTGTCTAGCACACTCCCTGCAGTCTCCTGCGTAGGACGCCCAGAAAAGGCTCAATGGCTAGTGTATATAACTGCCCCAATAGAGGGCATCCTTGTCTAATGCCCCATCTCACCCAGACTGGCCTACTGAGCCATACATGATGCCCCAGCATCACACAGGCCAAAAACCTCTCCCCAAACCCCAAAATCAGACATGATATTAAACAGATACTCACAGTGTACCAGTCCAAAGTTCACATTAGAAAGTCTAATCCAACATGTCCCTGATTAAGAACAAGTTGTCCGTGATTGAGCGTCCCGGTACACAATATGTCTGGTCCTTGTGTACTATAGTGTCTAGATGAGACTTCCATCTGTCAGCGAGGACCTTGGCAAATATTGTAGTCCGTACAGAGCAGTGCCACAGGCCTCCAATTCTTAAGTTCACACAAGTTCCCTTTCTTGGGCAGGAGAGTCGGAGCCGCCTGACGACAGCTCATTTGCAAAACTCCTACCTCGACACACTCATGCAACATGCAAAAGTAGTCCAATTATTCCCCAGAATTTTTTTGAAAACTCCACTGGGAGTCCATCGACCCCGATGTACCTCTGGGTTAAGGCCTCTGCCAGTTCATGGGAGAAGAGAGAAACGTAAATGTTATCCCTCTGTGCCAAAGAGAGCTAAGGGAGTTCTGCAAACAAGCACACATAGGATCACACAGTTCTGCCCTATACAACTCAGTATAAAACTCCACAGTCTGCTCCTGCATCTCCCCCACCACAGAGGTCACCCGCCCAGCTGACAGCCCTAGACAATGCATACCCTTGGCTTCACTGCTCTGTCTTCTCCTTGAGTATGGAGAACCTGGCTTTTACAAGTGCTCCCTTTACTTTAACCTGGTAAAACCTACCCAGGTCCCTATGTAATTCAGCTAAATTAGCCTGGAGGCCTACATTGCCTTGCTCCACCAGCTCTATCTCCACTTCACTGATACTATGCTTGAGTTCCTCCAGTTCTCTCCTAGCCTCTGAGGATGAGAGGGTTAGGTACTGTTGATAGAAAATACACATTTGGACTTTCTCACATCCCACCATTGACTCAGAGACTCATACTCCTCTCTTCGCTGCTCCCACCTTTCCCAAAAGGTCTGGAAACCTGAAAAAAGTGGAATCTTGTAAGAGCTTTACATTAAACTTCCAATAGGATGCATTCCGAGGCCCTGGTGAAATAGACTGCCGAGCCATGGTTATGTGGTGATCCGAAAAACCCACTGGGAGAATGGTAGCGCCCAACAGCCTATTGCTCTGATTCCTGGACATGTAAAACAGATCAAGTCAGGCTGCACTCACCCTGGCCCCAAAGACCTTCACCCATGTATACTGTCTGGTGTTGGGATGTCTAGTTCTTCAAACATCCACTGAGCCTAAATGAGGCTCCTCCCTATTTCTGTCTTTCGTAAAATCCATCATACAGTTTGAGTCCCAGTCGACCACCAGAGTCTCCTCAGGAACTACCTGTGAGAGTTCCTGTCTCAGACACCCAAACAGAAGCCCCCTCTATCTCCCTGTGTTAGGCACATACACATTTATAAGGAAAAAAAACTGTTGTTCATTTCTGCTTTTACTACAAGTAGTCTACCCCTACACACCTCCTTTGAGGAGCACATTTTTATGTCTAGACAAAAGGACTGGTGGAAAGGACTGCCCCCCTGCACTAACATTTGTTCCATGGCTCAGCACACTTGCCCCTTTCCACCAGAGTCCCCAATCGACTTCATTCACCATAATCACTATACATTTCCTGCAGAAACAACAGCTGTACTTTCTTTTGTTTTACATATTCACACAATAGACTCCTCTTTCCTACATCTCTGGTGCCATTTCTATTAAGCGAGTCTACCTGAAGAGTCTCCATGAGAAGTGGGAGAAAAGCCAGCTAAGGAAGAGACCAACAGCAAAGCTCAAAAAGCCCCAGTGCCAAGAAAACCTATTCATTTTAACAGTGTCTGAAGGCAGACCTTTACGAACGGCTGTGACCCACTTCCTCAACCTAAAACATTTCCTGGGTGAGAGGACACCATGCCCCTCATTTTTCAGTGTGTTGTACTGATCTCACAAACTTTCCTGGGTTAACAAAAGAAAGCTTAAAGATTAACCTTATTTAGGAAACTTGACAGAACCTTGACAGTTCCCTCACCATGTTTGTCAGCTCTGGACCCATCGTCCTCTTCCTCAGACTCATCTTCCTCCTCCTCCTCCCCGTCTCCATCTACCATCCTGACAACCTTCCCTTTCTGTCTGGTCGGGGCCCCTCCCAGCACCAGGAAATGGTTCCTTGGTGCCTGTGACCACACCAGCCTCTCCCCTCCCACCTCCTTTCTTCTCCCACTTTTTCCTCTTCCACATGACATGCTCCTACACCCTCCCTAGTCGCTTACCCTTCCCTACTATACTCTCGTCATCCACTAGCATAGCCTGACTAGACCCAGCCTCATCTACACCACCATCTATAGCATGACTAGACCCAGCCTCATCTACACCAGCATCTATAACATTACTAGACCCAGTCTCTGCTACACCACCATCTATAGCATGACTAGACCCAGCCTCTGCTGCCTGCGTCTCATGGCAGCCTGCAAGTTGACCTTGATTTCCCCCACTAGCGCTTGTACCCTCACCTTCTCTCCCTCCTTTACGTGGGCATGCAAATCTCTTATGCCCCAAATCCCCCATAGTTCAAACACTGTAGACTGTCTGTGCTGGCAAACCCCACATAGAGTCCTTTTAAAATGCACATTTAACTGTTGCTCATTGTCGTTCAGCAACGTTCCTCCGGAACGAAACTGTATGCTTAACGGCGTCTGCCCGAAAACCTGCCGACCGTACACGATAACCGGCTAGCAAATTTACCAAAACGACTCAGTTCTTTCCGGAATTGATCAACCATAATAACAGAGGAAGAATCGCAACTACAACCCTTGTTGAAGGAGTCGAAAGAGGAGAAATCAGCACCAACACATCCCTTACAAATATTCCTCTTGCAATCAGCCTACCCACCAAATTCACTATTTTCATGAACACAACCAGAGCTCCTACCTGTTCACTGACCACGAGCAGGACCTCCTTCACTTTAACTCCATTCTCAGGAACACACCTGAATCCATGCCGTAATGACAGTGTCTCCTCCACACTAGGCCATCGCGCACACTATGCCATTCAAACCGCAGGAAACTAAAACACTGTCCCCTACCTCACTAACTTTTACCGAAAACAGTGGGGACCACTAAACAAACAGTGCGTTAACCCTCCACCATATAAATTAAATGAAAAAGACGAAGGAAATAAGCAAGAAAGTAAATAAGGACAGAGCTCTCCACACGGCCGCTCAACTACAAAACACTCCAGCATGTACTAAGAGAGAGAAGGAGAAAGGGAGCAAACTCTACTGTTCTCTACTGTACTCTACTGTACTCTACTGTTCTCTACTGTACTCTACTGTTCTCTACTGTACTCTACTTTCTCTACTGTACTCTACTGTACTCTACTGTTCTCTACTGTACTCTACTGTTCTCTACTGTACTCTACTGTTCTCTACTGTACTCTACTGTACTCTACTGTTCTCTACTGTACTCTACTGTACTCTACTGTTCTCTACTGTACTCTACTGTTCTCTACTGTTCTCTACTGTACTCTACTGTACTCTACTGTTCTCTACTGTTCTCTACTGTACTCTACTGTTCTCTACTGTACTCTACTGTACTCTACTGTTCTCTACTGTTACTCTACTGTTCTCTACTGTACTCTACTGTTCTCTACTGTACTCTACTGTACTCTACTGTTCTCTACTGTACTCTACTGTACTCTACTGTTCTCTACTTACTCTACTGTACTCTACTGTTCTCTACTGTACTCTACTGTTCTCTACTGTACTCTACTGTACTCTACTGTTCTCTACTGTACTCTACTGTTCTCTACTGTACTCTACTGTACTCTACTGTTCTCTACTGTACTCTACTGTTCTCTACTGTACTCTACTGTACTCTACTGTTCTCTACTGTACTCTACTGTTCTCTACTGTACTCTACTGTTCTCTACTGTTCTCTACTGTACTCTACTGTACTCTACTGTTCTCTACTGTACTCTACTGTTCTCTACTATACTCTACTGTTCTCTACTGTTCTCTACTGTACTCTACTGTTCTCTACTGTTCTCTACTGTACTCTACTGTACTCTACTGTTCTCTACTGTACTCTACTGTTCTCTACTGTACTCTACTGTTCTCTACTGTACTCTACTGTACTCTACTGTTCTCTACTGTTCTCTACTGTACTCTACTGTTCTCTACTGTACTCTACTGTTCTCTACTGTACTCTACTGTACTCTACTGTTCTCTACTGTTCTCTACTGTACTCTACTGTACTCTACTGTTCTCTACTGTACTCTACTGTACTCTACTGTACTCTACTGTTCTCTACTGTACTCTACTGTTCTCTACTGTTCTCTACTGTACTCTACTGTTCTCTACTGTACTCTACTGTACTCTACTGTTCTCTACTGTACTCTACTGTTCTCTACTGTACTCTACTGTACTCTACTGTACTCTACTGTTCTCTACTGTACTCTACTGTTCTCTACTGTTCTCTACTGTACTCTACTGTTCTCTACTGTACTCTACTGTTCTCTACTGTACTCTACTGTACTCTACTGTTCTCTACTGTACTCTACTGTTCTCTACTGTACTCTACTGTTCTCTACTGTTCTCTACTGTACTCTACTGTTCTCTACTGTTCTCTACTGTACTCTACTGTACTCTACTGTACTCTACTGCACTCTACTGCTCTCTACTGCACTCTACTGTACTCTACTGTACTGTCTGGGATGTTATGTACTGTACTGTCTGGGATGTTATGTACTGTACTGTACTGTCTGGGATGTTCTCTACTGTACTGTCTGTGATGTTTTGAACTCTACTGTACTCTACTGTACTGTCTGGGATGTTATGTACTCTACTGTACTGTCTGGGATGTTCTGTACTCTCCTGTACTGTCTGGGATGTTCTCTACTGTACTGTCTGTGATGTTCTGTACTCTACTGTACTCTACTGTACTGTCTGGGATGTTCTGTACTCTACTGTACTGTCTGGGATGTTCTGTACTGTACTGTCTGGGATGTTCTGTACTCTACTGTACTGTCTGGGATGTTCTGTACTCTACTGTACTGTCTGGAATGTTCTCTACTGTCTGGGATGTTCTGTACTGTCTGGGATGTTCTCTACTGTCTGGGATGTTCTGTACTGTCTGGGATGTTCTGTACTCTACTGTACTGTCTGGGATGTTCTCTACTCTACTGTACTGTCTGGGATGTTCTGTACTCTACTGTACTCTACTGTACTGTCTGGGAAGTTCTGTACTATACTGTACTGTCTGGGATGTTCTGTACTGTCTGGGATGTTCTGTACTCTACTGTACTGTCTGGGATGTTCTGCACTGTCTGGGATGTTCTGTACTCTACTGTACTGTACTGTACTCTACTGAATTGTACTCTACTGTACTGTCTGGGATTTTCTCCACTGTACTGTCGGGGATGTTCTGTACTGTCTGGGATGTTCTGTACTCTACTGTACTGTCTGGGATGTTCTGTACTCTACTGTACTGTCTGGGATGTTCTGTACTCTACTGTACTGTCTGGGATGTTCTGTACTCTACTGTACTGTCTGGGATGTTCTGTACTGTCTGGGATGTTCTGTACTCTACTGTACTGTATGGGATGTTCTGTACTCTACTGTGCTGTCTGGGATGTTCTGTACTCTACTGTACTGTCTGGGATGTTCTGTACTGTCTGGGATGTTCTGTACTCTACTGTACTGTATGGGATGTTCTGTACTTTACTGTACTGTCTGGGATGTTCTGTACTCTACTGTGCTGTATGGGATGTTCTGTACTCTACTGTGCTGTATGGGATGTTCTGTACTCTACTGTGCTGTCTGGGATGTTCTGTACTCTACTGTACTGTATGGGATGTTCTGTACTCTACTGTGCTGTCTGGGATGTTCTGTACTCTACTGTGTGATCTGGGATGTTCTGTATTCTACTGTACTCGACTGTACTGTACTCTACTGAACTTTACACTACTCTACTCTACTGTGTGTCCACTACTAGGTTCCATCCAAATGTATAATCCTGTCCAGAACATTTCAATTTAGTTCCCATGGAAACCATCTGTAACTCTGAGCAGAGTAGATGGACACATAAACACTCACACAGAGATCAAGAGAGCAAGAGAGAGAAAGAAAGAAAGAAAGAGAGAGAAAGAAAGAGAGAGAGAGAGAGAGAGAGAAAGACAAAGAGAGGGAGAGAGAGAGAGAAAGACAGAGAGAGAGAGAAAGACAAAGAGAGGGAGAGAGAGAGAGAAAGACAAAAGAGGGAGAGAGAGTCAGTCCCTCCTACTCATCTTAGCTTTGAACAGGACCGCACTCATCATGGGCCAAGAGCATTCACTGCTGTCCTGCTCTCTCTCACACTATCATACATTCATTCTCTCTCTCTCATGTTTTCTCTCATTTCTCTCTACCCCAATAAGAACCAGAGCTGAAGGCAGCCAGTGAAGCTGTTAGTTAAATTGGCAGTGATCCCAAACCATCAACTAGAGAAATAAAACAACATCTGCAGATAGATATGCATGACTTCCAATACTGACTATGACAACCTGCCTTTCACTATAATGGCTATGACAACCTGCCTTCCACTATAATGGCTATGACAACCTGCCTTTCACTATAATGACTATGACAACCTGCCTTTCACTATACTGTCTATGACAACCTGCCTTCCACTATACTGTCTATGACAACCTGCCTTTCACTATACTGGCTATGACAACATGCCTTTCACTATACTGGCTATGACAACCTGCCTTTCACTATACTGTCTATGACAACCTGCCTTTCACTATACTGTCTATGACAACCTGCCTTTCACTACAGGAAGGAAAACCTGCCATTCACTATACTGTCTATGACAACCTGCCTTTCACTATACTGTCTATGACAACTTGCCTTTCACTATAATGGCTATGACAACCTGCCTTTCACTATACTGTCTATGACAACCTGCCTTTCACCATAATGGCTATGACAACCTGCCTTTCACTATACTGGCTATGACAACCTGCCTTTCACTACAGGAAGGAAAACCTTTTTATTCCACACGTTTATGCTAGAGGGGATGCAGTATCAGAAATATACTATCTAGGAGGTTGACTTTTCAGGGTCTGTATAATGATTGGTGACATGCGTCTCAAGTGGCACCCTATTCCCTACGAAGTGCACTTCTTTTGCCCGGGGGCTCTGGTCAATGGTAGTTCACTACATAGGGAATAGGGTGCCATTTGAGACGCATTGGTAAGTAAATTGGTACATGTCCCAATGACAGGTCAATTACTTCAATATATCCATCTAATACTGTAATACTGTTCACCTGTATTTCACCCTATTTCCCTTAGCTAGATTGACTGATGTTGCTATGTATTTCACTGCTGCTGATGCTGCATCTCCTGTGATTGAAGCAGGGGCTCGAGTGGCATTAGAATGCAAATATGATGTGGCCGAAAGAAGTGTTCTACATAGAGCCATGACTACATGGAACTCTATTCCACATCAAGTAACTGATGCAAGCAGTAAAATTAGATTTTTAAAAACCCAGATGAAAATACACTTTATGGAACGGTGGGGACTGTGAAGCAACACAAACAGAAACACAGACACATGCATACTGTACACACACACGCAATAACATATGCACTATACACACACATGTAGTTAGTACTGTAGATATGTGGTAGTGGTGGAGTAGGGGCCTGGGGGCACACAGTGTGTTGTGAATGTATTGTAATGTTTTTAAACTGCCTTAATTTTGCTGGACCCCAGGAAGAGTAGCTGCTGCCTTGGCAGCAACTAATGGGGATCCGTAATAAACCCCAGGAAGAGTAGCTGCTGCCTTGGCAGCAACTAATGGGGATCCGTAATAAACCCCAGGAAGAGTAGCTGCTGCCTTGGCAGCAACTAATGGGGATCCGTAATAAACCCCAGGAAGAGTAGCTGCTGCCTTGGCAGCAACTAATGGGGATCCGTAATAAACCCCAGGAAGAGTAGCTGCTGCCTTGGCAGCAACTAATGGGGATCCGTAATAAACCCCAGGAAGAGTAGCTGCTGCCTTGGCAGCAACTAATGGGGATCCATAATAAACCCCAGGAAGAGTAGCTGCTGCCTTGGCAGCAACTAATGGGGATCCGTAATAAACCCCAGGAAGAGTAGCTGCTGCCTTGGCAGCAACTAATGGGGATCCGTAATAAACCCCAGGAAGAGTAGCTGCTGCCTTGGCAGCAACTAATGGGGATCCATAATAAACCCCAGGAAGAGTAGCTGCTGCCTTGGCAGGAACTAATGGGGATCCGTAATAAACCCCAGGAAGAGTAGCTGCTGCCTTGGCAGCAACTAATGGGGATCCGTAATAAACCCCAGGAAGAGTAGCTGCTGCCTTGGCAGGAACTAATGGGGATCCATAATAAACCCCAGGAAGAGTAGCTGCTGCCTTGGCAGGAACTAATGGGGATCCGTAATAAACCCCAGGAAGAGTAGCTGCTGCCAAGGCAGGAACTAATGGGGATCCGTAATAAACCCCAGGAAGAGTAGCTGCTGCCTTGGCAGGAACTAATGGGGATCCGTAATAAACCCCAGGAAGAGTAGCTGCTGCCTTGGCAGCAACTAATGGGGATCCGTAATAAACCCCAGGAAGAGTAGCTGCTGCCTTGGCAGGAACTAATGGGGATCCGTAATAAACCCCAGGAAGAGTAGCTGCTGCCTTGGCAGGAACTAATGGGGATCCGTAATAAACCCCAGGAAGAGTAGCTGCTGCCAAGGCAGGAACTAATGGGGATCCGTAATAAACCCCAGGAAGAGTAGCTGCTGCCTTGGCAGGAACTAATGGGGATCCGTAATAAACCCCAGGAAGAGTAGCTGCTGCCTTGGCAGGAACTAATGGGGATCCATGATAAACCCCAGGAAGAGTAGCTGCTGCCTTGGCAGGAACTAATGGGGGTCCATAATAAATACAAATACAAATTGGGTTCCATTTGGAATCTAACCAACATCTAGCGCACTCACACTTGAAATGCTCTTTGGAGAGACGAGGAGGCTTCTTCCTGAGGGTTTTACTGCTGCCACAAGCCTCCTCTAGTTTACAGGTAATAATCATCTCCACAGCACAGGAGTGGGAGAAGTACACACACATCACATAATCTATGCACACACACACACACACACACACACACACACACACACACACACACACACACACACACACACACACACACACACACACACACATACGCAGGCCTGTGTACGCACACTAGTACGTACTTTTACCAATAGAAGTTGCATTGTTGGCTTTCTGGTGAGATAAAGGTAAAAATCTAGCCAAGGGCTCTTGAGCTAATTACACCATTAACTATGGAATCCTCCACATCTCCATCATGATCACACCAATGACGTGTGTGTGTTTCTGAGCGTGTGTGTGTGTGTGTGTGTGTGTGTGTGTGTGTGTAGGTGTCCATCATTAACACACCAATGACTACTTTCCTATTAATTTCTATGCTCGAGCTTGTGTGAAACAGCAACAGTAGGTAGTACACGTGAGTCTGTTTCTGCACGGTCTGTTTCCCGAGTCCCTGGAGCCATGGTTAGACTATATTTCACTGTCAAAATATCTTGAAGAAATGAAAGTATATTTTTGAAACATTTCTTGTCAGTGAAACTAAACTCTAAAGACATTAAAAGCTTTTTTTCCTCTCAGATAAGAGAAAGAGGAGAGAGAATTAGAGAGAGAGAGAGAGAGAGAGAGAGAGAGAGAGAGTGAGGGGAGAGAAAGAGAGGGAGAGAAAGAGGGCGAGGGAAAGAGAAAGAGAGACATGTCAAAGAGAGATGGTCCAACTCTGGGTGTACGGACACTAAATTAATAAATAGGTGTAATGGCAGGAGAGAGAGAGAGAGAGAGAGAGAGAGAGAGAGAGAGAGAGAGAGACAGAGAGACAGAGAGACAGAGAGACAGAGAGAGAGAAGCTAAATTGTGTATATGGACATAGAGATGAGAAAGGCAGTCATTGTAGGGAGACCAAGTGACCCCTCTCTCTCCACATGTTGGAATCCAATATGAGATAAATCTTTCAGAATATCTTTTACCTAATAAAAATAAATTGAAAAAATATATATGAAAACAGATAGATATATTTACTTAATATTTCAACAGAATTTAATGGATTTCTTTCTCTTCTCCCACTCTCCTCTCTCTCTGTTCCACTCACATTTGTCCTCCATCTTATCTCAACCTACACTCTCATCCTCTACTGTTTCCCTCTGCTTCAGAGTTCCGGGACCTATAAAGGTCTCAAAGAAAGATGGTATTTCCCTTAGAAGAAAGAGTCAGTCACAAATGGCCAACGGTCACCGGCGGTACTGTTGTTGTAGGTCTTCCACTTGGTTAGGCATTTTCACTTGTCTTGTGCCCATGGCTTCTGAGTGGATTCGTTTTTTTGTAAGTAATGCTGCCTTGCTGTTTTGCCTAGTTGAGGTTTGGGTGTACTGTGATATGGTTTTGTATCAATGTCAGTTGTTGGATATTTCTGGCATTTAACAGACAGACAGGCAGACAGACAGGCAGACAGACAGGCAGACAGAAATACAGATAGAAATCCAGACAGAAAGTGATAAACACAGATGGAGAAGAATTTCACACACACATGCACTCATACACACACACACACACACACACACACACACACACACACACACACACACACAGCCATCTGTTCCTGCCTTTACTCCAGGGCCCAGAGATGAGGGAGTGCTCCTGTTTAAATGAGCCTATGCTTATGAGCCACTGGGACGCTGTGGGTTCACAGGTAGCTAGCAGCTATGACTGATGACACACACACTGATGACACGCACACACTGGCGACAGACACACTGACAACACACACACTGGCGACACACACACTAGCGACAGACACACACTGACAACACACACTGGCGACACACACACTAGTGACATACACACAGGTGACAGACACACACTGGCGACACACACACACCGGCGACACACACACTGGCGACAGACACACACTGACGACACACACTGTCGACACACACACTGCTGACAGACACACTGGAGACAGACACACTGCTGACAGACACACTGGAGACAGACTCACTGGAGACAGACTCACTGGCGACACACACACTGGCGACAGACAATCAATCAATCAATCAAATGTATTTATAAAGCCCTTCTTACATCAGCTGATGTCTCAAAGTGCTGTACAGAAACCCAGCCTAAAACCCCAAACAGCAAGCAATGCAGGTGTAGAAGCACGGTGGCTAGGAAAAACTCCCTAGAAAGGCCAAAACCTAGGAAGAAACCTAGAGAGGAACCAGGCTATGAGGGTTGGCCAGTCCTCTTCTGGCTGTGTCAGGTGGAGATTAGAACAGAACATGGCCAAGATGTTCAAATGTTCATAGATGACCAGCAGGGTCCAATAATAATAATCACAGTGTTTGTAGAGGGGGCAACAGGTCAGCACCTCAGGAGTAAATGTCAGTTGGCTTTTCATAGCCAATCATTCAGAGTATCTCTACCGCTCCTGCAGGTCTGGAACAGGTAGCACATCCTGTGAACAGATCAGGGTTCCATAGCCGCAGGCAGAACAGTTGAAACTGGAGCAGTAGCACAACCAGGTGGACTGGGGACAGCAATGAGTCATCAGGCCAGGTAGTCCTGAGGCATGGTCCTAGGGCTCAGGTTCTCTGAGAGAGACAGAGACAGAGACAGAAAAGAGAGAGAGAATTAGAGAGAGCATACTTAAATTCACACAGGACACCAGATAAGACAGGAGAAATACTCCAGATATAACAGACTGACCCTATCCCCCCGACACATAAACTACTGCAGCATAAATACTGGAGGCTGAGCTGGAGGGGTCGGGGGACACTGTGGCTCGGTCCGATGATACCCCCGGACAGGGCCAAACAGGCAGGATATAACCCCACCACTAGAGGGACATCTTCATCCACCAACTTACTATCCTGAGACAAGGCCGACTATAGCCCACAAATATCTCCCCCACCCGGACAGGAAGATCACGTCAGTGACTCAACCCACTCAAGTGGCGCAGCCCTCCTAGGGAAGGCATGGAAGAGCACCAGTAAGCCAGTGACTCAGCCCCTGTAATAGAGTTTGAGGTGGAGAATCCCATTGGAGAGAGGGGAACCGGCCAGACAGAGAATTCCATTGGAGAGAGGGGAACCGGCCAGACAGAGAATCCCATTGGAGAGAGGGGAACCGGCCAGACAGAGACAGCAAGGGGAGTTTGTTGCTCCAGTGCCTAAAACAGAGCCTTGAGGAACATCGAAATGTACAGTTGATTTGTCAGAGGACAAACCATCTACAGAGACAAACTGATATCTTTCCGACCGATAAGATCTAAACCAGGCCATAACTTGTCCGTGTAGACCAATTTGGGTTTCCAATCTCTCCAAAAGAATGTGCTGATCAATGGTATCAAAAGCAGCACTATGGTGTAGGAGGACCCGAGGACAGATGCAGAGCCTCG
>NC_034188.2:12641165-12693665 GCF_002021735.2 Oncorhynchus kisutch | reverse complement strand
AAAAACATCTGAGCAGTAGACCTCAGCTTGCTTTTTGACTGCGAAAGTTGGTGACCACTAATTTAGATCAACTTGCTTTCTAAGAAAACAGTTTACTGGACTTCTTTGTAGTTATTTAAAAGTGATTATAAACTGGATGGTTCAAGCCCTGAATGATGATTGGCTGTGTATGACAAAACACTTATTTTTACTTTTCGAAACGTTGGTAACCAGTTTATAATAGCAATAAGGCACCTCGGGGATTTGTGTTATATGGCCAACATACCACGGCTAATGGCAGTATCCAGCACACAGCTTTGCGTTGTGCCTAAGAACAGTCCTTAGCCGTGATACAGTATATTGGCCATATACCACAACCCCTCATGCCTTATTGCTATTATGAACTGTTGTATCGTCATAATCCTTATTATACTGTACATGGATAAAGAGTAAACATTGCAATGTTTCTCTCATGTTTCATAACAGTGGAACAGATCAGGTCTCTCCAGAGATGCTGGATTGGGTTCAAGTTTGGGCTCTCTGGCTGGGCCACTCAAGGACATTCAGAGACTGGTCCCGAAGCCACTCCTGCATTGTCTTGACTGTGTATTTAGGGTTGTTGTCCTGCTGGGAGGTGAACCTTCTCCCCAGTCTGAGGTTCTGAGTGCTCTGGAGCAGGTTTTCATCAGGGATCTCGCTGTACTTTGCTCCGTTCATCTTTAGCTAGATTCGGACTATTCTCCCAGTCCCTTCCATTGAAAGGAGAAATAACCAGTGGGTTTAGACCAGTGGGTAGTTCTGAGCTGAATGTGCTCCCCAAATGGCACCCTGTTCCCTATGTTGTACCCTACTTCTAACCAGGGTCCGTAGTCAGTATCGAACTGCCGTCAAGCTGGGTTAGCTAATGGGATTTCCTCAAATGGTTCCCCTCTATCATACAGAAACCATTGGGGTCATGTATAGTCCCACTGCTCTGGGGCATATTTTGATTTACATTCATAATTTGTAACTCTGCAAACCGGGGCGAGAAGGATGGGAGGGTTGAGGAAAACAGACTTTTCAAAGGATTAGTATTCAAACAAGCAGTGCACAACAGGAAATGGAAAAGAAAAAGAATCAGCCGTTTGGTTTGAATAAAGGACAACTTTAGATCAATCTCTTTTACTTGATTGATGACCACTTATGATAAATACAGAAGAAAGAATGGAAGCAGGCATTTAGGAATATGATTAAGATGGATTAATGATATGTTTCATTTTATCTGCAGTTTATGATGGATTGATTTTAATCATCAAGTTAGTCATGTGTGTAAGGCGTGCGTACTGGCGGCAGAGAAGTCAGGCACAGGAGAGCAAAGACTGTGTTACAACGGTGACGTTTAATGATAAAAATCATTGTGTGTCAAAGTCTATCTAGAAGATGGCGAAGGAGTCAGGCGCAGGACACAGGTAAGAGTAACACAACACTGATTTAACTACATCGAATACTTAACAAAATCCCCTTCCAAACAAGGAACAAAACAGGACTCAAAATCCAACACACCGGAATAAACAAAAGACAATCATGCACAAAACAGAAAGGGAAACCAGAGGGTTAAGTAAGGAACATAATTATGAGATGGGAACCAGGTGTGTAACAGACAAAAAAATTAAACATGGATCGGTGGCGGCTAGAAAGCCGGTGACATCGAAACGCCGACCGCCGCCCGAACAAGGGGAGGGAAGAACTTTGGTGGAAGGGACAAAAACCCAAGACATAACGTGCACAAGCACTTACAATAAACAATACCGGACAAGGACATGTGGGGAACAGAGGGTTAAATACAACATGGAATTGATGGAATTGAAACCAGGTGTGTGGGAGGACAAGACAAAACAAATGGAAAATTAAAGATGGATCGGCAATGGCTAGAAGACCGGTGACGTCGACCGCCGAACGTCGCCCGAACAAGGAGAGGGACCGACTTCGGAGGAAGTCGTGACAATGTGATTTTTCCAATAAGTACTGAACAGAGAGGAACTGTACAGTACTATGAGAGAGAGAGAGACCCAACCAAATCATGAGAGAACTAAATATATGACTATATTAGAGACAAATATTTCCCTCAGATTACCCAGACCCAGGAAGAATTCGAAAACAAATTAAATTGTGATAAACTCATATCTATTTGGTGAAATACCACAGTGTGCAATCATAGCAGCAAGATTGTGACCTGTTGCCACAAGAAAAGGGCAACCAGTGAAGAAAAAACACCATTGTAAATTCAACCCATATTTATGTTTATTTATTTTACTTTTTTTACTTTAGCTATTTGCATGTCATTACACTACTGTATATAGACATAATATGACATGTTAAATGTCTCTATTCCTTTGGAACTTGTGTGAGTGTAATATGTACTGATCACTTTTTATTCTTTATTTCACTTTTGTTTATCCATTTCACTTGCTTTGGCAATGTTAACACATGTTTCCCATGCCAATAAAGCCCCTTGAATTCAATTTAATTGAGAGAGAGAGAGAGTAATCAGAACGAGGTAATGAGAAGTAGAGAGGTAATGAGAAGTAGAGACAGAGAGGTAATGTTAAGTAGAGTGGTAATGAGAAGTAGAGACATAGAGGTAATGAGAAGTAGAGACAGATAGGTAATGAGAAGTAGAGAGGTAATGAGAGGTAGAGAGGTAATGAGAAGTAGAGAGGTAATGAGAAGTAGAGAGGTAATGAGAAGTAGAGAGGTAATGAGAAGTAGAGACAGATGTAATGAGAAGTAGAGAGGTAATGAGAAGTAGAGAGGTAATGAGAAGTAGAGAGGTAATGAGAAGTAGAGACAGATGTAATGAGAAGTAGAGAGGTAATGAGAAGTAGAGAGGTAATGAGAAGTAGAGAGGTAATGAGAAGTAGAGACAGATGTAATGAGAAGTAGAGACAGATGTAATGAGAAGTAGAGAGGTAAGTAATGAGATGTAGAGCGGTAATGAGGAGTAGAGCGGTAATGAGAAGTAGAGAGGTAATGAGAAGTAGAGAGGTAATGAGAAGTAGAGGTAATGAGAAGTAGAGGGGTAAGGAGAAGTAGAGAGGTAAGGAGAAGTAGAGAGGTAATGAGAAGTAGAGGTAATGAGAGGTAGAGAGGTAATGAGAAGTAGAGAGGTAATGAGAAGTAGAGGTAATGAGAAGTAGAGAGGTAATGAGAAGTAGAAAGGTAATGAGAAGTAGAGAGGTAATGAGAAGTAGAAAGGTAATGAGAAGTAGAGAGGTAATGAGAAGTAGAGGTAATGAGAAGTAGAGAGGTAATGAGATGTAGAGAGGACCAAGTTCTTTCTGGTAATTCATCATCTATAATGGAAGATTTTAGCGAGCGTAATAACCAGGAACCATCGGGAGGGTATAGAGGCAGGCAGGCAGGCAGGCAATACATGTGAATGATTGGCTGGGCAAGTTCAGATCCTCATTAAAGGGATTTCAATATGGTAGTAAAACAGCTGTGGTGTGATTCTCTCTGATGTGAATACAAATCTCCAGAGGTATTACAGCACCCAAATGACATACAAAATATGGAACACACTAGAACACAATCTAGAACACACGAGAACGCAATCTAGAACACACTAGAACACAGTCTAGAACACAAATACACTGTCCAAATTCCCGGGACTAGCATTAAATGTATGATTGGAAGTGGCTAGGATAAAAAAGGGGTGTTTTTTCATGAGCCAGACAAGGAATGGTGATCTGTTGAAGGGGTGGGGGATGCGTGACCATTATGTACCCTTGTCATGATTAGAGGACATGCATTTCAGCCTATGCTAGGGTTTATATGTGGTATCCTGTTGATTGTTGTCGAGCTTATTAAATAGCCAAGATGTATTGGTGCCTGGGGAATGTTTATGTTTACAGGGCCTTCGGAAAGTATTCAGGCCCCTTGACTTTTTCCACAAGTTACGGTCTCATTCTAAAATGGATTAAATAAAATAAAAATTTAAGCAATCTACACACAATACCCCGAAGTGACAAAGCGAAAACAGGTTTTTAGACATTTTTCACATTTATAAAAAATAAAAAACAGGAATCCCTTATTTACATCAGTATTCAGACAATTTGCTATGAGACTCGAAATTGAGCTCAGGTGCATCCTGTTTCCATTCTTTCTACAACTTGATTGGAGTCCACCTGTGGTAAATGTAATTGATTGGACATGATTTGGAAAGGCACACACCTGCCTATATAAGGCAGGTGCATGTTGACAGTTGACAGTGCATGTCAGAGAAAAACCCAAGCCATGATTTCGAAGTAAATGTCCGTAGAGCTCCGAGGCAGGATTGTGTCGAGGCACAGATCTGGGGAAGGGTACCAAAACATTTCTACAGCATTGAAGGTCCCCAACAACACGGTGGCCTACATCATTCTTAAATGAAGAAGTTTGGAACCACCAAGACTCTTCCTAGAGCTGGCCGCCCGGCCAAACTGAGCAATCGGGTAAGAAGGGCCTTGGTCAGGGAGTTGACCAAGAACCCGGTCACTCTGACAGAGCTCTAGAGTTCATCTGTGGAAATGGAAGAACCTTCCAAAAGGACAACTATCTCTGCAGCACTCCACCAATCAGGCCTTTATGGTAGAGTGGCCAGACAGAAGCCACTCCTCATTAAAAGACACGACAGCACGCTTGGAGATTGCCAAAAGGCACCTAAAGGACTCAGACCATGAGAAACAAGATTCTCTGGTCTGATGAATCCAAGTTGAACTCTTTGGCCTGAATGCCAAGCGTCACGTCTGGAGGAAACCTGGTAGCATCGTGCTTTAGGGATGTTTTTTTAGCGGCAGAAACTGGGAGACTAGTCCGATCGAGAAAAAGACGAACGGAGCATGGTACAGAGAGATCCTTCATGAAAACCTGCTTAAGAGCACTCAGGATTTCAGACTGGGGTGAAGATTTACATTCCAACAGGACAACGACCGTAATCACACAGCCAAGACAACGCAGGAGTGGCTTCAGGACAAGTCTCAATGTCCTTGAGTGGCCCAGCCAGAGCCTGGCTTTAACCCGATCAAACATCTCGAGAGAGATCTGAAAATAGCTGTGCAGCAACGCTCCCCATCCAAATTGGAAAGGCTTGAGAGGATCTGCAGAGAAGGTAGGGAGAAACTCCCCAAATACAGGTGTGCAAGCTTGTAGCGTCATACCCACGAAGACTCGAGGCTGTAATCGCCTAAGGTGCTTCAACAAAGTACTGAGTAAAGGTTCTGAATACTTATGGAAATGTACTATTTGCTGAAAATATACTGTGTGTGTTTGTGTGTGTTTCTTTTTGTGTGTTTTGGCTCCTTCTGAATGTCCCTGTCCCCAAGGGAGGGATCCTGTTCTGTAGAAACCATGTTGGCGTAATTGGACACATTAAATGCTGTGATATGCTGGACACATCCCAACACAAATAGCTTTGTGCTTGATTTGGTATGATAAAGGACTGCAGTAGGACATGGGATTCGGTATGATGAAGGACTGTAGTAGTACATTGTGATTTGGACACAAGGGCTGCAGTAGGACATTGTGATTTGGTATGATAAAGGACTGCAGTACTACATTGTGATTTGGTATGATAAAGGACTGCAGTAGGACATTGTGATTTGGTATGATAAAGGACCGCAGTAGTACATTGTGATTTGGTATGATAAAGGACTGCAGTAGTACATTGTGATTTGGTATGATAAAGGACCGCAGCAGTACATTGTGATATGGTATGATAAAGGACTGCAGTAGTACATTGTGATTTGGTATGATAAAGGACTGCAGTAGTACATTGTGATATGGTATGATAAAGGACTGCAGTAGGACATTGTGATTTGGTATGATAAAGGACCGCAGTAGTACATTGTGATTTGGTATGATAAAGGGCTGCAGTAGTACTTTGTGATTTGGTATGATAAAGGGCTGCAGTAGTAACACTGTCTCCTCTCATAAACCACCTGGCAAAAGTGAGCCCGATGAATGGGCTCTATATATCATGTCATGTCCTGTGCGTGTGTTTGTACATGTGTGGATGTGAGCCCAATATTCTCTGAGTGAAAGTTAGCCACATTATTAGCATACTCAACATATGAAAAAGCTAATGCATACACTCCCTTGTATTATCAAGCCTCTTGAAATGCATTATATGGTTCCATCCCCAATGGCAGCCTATTCCCTATGTACTGCACTACTTTTGACAAGAGCACCATGTAGTGAAGGGGAATAGGGTGCCATTTGGAATGCATTCTATATAACTGATGCCAGCAATCACGTTACAGAGCCGCTGAATAAGATTAGTAGACTAAAGGAAATGAAATGGAGATATCTCACCCTCTATTGCCAATCTGTACACACACACACACACACACACACACACACACATATACACAGACACACACACACACACACATATACACAGACACACACACACAGACACACACACACACACACACACACAGACACACACACACACACACACACACAGACACACACACAGACACACACACACACACAGACACACACACACACACAGACACACATATACACACACACACACGCATATACACACACACAGACACACACAGACACACACACACACACACACACTGCTTTTACAATTACCGCTGTCAATCCAACCTAATAACAGCAGACATGATGGGGTTTCTGACAATATATATGAGATATAGCGTTATGTTCAGTAAAATGACTCCATCGCAAACCAGATTGGGACTTCTAAAGGAACAGGGCGTTCGGAAAGTATTCAGACCCTTTGACTGTTTCCACATTTTGTTACGTTACAGCCTTATTCTAAAATTTTACACACATTTTTCCCCTCATCAATCTACACACAATACCCCATGATGACAAAGCAAAAGCAGGTTTTTAGAAATTTTTGCAAATGTGTATATATATATATATTTTTTTTTTTAAGGAAAAAGGAAGTATCACATTTACATAAGTATTCAGACACTTTATTCAGTACTTTGTTCAAGCACCTTTGGCAGCGATTACAGCCTCGAGTCTGTCATCTGCTTCCATCTGACCTGATTGGTGGAGTGCTGCAGAGATGGTTGTCCTTCTGGAAGGTTCTCCCATCTCCACAGAGGTACTCTGGAGCTCTGTCAGAGTGACCATTGGGTTCTTGGTCACCTCCCTGACCAAGGCCCTTCTCCCCCGATTGCTCAGTTTGGCCGGGCGGCCAGCTCTAGGAAGAGTCTTGGTGGTTCCAAACTTCTTCCGTTTTGAGAATGATGGTGGCCACTGTGTTCTTGGGGACCTTCAATGCTACAGACATTTTGGGACCCTTCCGCAGATCTGTGCCTCGACACAATCCTGTCTCAGAGCTCTACAGCCAATTCCTTTGACCTCATGGTTTGGTTTTTGCTCTGACATGCACTGTCAACTGTGTGACCTTATATAGACAGGTATGTGCCTTTCCACATCATGTCCAATCAATTGAATTTGCCACAGGTGGACTCTAATCAAGTTGTAGAAACATCTCAAGGACGATCAATGGAAACAGGATGCACCTGAGCTCAATTTCGAGTCTCATAGAAAAGGGTCTGAATATTTATGTAAATAAGGTATTTCTGTTGTTTATTTTTAATACATTTGTAAAAATGTCATTATGGGGTATGGTGTGTAGATTGATGAGGAAAATGTTTAATTTATTACATTTTAGAATAAGGCTGTAACGTAACAAAATGTGGAAAAAGTCACGAGGTCTTAATTCTTCCAAAAACGCTGTAAATATTCTGACAACCTCCTCTATTACAATGATCTACATATTCATTATTCATGTAGTAAGTGTAAGTAATGCAGTAAGTGTAAGTAATGCAGTAAGTGTAAGTAATGCAGTAAGTGTAAGTAATGCAGTAAGTGTAAGTAATGCAGTAAGTGTAAGTAATGCAGTAAGTGTAAGTAATGCAGTAAGTGCTTGGTCATTTATTGTTTTCAATGCTGTTTGTAGGTTCATATTGTAGACGCAATGTTCTTTGTAGTCGTGCTTCGCGATACGACATATTACCTAGTAATAGTATGCAATATGGGTGTCTGTGTATAACTTACCATTCTGATGTAATTGGTTTGTGTAACTAATACATTCGAAGGTTTACACACATTACATTTGCAAACAAACTCTCCTCACTAGGTAATGATGAGTTGCAATTATACAATAATATCCAATGTGAGTTCATTTGCATATCTTTGAAATTGTGCAAAACACACGGAGGACAGCGTCCCATTTTGTTATGTAACTGCCTTCTGCTGCTCACATCACACACACACATAGACACACACACACACACACACACACACATATAGACACACACACACACACACACACACACACACATATAGACACACACACACACACACACACACACATATAGACACACACACAGACACACAGACACACACACATATAGACAGACACACACATATAGACACACACACAAAGACACACACACACACACACATTTAGACACACACACAGACACACACACACACACACACACACACACACACACACACAGACACACACACACACACACACACACGCACACATAGACAGACACACACACACACACACACACATATATAGACACACACACATATAGACACACACACACACACACACACACACACATAGACACACACACACACACACACATAGACACACACACACATAGACACACACACACACACACACGCACACATAGACAGACACACACACACACACACACACACACATATATAGACACACACACATATAGACACACACACACACACACACACACACACATAGACACACACACACATAGACACACACACAGACAGAGAGAACGAGTACTCTGGGTAGCTCTCTCCCAACGCCCACGCCCTCGTCACAATCGCTGCAGGAGAGAAGTCACTCCATTGAAGGATGTCTCTTAAATTAAGGTTTAAAAAATGGAGTCATTGAATTAGTCTGGCAACTTCATGGCTCCTAATTAGGGTTGAAAAGATACCGGTAATTTACTAAAGTTATTGGAATATTATATTGGTAAATCAGAAAATCTATGACATTCGATCACAACTTTGGTAATTTATAGTTTTTTATATACGTGCCCATATTGTCCATGAGTTTCTAGTAGATATGGTTACAGAGAAAGCCTAATGAAAAAAGCATCTAATCAACAGTGTCATTATTTTGGCACACACACACACACACACACACACACACACACACACACAAAGCAACCCACCCAGTCTCCTGTAGCTCCGCTGCTGTGTGATTAATGCCATGCAGGCGATGTGGGTGGATTGGTCTCTAACTGCACTCTCTGGAGGAAGATAGGTTAGTGTCCCAGGTGGCACCCTTTTCCCTATGCAGTGCAATACTTTTCACCAGGATTCTGTTCAAAAGTAATGAACCATATAGGGAATAGGATGCCATTTGGGATTACACTAGGGCCCTAATGGAGGGTACTTAAACTATCTGTCAGGAGCACAGCACCTCTCTGATTAAGAGTCACAGGTTGTGTCCTATATGGCACTCTATCCCCTATATAGTGCACTATGGGCCCTGGTCAAATGAGTGCAATATAAAGGGAATAGGGTACCATTTGGGCCACAAACATAGAGAGTTTATTCTGCACAAAGTCTATTCATCATCAGACATCATCAGACATGGGGTTCTATGGCTTCCCTACTGTGAGCACTAAGCAGACATGGGGTTGGAGAGCTCTGTTGGGTTCCATGGCTTCCCTACTGTGAGCATTAAGCAGACATGGGGTTGGAGAGCTCTGTTGGGTTGTATGGCTTCCCTACTGTGAGCACTAAGCAGACATGGTGTTGGACAGCTCTGTTGGGTTCTATGGCTTCCCCACTGTGAGCATTAAGCAGACATGGGGTTGGAGAGCTCTGTTGGGTTGTATGGCTTCCCTACTGTGAGCACTAAGCCGACATGGGGTTGGAGAGCTCTGTTGGGTTGTATGGCTTCCCTACTGTGAGCACTAAGCAGACATGGGGTTGGAGAGCTCTGTTGGGTTGTATGGCTTCCCTACTGTGAGCACTAAGCAGACATGGGGTTGGAGAGCTCTGTTGGGTTGTATGGCTTCCCTACTGTGAGCACTAAGCAGACATGGGGTTGGACAGCTCTGTTGGGTTGTATGGCTTCCCTACTGTGAGCACTAAGCAGACATGGGGTTGGAGAGCTCTGTTGGGTTGTATGGCTTCCCTACTGTGAGCACTAAGCAGACATGGGGTTGGAGAGCTCTGTTGGGTTGTATGGCTTCCCTACTGTGAGCACTAAGCAAACATGGGGTTGGAGAGCTCTGTTGGGTTGTATGGCTTCCCTACTGTGAGCACTAAGCAGACATGGGGTTGGAGAGCTCTGTTGGGTTGTATGGCTTCCCTACTGTGAGCACTAAGCAGTCATGGGGTTGGAGAGCTCTGTTGGGTTGTATGGCTTCCCTACTGTGAGCACTAAGCAGACATCTTGACTCACTACCTTTATTAATGTAAGATGCAGGAAGACCACTTTACAGTAAGATGGTTTATCCAGTAAATTGGTGCATTATCAATGGTTTTCCAGTGGTTTTACTAAAAGTAGTGAACAGATTCGTAACATCTGCGTGTTCATAAAAAATGGAGACAAAGACTCATATCTAACAAGCCTTAAATCCAACAAACCTTAAATCTAACAAACCTTAAATCTAACAAGCCTTAAATCTAACAAGCCTTAAATCTAACAAACCTTAAATCTAACAAGCCTTAAATCTAACAAGCCTTAAATCTAACAAGCCTTAAATCTACCAAACCGTAAATATAACAAACCTTAAATCTAACAAACCTTATCTGTAAAAAATTACTTAAATCTAACAAGTCTTAAATCTAACAAGCCTTAAATCTAACAAACCTTAAATCTAACAAGTCTTAAATCTAACAAGTCTTAAATCTAACAAGCCTTAAATCTAACAAGCCTTAAATCTAACAAACCTTAAATCTAACAAACCTTAAATCTAACAAGTCTTAAATATAACAAGTCTTAAATCTAACAAACGTTAAATCTAACAAACCTTAAATCTAACAAGTCTTAAATCTAACAAGTCTTAAATCTAACAAGTCTTAAATCTAACAAGTCTTAAATCTAACAAACCTTATCTGTAACAAGTCTTAAATCTAACAAGTCTTAAATCTAACAAACCTTGAATCTAACAAACCTTGAATCTAACAAACCTTAAATCTAACAAGCCTTAAATCTAACAAACCTTGAATCTAACAAACCTTAAATCTAACAAGCCTTAAATCTAACAAGCCTTAAATCTAACAAACCTTAAATCTAACAAACCTTGAATCTAACAAACCTTGAATCTAACAAACCTTGAATCTAACAAACCTTGAATCTAACAAACCTTAAATCTAACAAGCCTTAAATCTAACAAACCTTGAATCTAACAAACCTTGAATCTAACAAACCTTGAATCTAACAAACCTTAAATCTAACAAGTCTTGAATCTAACAAGTCTTGAATCTAACAAACCTTAAATCTAACAAACCTTAAATCTAACAAACCTTGAATCTAACAAACCTTAAATCTAACCAACCTTAAATCTAACAAGCCTTGAATCTAACAAACCTTGCCAGCAGACAGCAAGTTCTGTTTCCATATGCAGCATGCCTGTCAGTATAGAATGAAAATATGGACAATGCATAGGCCTGTATTGAAATAGCAAGCTTGCTGGTGACATATCTGTCCAATAAGTGAAGTTGTGCTTAACTTGGCTGCTCTTAGTTCAAGATGGTGGATTCAGCAGAAGCCTTCAATAATGTTCTGTCATTTCCATAGAGACCTCAACACACAGTAAAGTCTGTCGGATTCAAATCCACGTCGGGGCATTTCCTCCTGACTTAAATATGCCGATTCATCACAGTCCCAATGAATGGGTTCGGTTGTGTCCCAAATGGCACCCTATTCCCTACTTAGCGCACTAGTCCTGACCAGGACCCATAGTAGAGCACTATGTCTAGGGTGACATTTTGGGATGCAGTCTTCGGGAGTAGTGCAGCGTTTTTCAAATGAAGAGGGAGAAGTGAGATACAGTTGATATGATACCATTCCCACAAACCTGTATTCTAAACCCATTTCCAAACACATTAGCATCAAGCCAGATGGGATAAATATAATAGTCCTATTGGGATGTTTGCTGCCAGAATACTCAAAAATCATTTCCAACTTCACTTGGTTTTCTGTGGCTCTGCCTCAAAGTGGTTTACAGATGCCTACAGTAGATGCAGATGCCTACAGTAGATGCAGATGCCTACAGTAGATGCAGATGCCTACAGTAGATGCAGATGCCTACAGTAGATGCAGATGCCTACAGTAGATGCAGATGCTGACCAGTAGATGCAGATGCCTACAGTAGATGCAGATGCCTACAGTAGATGCAGATGCCTACAGTAGATGCAGATGCCTACAGTAGATGCAGATGCCTACAGTAGATGCAGATGCCTACAATAGATGCAGATGCCTACAGTAGATGCAGATGCCTACAGTAGATGCAGATGCCTACAGTAGATGCAGATGCCTACAGTAGATGCAGATGCTGACCAGTAGATGCAGATGCTGACCAGTAGATTTTCACATCCTTGGTTTTCATATTTACAAAACACAGAGGGATTCATTATATAATTCTGCCACGGAAATTTGTCACCAACCGGTTAATGTAAAACACCAACATCATCTTCTTTGCATTATTGTGTTGTGGATGCATCCCGTATGACTCCCTATTCCCTACATATTACCTATATATATATATATATATAGTGCAAAACAAGTAGTACACTATATAGGGAATAGGGTGCTGGGAATTAGGTGTCATTACAGATGCAATCCGGGTCATTAAAAAGTTCTGAATGAAAGGGATATGTAAATATGCCCAGCTCAGGTGAAAGCAGCACCAATCTAAAGGAGAAGAACACCCCAGGACAGATGTTCATGACTATAATCCAACTCCGAGGAGCTCACCAAGCTGTCTGCTTAGTTCTGCTCAAGTAGAAAATTAGTGGAGAAAAAAAGGAGAGCAAAGTCACATTTTATGAGGCGTTTCTTTTTCATATCACCTCTCCTAACCCACAATGTAATTGCACTGTAACCATCCAAGGAGCTCAATTAGGTAGCAAAGGGATTGTTAGTTACCAGACTGTCAAGAATAACCATCCTGCCACGACAGTGACTCCCGCGCCTGCTACTAGTCAATAACGACATCGTAGTTAAATATACATATTTTTTTGGCATTTAGACTTTTCAAAGATCAGAGACTCCTTTCTCCTGCAAAAACAGTCTCTCCAGGGCTCTCTCTCTCTCTCTCTGTGTGTGTGTGTGTGTGTGTGTGTGTGTGTGTGTGTGTGTGTGTGTGTGTGTGTGTGTGTGTGTGTGTGTGTGTGTGTGTGTGTGTGTGTGTGTGTGTGTGTGTGTGCGCGCGGGTGTGTGCACACAGCTGGAGGTAGTTATCTCCATCACAGCTGAATGCAGGATTTGGAACCATGAGCTCTCTCTTCTCACTCAGCCTCTCAGGCAGACAGCAGGGCAGACTTGGTCCCATGTATGATGCCATCAGGACCCCTGGAGCTGAGCTACACATCACACAGTCCTTAAAATCCCTTTCCTCCAGCCTCTCTCCTCATCGCATCCCTTCCTCCAGCATCTCTCCTCATCGCATCCCCCCCTCCAGCATCTCTCCTCATCCCATCCCTTCCTCCAACATCTCTCCTCATCCCATCCCTTCCTCCAACATCTCTCCTCATCACATCCCTTCCTCCAGCATCTCTCCTCATCCCATCCCTTCCTCCAGCATCTCTCCTTATCCCATCCCTTTCCTCCAGCATCTCTCCTCATCCCATCCCTTTCCTCCAGCATCTCTCCTTATCCCATCCTTTCGTCCAGCATCTCTCCTTATCCCATTCCTTCCTCTTGCATCCCTTCCTCCAGCATCTCTCCTCATCCCATCCCTTTCCTCCAGCATCTCTCTTCATCCCATTCCTTCCTCCAGCATCTCTCCTTATCCCATTCCTTCCTCTTGCATCCCTTCCTCCAACATCTCTCCTCATCGCATCCCTTTCCTCCAGCATCTCTCCTCATCCCATCCCTTTCCTCCAGCATCTCTCCTCATCCCATCCCTTTCCTCCAGCATCTCTCCTCATCCCATCCCTTTCCTCCAACATCTCTCCTCATCCCATTCCTTCCTCCAGCATCTCTACTCATCGGATCCTGACCTGATAGGATGGGGATGCAGGGGTAAATAAATGGATCTATATATTAGAGCCCCATATAGTTCCTGGAACTGTCCTAAAACCAGTGGTTTGAAAAGGTGGGGTGCATCGAGATATAAAGGTGTAGGATGCAGTAAATAGGCTCATTCAGACCAAATTACTGTAGAGAAATATATGCACATGCATGACATTGAATGAGTTTTTTTCACGAGTGTCCATTTTAGGGCAACAACACTATGAAGCCAACATTGGCATCTGGTGTTCAGTCCTCATGTCATCTGTTGCTTGCTACAGAAGCATAAAATGAGCTGAAGGGATTTCATGGCTTGGTCTCCGTCTCAAATGGCACCCTACTTCATTTGTAGTGCGCTACTTTTTCACACAGGGATCTGGTCAAACGTAGTGCACTATATAGTGAATAGGGAATCATTGGGACGCATCCTTGCATTGCCTCCCTGTTGATTGCGTGCCAAATCTGTTCTTGTTAAGACATTCTGCTGACATGAATATGATGTGGAAGCTTCACCCAGAGACTTATGAGTTCAGACAGGCAGATGCTCCTCAGATTACATGCGTCCATTGTGATCTAAACATTACATGGAGAACATGGCTGACGCAAAGAATTACGATCAAGCCCAACCCAGACCTCTGGGGGATCAGCCTCCTTTGACGCCAGGTAAGACCCTGCTTATTAGAGGCACACATTACTGTACAATAGTACAGTAGAATGGTACTGTAGAATACTGTAGAATATTACTATAGAATTGTACTGTAGAATATTGCTCTAGCAGTGGAGGCTCCTCAGAAGAGAAAGGGGAGGACCATCCTCCTCAGTGAAATTTCATAAAAATGTTAATTGTGAAATACCAAAATGGCACCAATTTATTGATAAAAACACACTGTTTCGTAATAAAGGTCCATATTAACTTCAACAGCACTCTCTGGGGTAGAACCATGGTGTAGCTGGAGAACAACTACCTTCTATCCTCCATTGGGTACAGTGACTTCCGTACAAAACTTAGAAGGCTGGAGGCCTTACCCTCTTCCATAGACCTACATGATTATTATGACCACTTCCTGAGGACGACGATACTGGGCTTTTGCAGTATGAACTGACATGTTGTCCATCCAATCATAGGATTAGAATCAGATAATAAATATATTGTGTTGAATTAGGGTTGTGCCACGGGGGGGGGGGGGGGGGGGGGGGGGGGGTTAGAATGTGGTTAGAAGATTTGTGAGTTGTTGATATTATTGGATACAGATTGAAAAGGGATAGCTGAGCAATTTTGGGATATTATTAAATTCAAATGAGTTTATTCAGATTACAGGTGACTGAGGAGGTAGATTATAAATTATATTATTGGATATAGAACTCTATTTTTGTGTCCAGTTAGTGTACGCAGAACAGGTGTGAATTACAGGCGAGGGTCGACCTCTGCCTGAGATCAGTTTCATGAAGAAGGATGAAAAGGTGCAGATTAAAAGCGAGGGTCGACCTCTGCCTGGGATCAGTTTCATGAAGACAGTTGAAAAGGTGAGGGCGTTCAATACCACCTGGTATCAAACGTATAGACAGGGAGCCTTTCATCAAGCTTGTATTGCTGGGTTTACCTGATTTTAGGAAAGTCTGAGCCTTGGGCGAATGGTGGGTACAGTGACCTGAAGAATATTGATCGTTCAGCTAAACGGCAAAACAAAAGCAAGGAGCATATAAATACCCACATCAGAGTCCAGCTTCTGGGAAAAAGCTGCATCGATTATAACGTAGGTCTGCGTATTCAAGCTGCGCAACACAGTGAGAAATGACAGGGATGTTCTCTAGCGTTTTAACACCACTACGTTTCGGGGCATGCAAGAATAGGCTTTTAGAGGACATGACGAGAGGGAAAGTTCCACCAACAAGGGCTACTATTAGGAGCTTGCAGCGATAATTACACGTTATGATGCCTTTATTTGCTGAACTTTCAACGGTGTTTTCTAGGATGTCGAAATCAATTCAGAATGATTTGATAGCATCCATCGCATCATCCATTAAAAGTTAGATTAAAGAGAGAGGTTGACGCAGTGCATTTTTTAACACACGCACGCAAGTAGGCTTTCCACTTTCCTCCGGTATTTATTTAGCAAAGATGATAACACATAATCACTCCGGACAGACACAAGCAGAAACTCATGACATACATGTAAATGTTACAGCAGTCTATGCTGCACCTAAACATGAGAGATCTGACATGTTGTATGGGATGAAAACGAGACAACTTTTCAGTCTGATCAACTGTAGGCTTCTAATAAGAGCAGCTGCATACAGCCTCTGCGCCCTGTCCATCTGGTCAGGGTAACTAATTGGTAGCGTTGTGTATTTATAGTCCATTTGTGTGTCAGGAGAAATTGAGAATGTGATCTAAATTAGGCTGTCTAGGATGCCTATATGTTTTCAATCCAAAACGAATCAATCAACATAATAGTGATGACAGATGTTAGTTCATTTTTTGTAAGGCCTCAAAAAAGTTGTATATACCAGAGCTGCAAGAAAAGTGTATATTAAGTATAATATATAAAGTATATATTATTGAAACAATGTTGTGATTGATTGTGAGAACGCCAACAGGTGTGGTTCCCATGCAGGAAAGATTCTATTGGGGAAAGGTTCCAGTGGGGGTTGCCATGGAAGCCAAGAAAGGGAGTTTGGTGTGTGTGTGTGTGTGTGTGTGTGTGTGTGTGTGTGTGTGTGTGTGTGTGTGTGTGTGTGTGTGTGTGTGTGTGTGTGTGTGTGTGTGTGTGTGTGTGTGTGTGTGTGTGTGTGTGTGTGTGTGTGTGTGTGTGTGTGTGTGTGTGTGTGTGTGTGTGTGTATGTGTGTGTGCTCAAACACACATGCATGTGGGGGTCGAAAGAGAGAGAATGTGTGTCCATCTGATGAATGGACATGTGCCTGAACTCAATGTTCTACACTAATTGTAGTCTCACCTATTCATTTCTACCGACCGGCCATTTTGACTGGGAACACCACAGGTGTACAGAACTTAAATAAAACACCCAAAATGTAATGAACATCATCTAAATGTATTTTGTGTGTTCAGATGCCCTGTGTGGACAAAGTCATGGAACCTTATGACAATCAGATTAAATTAACTACATTTTTCAGAGAGAAAACTTGTAAATCGGTCCAATTTGACCGGAACGCAGCAAGAGGGTTAAATGATAAGGAAAAACTCTTGCCCCAGAGGGTACAAATTGCCCCCCAACTCTGGGACCTATGTTGCCACCAGTCTGACCACTCTGGGACTTGCCACCAGTCTGACCACTCTGGGACCTATGTTGCCACCAGTCTGACCACTCTGGGACCTATGTTGCCACCAGTCTGACCACTCTGGGACCTATGTTGCCACCAGTCTGACCACTCTGGGACCTATGTTGCCACCAGTCTGACCACTCTGGGACCTGCCACCAGTCTGACCACTCTGGGACCTATGTTGCCACCAGTCTGACCACTCTGGGACCTATGTTGCCACCAGGCTGACCACTCTGGGACCTATGTTGCCACCAGTCTGACCACTCTGGGACCTTTGTTGCCACCAGTTGTCAGTTATCATCAGGTATGTGGATGATCAGGGCTTTATTCAGGAATTTTTCTTGTGTGACTTTCACATCAAATCAAATTTTATTTGTCACATACACATGGTTAGCAGATGCTTGTGCTTCTAGTTCTGACCGACCAGTAATATCTAACATGTAATCTAACAATTCCACAACAACTACCTAATACACAGAAATCTAAAGGGATGGAATAAGAATATGTACATATGAGCGATGAGATGAGCGATGACCGGGTGGTATAGGCAAGATGCAATAGATGGTATTAAATACAGTATATACATATGAGATGAGTAATGTAAGATATGTAAACATTATGAAAGTGGCATTATTAAAAGTGACAAGTGATCCATTTATTAAAGTGGCCAATGATTTCAAGTCTGTATCTAGGCAGCAGCCTCTCTGTGTAAGTGATGGCTGTTTAACAGTCTTACGGCCTTGAGATAGAAGCTGTTTTTCAGTCTCTCGATCCTAGCTTTGATGTACTGACCTCGCCTTCTGGATGGTATTGGGGTGAACAGGTAGTGGCTCGGGTGGCTGTTGTCCTTGATGATCTTTTTGGCCTTCCTGTGACATCGGGTGCTGTAGGTGTCCTGGGGGGAAGGTAGTTTACCCCTGGTGATGCGCTGTGCAGAACGCACCACCCTCTGGAGAGCCTTGCGGTTGAGGGGGATGCTGTTGCCGGACCAGGCGGTGATACAGCCTAACAGGAGGCTCTCAGTTGTGCATCTGCTAAAGTTTGTGAGGGTTTTAGGTGACAAACCAAATTTCTTCAGTTGTTTCCTACCTTCACCACCTGGCGCGGCCCGTCAGAAAGTTCTGGACCCAATTGCACAAGGCGGGGTTGAGACCCAGGGCCTCAAGCTTAATGATGAGCTTGGAGGGTACAATGGTGTTGAATGCTGACCTATAGTCAAAGAACAGCATTCTTACATAGGCATTCCTCTTGTCCAGATGGGATAGGGCAATGTGCAGTGTGATTGCTTCTGTGGACCTGTGAGCGGTATGCAAACTGAAGTGGGTCTAGGGTGGCAGGTAAGGTGGAGGTGATATGATCCTTAACTAGTCTCTCAAAACACTTAATGATGACAGAAGTGAGTGGGCGGTAGTCATTTAGTTCAGTTATCTTTGCCTTCTTGGGTACAGGAACAATGGTGGCCATCTTGAAGCATGTGGGGAGAGCAGACTGGGATAGGAAGAGATTAAATATGTCCGTAAGCACACCAGCCAGCTGGTCTGCACATGCTCTGAGGACGCGGCTAGGGATGCCGTCTGGGCCAGCAGCCTTGCGAGGGTTAACACGTTAAAATGTCTTACTCACGTTGGCCACGGAGAAGGAGAGAGGTTGCCCGCAGTCCTTGGTAGCGGGTCGCATCAGTGGTGCTGTATTATCCTCAAAGCGGGCAAATAAGGTGTTTAGTTTGTCTGGAAGCAAGACGTCGGTGTCCGTGACGTGGCTGGTTTTCGTTTTGTAGTCCGTGATTGTAGACCCTGCCACATACGTCTAGTGTCTGAGCCATTGAATTGCGACTCCACTTTGTCCCTTTACCAACATTTTGATTGTTTGATTGCCTTGCAGAGGGAATAACTACACTGTTTATATTTGGCCATATTCCCAGTCATATTTCCATGGTTAAATACGGTGGTTCGCGCTTTCAGTTTTGTGCAAATGTCGCCATCTATCCACGGTTTCTGGTTAGAATAGGTTTTAATAGTTACAGTGGGCTCAACATCTCCAATGCACTTCCTTATTAACTCACTCACTGAATCAGCATATAAATCAATGTTATTCTCTGAGGCTGCCTGGAACATTTCCCAGTCCGCGTGATCAAAACAATCTTGAAGTGTGTCTTCCGATTGGTCAGACCAGCATTGAATGGTTCTTGTCACAGGTACGTCCTGTTTGAGTTTCAGCCTATAGGACCGTAGGAACAAATAGAGTCGTGGTCGGATTTGCCGAAGGGACGGCGTGGGAGGGTCTTGTATGCATCACGGACATTATAGTAGCAGTGGTCCAGTGTACTGTCTGTGAGAGTGCTACAATCAATGTGCTGATAGAATTTAGGTAGCCTTGTTCTCAATTGTTCTTTGTTAAAATCCCCAGCTACAATAAATGCAGCCTAAGGATATATGGTTTCCAGTTTACATAGAGTCCAGAGAAGTTCCTTGAGGGCCATCGTGGTATCTGCTTGAGGGGGGATATATACAGCTGTGACGATAACTGAGAATTCTCTTGGGAGATAATATGGTGGGCATTTGATTGTACGGAATTCTAGGTTAGATGAATAAAAACACTTGAGTTCCTGTATGTTGTTATGAATACACCATGAGTCATTAATCTTGAAGCATACACCTTCAACTTCCCTGAGAGATGTTTATTTCTGTCGGCGCATTGCATGAAGAAACCCGGTGGCTGTACCGACTCCGACAACGTATCCCGAGAGAGCCATATTTCTGTCAAACAGAGAATGTTACCATCTCTAATGTCTCTCTGGAAGGCAACCCTTGCCCTAATTTCGTCTACCTTGTTGTCTAGAGACTGGACATTGGCGAGTAATATACTCGGAAGCTATGGGTGGTGTGCACGCCTTCGAAGTTTGACCAGGAGGCCGCTCCGTCAACCTCTTCTGTGGCATTGTTGTTTTAGGTCGGCCTCTGGGATTAGATCCAATGTCCTGGGTGGTGTTCAAACAAGGATCTGCTTCGAGAAAGTCCTATTCCTGGTCGTAACATTGGTAAATGGAAGTTGTTCTTATAGCCAATAGTTCTTCCCGACTGCATGTAATTACACTTAAAATCTTCTGGACTAACAATGTATGAAATAATCCATAATAAAAAATTGAAATACTGAATAGTTTCCTAAGGACTTGAAGCGAGGTGACTGTCTCTGTCGGCACCATCCTTTATCTTTTGACATGTCAAAGTGGGCGAGTTTTGACTTTGTGAATTTCGAGATGTAGGTTTGATGTGTTGTTCAAACCTACGATGGTGCAGCTGTAATGTATCTGCTATTTGTATCTACAGCTAAGTCCCCTCCTGTTCCCTGACTAAGAGGTGATGACCACTCCACTACCATTGGCAACTCTCTCCTGACATGAACTGAAGCCACGTCTTATGTGCCCACTCATCCACTGGCACATTGAATGTTTCCCCTCCAAGCACTGTGAGTCCCCCTATCAAGTTTCTCTCATTACTGTATGTAGTGTCAATCACATACAGCAAAACAATCACATTGTTACACATCAATGATTTTACTCCTTGCTTGGACTAACTCAATCTTAGACAAAAGAGCTAACTGTGTAGTGTGTTGTGTTATTGTTTTTTGTATTCCCAGTCAAATCCTGTCCTGAAGTCAAGCCTCTGAACAGCTCAACTCATGCTTCATACCCTCATTCAATCGCTGCTGTGGTCCCTCCCAACACAGTGTAAGTAGCCCTCTCATTCCCATTCCCCATAATATTGTACTATAAATGTCTTTATTATATGCTTTAGGTTAAAATAATTTGTCTTTGATGGTTTTTGAAACAGACTTTGTCATCTCTGTGCGTTCTGCGCCTATACCGTGGATCTCCCATCCTCCTACATTTTTCATGTCACCAGCCTCCACTGTACGGTAGAATAGTACTGTAGAATAAGTAATTAAAGCATTTATGAAGGTTACTGTTTGTAAGACAGAGAGGGGCTGTTGGAAATGGTACAAAAAGAGCGTCCTTTTCACACTTGACATCCAATTTGTCTTGTTTTTCCAGAAGTGGCTTTTATGATTCACGGATTCAAAGCCCAGAGAGATTAGAGGGGAGGATGTGACAGCTGGCGGGGTGTGTGTGTGTGTGTGTGTGTGTGTGTGTGTGTGTGTGTGTGTGTGTGTGTGTGTGTGTGTGTGTGTGTGGTTGTGTGTATGTGTGTGTGGTTGTGTGTGTGTGGTTGTGTGTGTGTGTGGTTGTGTGGATGTGTGGTTGTATGTGTGTGTGTGTGTGTGTGTGTGTGTGTGTGTGTGTGTGTGTGTGTGTGTGTGTGTGTGTGTGTGTGTGTGTGTGGTTGTTTGTGTGTGTGTGTGTGGTTGTGTGTATGTGTGTGTGTGGTTGTGTGTGTGTGGTTGTATGTGTGTATGTGTGTGTGTGTGTGTGTGTGTGGTTGTATGTATGTGTGTGTGTGTGTGGTTGTATGTATGTGTGTGTGTGGTTGTGTGTGTGTGGTTGTATGTGTGTATGTATGTGTGTGTGTGTGTGTGTGTGTGGTTGTGTGTATGTGTGTGTAGTTGTGTGTTTGGTTGTGTATGTGTGGTTGTGTGTGGTTGTATGTGTGTGTGTGTGGTTGTGTGTGTGTGGTTGTATGTGTGGTTGTGTGTGTGGTTGTGTGTGTGGTTGTGTGTGTGTGGTTGTGTGTGTGGTTGTGTGTGTGTGGTTGTGTGTGTGGTTGTATGTGTGTGTGTGGTTGTGTGTGTGTGGTTGTGTGTGTGTGTGTGTGTGTGGTTGTATGTGTGGTTGTGTGTGTGTGTGTGTGTGTGTGTGTGTGTGTGTGTGTGTGTGTGTGTGTGTGTGTGTGTGTGTGTGTGTGTGTGTGTGTGTGTGTGTGTGTGTGATTGTATGTGTGGTTGTGTGTGTGTGTGTGTGGCTGCTTTTGAAAAGAACAAACATCAGACTTCCTAGGCGTGTTTAATCTCCACCTCCTAAATCATCCTCACCAGCTGTGAGATCATGAGTGTGTCTGTAATCCTAACCTTACCCCGTAACCCTTTACCCTAAACCTAACCCTTAAACCTAACTCCTAACCCTAACTGACAAGGTAAAAATATGTCAGTTTTGCCCCTGAGCAAGGCAGTTAACCCACTGTTCCCCTGAGCAAGGCAGTTAACCCACTGTTCCCCTGAGCAAGGCAGTTAACCCACTGTTCCCCTGAGCAAGGCAGTTAACCCACTGTTCCCCTGAGCAAGGCAGTTAACCCACTGTTCCCCGGGCGCTCGAAAATGTGGATGCTGATTATGGCAGACCCCCACACCTCTCTGATTCAGAGGGTTAAATGCGGAAGGCACATTTAGGTTGAAGGCATTCAGTTGTACACTTGAATATCTATCCACCTTTCCCTAATCCTCACTCTAAACCTGACCCCTGGGCTTAAAATAGCCTTTGTCCACGAGGGAGAATTTTCCTTGATTTACTTTTGGGGACTTTTCGGCCCCAATGAGGACAGAAGATGAAGACCAGACAGACAGACAGACAGACCAGCTGGCAACTGTCTTCAATGGCATTTTCAACCTCTCCCTGACTTAGTCTGTAATACCTACACATTTCAAGCAGATCACCATAGTCCCTATGCCCAAGAACGCCAAAATAACCTGTCTAAATGACTACCGCCCTATAGCACTCACATCTGTAGCCATGCAATGCTTTGAAAGGCTGGTCATGGTTTACATCTTCACCATTATCCCAGACACCCTGGACCCACTTCAATTTACATACCGCCCCAACAGATCCACAAATGGCGCAATCTCTATTGCACTTAACACCTATGTGAGAATGCTATTCATTGACTACAGCTCAGTATTCAACACCATAGTGCCCTCAAAGCTCATCACTAAGCTCATCAATAAGGACCCTGGGACTAAACACCTCCCTCTGCAACTGGATCCTGGACTTCCTGATGGGCTGCCCCCAGGTGGTGAGGGTAGTTAACAACACATCCACCACACTGACCTTCAACACAGGGCCCATCAGGGGTACGCGCTTAGACCCCTCCTGCACTCCTTGTTCATTTACGTCAGAGGGGCCATGCCTTTTTACTGTTGTTTTAATTCTTTACTTACCTACACCACACACACACACACACACACACACACACATTTTTTCCCCCGCACCATTGGTTAGAGCCTGTAAGTAAGCATTTCACTGTAAGGTCTGCACCTGTTGTATTCGGCGCACGTGACAAATAAACTTTGATTTGATTTGAGAACTCCAACACCATCATTAAGTTTGCTTGACGACATGACAGAGGTCACCGACGACGATGAGACAGCCTATAGGGAGGAAGTCAGAAACATAGGGCTGATTCACATTGACAGGGCTGCAGTGGAGAGGGTCGAGAGCTTCAAGTTTCTCAGTGTCCACATTACTAAGGATCTATCTTGGTCCACACACACCAACACAGTCATGAAGAGGGTACGACGACTCCTCTTCCCCCTGAGGAGGCTGAAAAGATTTGGCATGGGCCCTCAGATCCTTAAAAAGCTCCACAGCTGCACAACTGAGAGCATCTTGACTGGCTGCATCACCGCTTGGTATGGCAACTGCTTGACATCCCACCCTAAGGAGCCACAGAGAGTAGTGCGTACTGTCTAGTACATCACTGGGGACGAACTCTGCCATCCAGGACCTCTATATCAAGTGGTGTCAGAAGAAAGCCCTAAAAATTGCAAAAGACTCCAGCCACCCAAGTCATAGACTGTTCTCTCTGCTACTGCACGGCAAGCGGTACCGATGCACCAAGTCTGGAACCAACAGGACCCGGAACAGCTTCTACCCCCAATTCATCATAAATGGTTAGTTAAATAGTTAACCAATAGCTACCCGGACTATCTGCATTGACCCTTTTTGCACAAACTCAGACTCATCACATACACAGCTGCTGTTACTGTTTATTATATCTATCTTGTTGCCTAGTCACTTTAGCCCCACCTCTATGTACATATCTACCACAGCGATAGCCAAGTTATCGTTACTCATTGTGTATTTATTATTACGTGTTTTACTTGTCTATTATTTCTCTATTGTCTTTCTCTCTGCATTGTTGGGAAGGGCCCGTAAGTAAGCATTTCACTGTTAGTCAACACCTGTTGTTTTACCAAGAATGTAATGAATAGCATTTCACTGTTAGTCTATGCCTGTTGTTTTACCAAGAATGTAATGAATAGCATTTCACTGTTAGTCAACACCTGTTGTTTTACCAAGAATGTAATGAATAGCATTTCACTGTTAGTCTATGCCTGTTGTTTTACCAAGAATGTAATGAATAGCATTTCACTGTTAGTCAATACCTGTTGTTTTACCAAGAATGTAATGAATAGCATTTCACTGTTAGTCAATACCTGTTGTTTTACCAAGAATGTAATGAATAGCATTTCACTGTTAGTCAACAGCTGATGTTTACAAAGTATGTGACAAAACATTTGATTTGATTCAGGATCTAAAAGTGAAAAGCTGCCACAGTGCTGCTGTATGTGAAGGACACTGCCTTAGGTAGCAAACAGCCTACAGCCCTGGGTCCTTAGAGTCAGACCTGCACGGCATTGTGATGGAAATACTGTGTGTGTGTGTGTGTGTGTGTGTGTGTGTGTGTGTGTGTGTGTGTGTGTGTGTGTGTGTGTGTGTGTGTGTGTGTGTGTGTGTGTGTGTGTGAATGAGCAGAGCTCCATCTAAGAGCCTCACACTGACACATCTACTACTTCCCAGGTGCATCAGGGTGAAGAAATATGGTATTTTCACAGAACTAGTGAAATGTATGAGTGAGCGAGTGTTTAAACGGTATCAAATAATAGCCTTCATGGTAGTCTTTAAAGCAGTCACGCTGCGTAAAGATTACTACAGATTGTAGGATCTTAATTTGAGCCAATTTGCTACAGCACGAAAATAATCCTTCAGCAACAGGAAATGTGAACATTTTTTTCGTTATGGCAAATTAAGTCTGAAATTTCAAAGTGGAAATTACAAGCTTTAGAAGTCTTTTTTTTTAAAAACTCAATAGACAATAAGTATGCATTTCCTACTGCGTATTTCCTACTACTACTCCTACTGCGTATTTCCTACTACTACTCCTACTGCGTATTTCCTACTACTACTCCTACTGCGCAGGAAATTTCCCAGCAACCAAAGAGCTCAAATGAAGAGCCTACATTTGTATATTGTATTCATGTGTTTCCAGAAATGTTAAACACTTCTCCAGGGGTTGTGAGGTCTGATAATCTGCATGACAGGAATAAAGACTACGTGCCCAATCTGATAATGAATCCTATTTTCTATAATCTGATCGATGCTGACTGAGTTACTGCCAGAATGCAGTTTTACATGTTGGGTTTTACAGCACTGACTGTCCTATAGCTAAATAACTGTAACGTGTGGAGACCAGTGGGGAAATGCTGAGGAGGCAGTGGAGGATGTAAGATTAGTAGCCCCCAACCAACTCTCTCTCCTCCCCCGACCCAACCAACTCTCTCTCCTCCTCTGACCCAACTAACTCTCTATCCAACCCAACCAACTCTCTCTCCTCACTGACCCAACCAACACTCTCTCCTCACTCACCCAACCAACTCTCTCTCCTCCCCCGACACCACCAACTCTCTCTCCTCACTGACCCAACCAACTCTCTCCAACCCAACCAACTCTCTCTCCTTCCCCGACCCAACCAACTCTCTCTCTCTCCTCCCCCGACCCAACCAACTCTCTCTCCTCCCCCGACCCAACCAACTCTCTCTCCTCCCCCGACCCCACCAACTCTCTATCCGACCCAACCAACTCTCTCTCCTCCCCCGACCCAACCAACTCTCTCTCCTCCCCCGACCCAACCAACTCTCTCTCCTCCCCCGACCCAACCAACTCTCTCTCCACCCCAACCCACTATCTCTCCTCCCCCGACCCAACCAACTCTCTCTCCAACCCAACCAACTCTCTCTCCTCCCCCGACCCAACCAACTCTCTCTCCTCTCCTCTCCCCTATCCAACCCAACCCACTCTCTCACCCCCCCCCAACCCAACCCAGTCTCTCAACTTCCCCCTACCCTACCCAACCCGACACAATCTCTCTCGCCTTCCCCCTACCCAACCCAGTCTCTCGCCTCCCACCTACCCAACCCACTCTCTCTTCTCCCCAAACCCAACCCAGCCCAGTCTTTGTGTTTATGGAGTTATGTAGTCTTTGTGTTTATCTAGTTATGTAGTCTGTGTTTATGGTGTTGTGTAGTCTTTGTGTTTATGGTGTTGTGTAGTATTTGTGTTTATGGTGTTATGTAGTCTTTGTGTTTATCTAGTTATGTAGTCTGTGTTTATGGTGTTATGTAGTCTATGTTTATGGTGTTATGTAGTCTGTGTTTATGGTGTTATGTAGTCTATGTTTATTGTGTTATGTAGTCTATGTTTATGGTGTTATGTAGTCTATGTTTATGGTGTTATGTAGTCTATGTTTATGGTGTTATGTAGTCTGTGTTTATGGTGTTATGTAGTCTTTGTGTTTATCTAGTTATGTAGTCTATGTTTATGGTGTTATGTAGTCTATGTTTATGGTGTTATGTAGTCTATGTTTATGGTGTTATGTAGTCTATGTTTATGGTGTTATGTAGTCTATGTTTATGGTGTTATGTAGTCTATGTTTATGGTGTTATGTAGTCTGTGTTTATGGTGTTATGTAGTCTTTGGGTTTATACCAACTACTGCCCATTTGACTGAATAGCGATTTTGTAGCTGGCTACATCCCCACATTCTGTAGTAATGAACCTGCATGTGGTCATTTATGCCCATTAAGCACCAACACATCCATTACAGAGGCCTCAATTACATACCCTAACTCATCATCTGTAGATTAGCACTACATTACATACTCTAACTCATCATCTGTAGATTAGCACTACATTACATACCCTAACTCATCATCTGTTGATTAGCACTACATTACATACCCTAACTCATCATCTGTAGATCAGCACTACATTACATACCCTAACTCATCATCTGTAGATTAGCACTACATTACATACCCTAACTCATCATCTGTAGATTAGCACTACATTACATACCCTAACTCATCATCTGTAGATTAGCACTACATTACATACCCTAACTCATCATCTGTAGATTAGCACTACATTACATACCCTAACTCATCATCTGTAGATTAGCACTACATTACATACCCTAACTCATCATCTGTTGATTAGCACTACATTACATACCCTAACTCATCATCTGTAGATTAGCACTACACAGCAGTCATCACAAAGCCTGGATTAAAACTTCTCTTTCAGTTTCACTGAGGGGTTAAAGTAGTTTTAATGGCTCTTTCAAGTCAAATTGTCTAGTTCTAGAGATATACAGAGTCTCTATTCACTTGAATTAGTTACATGATTCTTCTTATTATTGCACTATACAGAGACGTCCCTTGTGGTCATCAACTAAAATGTTCCATTAAACTGGATGGGGAACCAAAGGAAGTGCACTACTAAAGAAGTGTGCCACTTGGAACAAAGCCATGGTCTTAGTTTCATGTTGCCTTCTTCTAATGGTTCTGGTCTAGTGTCTTTCTTTGGAGGCCTGGTTTGATCTATAGACAGGAGTTGTTTTCTAAGAGTTGTCTGTATAATGATCATCAAATCCAATTTATTTATATAGCCCTTCTTACAAGTGCTGTACAGAAACCCAGCCTAAAACCCCAAACAGCAAGCAATGCAGGTGTAGAAGCACGGTGGCTAGGAAAAACTCCCTAGAAAGGCCAAAACCTAGGAAGAAACCTAGAGAGAAACCATGCTCTGATGGTTGGCCAGTCCTCTTCTGGCTGTGCCGGGTGGAGATTATAACAGAACATGGCCAAGATGTTCATAAATTACCTGCATGGTCAAATAATAATAATCACAGTGTTTGTAGAGGGTGCAACAGGTCAGCACCTCAGGAGTAAATGTCAGTTGGCTTTTCATAGCCGGTCATTGAGAGTATCTCTACCGCTCCTGCTGTCTCTAGAGAGTTGAAAACAGCAGGTCTGGGACAGGTAGCACGTCTGGTGAACAGGTCAGGGTTCCATAGCCGCAGGCAGAACAGTTGAGGCGGCAGGGTAGCCTAGTGGTTAGAGCATTGGACTAGTAACCGGAAGGTTGCGAGTTCAAACCCCCGAGCTGACAAGGTACAAATCTGTCGTTCTGCCCCTGAACAGGCAGTTAACCCACTGTTCCCAGGCCGTCATTGAAAATAAGAATGTGTTCTTAACTGACTTGCCTGGTTAAATAAAGGTAAAAAAAAGAAGGTAGCACGTCCGGTGAACAGGTCAGGATTCCATAGCCGCAGGCAGAACAGTTGAAACTGGAGCAGCAGCACGGCCAGGTGGACTGGGGACAGCAAGGAGTCATCAGGCCAGGTAGTCCTGAGGCATGGTCCTAGGGCTCACGTCCTCCGAGAGAGAGAAAGAGAGAAAGAAAGAGAGAAAGAGAGAATTAGAGAGAGCATACTTAAATTCACACAGGAGAAATAGTCCAGATATAACAGACTGACCCTAGCCCCACGACACATAAGTGTAGTACAGTAAGTGTAGTGTGTATAATGATCTATAGACAGTAAGTGTAGTGTATATAACGATCTATAGACAGTGAGTGTAGTGTGTATAGTGATCTATAGACAGTGAGTGCAGTCTGTATAATGATCTATAGACAGTGAGTGCAGTCTGTATAATGATCTATAGACAGTGAGTGCAGTCTGTATAATGATATATAGACAGTGAGTGCAGTCTGTATAATGATCTATAGACAGTGAGTGTAGTGTGTATAGTGATCTATAGACAGTGAGTGCAGTGTGTATAATGATCTATAGACACTGAGTGCAGTCTGTATAATGATCTATAGACAGTGAGTGCAGTCTGTCTAATGGTCTATAGACAGTGAGTGCAGTGTGTATAGTGATCTATAGACACTGAGTGCAGTATGTATAATGATCTATAGACAGAGGTCCCCTTGCACTTTTCTTTAAAGGAGTTCACTGCCCTTTAAAGTATAAAGCATTAAGAACCAGGGTTAAAGTGTGGAGTTATTATGGTCTGCGTCCCAAATTGAACCCTGTTACCTATATAGTGCCATACTTTTGACCAGGGTCCATAGGGCTCTTAGCAGAAGTAGTGCACAATATATGGAGCAGTTGCTAGATAGCAGGCTAGCTAGATGGTTCAAGTCAGGTAGCTGGATAGTAGGCTAGCTAGATGGTTCAAGTCAGGTAGCTGGATAGCAGGCTAGCTAGATGGTTCAAGTCAGGTAGCTGGATAGCAGGCTAGCTAGATGGTTCAAGTCAGGTAGCTGGATAGCAGGCTAGCTAGATGGTTCAAGTCAGGTAGCTGGATAGTAGGCTAGCTAGATGGTTCAAGTCAGGTAGCTGGATAGCAGGCTAGCTAGATGGTTCAAGTCAGGTAGCTGGATAGCAGGCTAGCTAGATGGTTCAAGTCAGGTAGCTGGATAGTAGGCTAGCTAGATGGTTCAAGTCAGGTAGCTGGATAGTAGGCTAGCTAGATGGTTCAAGTCAGGTTCCGGACTGGAGACCGACGCTGGAGGCTTCGTGCCATGGATCATCACTGGAGGCTTCGTGCCATGGATCATCACTGGAGGCTTCGTGCCATGGATCATCACTGGAGGCTTCGTGCCATGGATCATCACTGGAAGCTTCGTGCCATGGATCATCACTGGAGGCTTCGTGCCATGGATCACCACTGGAGGCTTCGTGCCATGGATCATCACTGGAGGCTTCGTTCGTGCAGCAGGCACAGGACTCACCAGGCTGGGGAGACAAACAGGAGGCCTGGTCCGTGGAGCAGGCACCGGATACACTGTGGGTAGAGCCGGCGCTGGATATACTGGGCCGAGGAGGCGCACTGGAGGTCTGGGGCGTAGAGCTGGCACCACCCTTCCTGGATGGATGCTCACCCTAGCCCGGCAACTTCGGGGTGCTGGCACAGGACGTACTGGGCTGTGGAGACGCACCGGAGACACAGTGTGCAGAGCCGGCGCAGGATATCCTGGACCGAAGAGACGCACTGGAGGCGTTGAGCACCATCCGTCCTGGCGAGTTCTATTAATTAAACAGATAGTAACCGTAGAACCATCCACAACAAGTTCTATCAATTATACAGAAAGTAACTGTAGAACCATCCACAACGGGTTCTATTAATAATACAGAAAGTAACTCTAGAACCATCCACAATGGGTTCTATCAATTATACAGAAAGTAGCCGTAGAACCATCCACAACGGGTTCTATCAATTATACAGAAAGTAACTGTAGAACCATCCACAACGGGTTCTATTAATAATACAGAAAGTAACTCTAGAACCATCCACAACGGGTTCTATTAATAATACAGAAAGTAGCCGTAGAACCATCCACAACGGGTTCTATTAATAATACAGAAAGTAACCGTAGAACCATCCACAACGGGTTCTATTAATAATACAGAAAGTAACTGTAGAACCATCCACAACGGGTTCTATTAATAATACAGAAAGTAACTCTAGAACCATCCACAACGGGTTCTATTAATAATACAGAAAGTAACTCTAGAACCATCCACAACGGGTTCTATTAATAATACAGAAAGTAACTCTAGAACCATCCACAACGGGTTCTATTAATTATACAGAAAGTTCAGCTTACAGTGAAATGCTGACTTACAAGCTCTTAACCAACAATTCAGTTTTAAGAAAATATCAACAACAAAAAAATCAAGAGATAAGAATAACAAATAATTAAAGAGCAGCAGTAAATAACAATAGCGGGGCTATATACAATGGGTACCAGTACAGAGTCAATGTGCGGTGGCACCAGTGTCGAGGTAATTGAGGTAATATAGACATGGAGGTAGAGTTATTAAAGTTAAACTACGCATAGATAATAACAGAGAGTAGCAGCAGTGTAGAAAAGGAGGGGGGGGGGGGAATAGTCCAGGTAGCCATTTGATGTCATGGAGTCTTATGTCTTGGGGGTAGAAGCTGTTTAGAAGCCTTTTGGACCTAGGCTTGGCGCTCCGGTACCGCTTGCCGTGTGGTAGCAGAGAGAACAGTCTATGACTAGGGTGGCTGGAGTCTTTGACGATGTTTAGGGCCTTCCTCTGACACCACCTGGTATAAAGGTCCTGGATGGCAGGAAGCTTGACCCCAGTGATGTACTGGGCAATACACACGTCCCCCTGTAATGCCTTGTGGTCGGAGGCCGAGCAGTTGCCATACCATGCAGTGATGCAACCAGTCAGGATGCTCTCGATGGTGCAGCTGTAAAACCTTTTGAGGATCTGAGGACCCATTCCAAATCTTTTCAGTCTCCTGAGGGGGAATAGGTTTTTTCGTGCCCTCTTCACGATTGTCTTGGTGTGCTTGGACCATGTTAGTTTGTTGGTGATGTGGACGCCAAGGAACTTGAAGCTCTCAACCTGCTCCACTACAGCCCCATCGATGAGAATGGGGGCATGCTCGGTCCTTCGTTTCCTGTAGTCCACAATCATCTCCTTTGTTTTGATCACGTTGAGGGAGAGGTTGTTGTCCTTGCACCACACGGTCAAGTCTCTGACCTCCTCCCTATAGGCTGTCTCATCGTTGTCGGTGATCAGGTCTAACACTGTTGTGTCATCAGCAAATTTAATGACGGTGTTGGAGTCGTGCCTGGCCGTGAAGTCATGAGTGAACAGGGAGTACAGGAGGGGACTCCCTGTTCTCTGTCCCTCTGCTATGTACAGCCAGGTCTCTCACACAACACAAACCCACACTTGCACGCAGATACACACTCGCACACATGCACATACACCTAAAATTTACACACTCACGCACACACACTCTGTACCCCTGCTGAGTACAGGCAGGTTCGTCATACTGTTTAGCCTTGAATTACAGTACGTGTGGGTGTATTTGGGGAGCTGTGTGATCAAAAAGACACAAACAGAAGGAGAGAAAGAACACAGTCTTGATTACGCACCGGTGTAGAACCATCCACAACTGGTTCTATCAATTATACAGAAAGTAACAGGAGCACACTTTGTGTAGCGTTTATTGCGTAGGGTGTAGGGTTTAACAATGTAATGAAGTACACACTACTGCATGGCTCAGTTGGTAGAGGATGGTGCTTGTACCACTGGGTTGTGGATTCAATTCCCTGGTCAATTGTATGTAGCATGACTGTAAGTCGCTTTATCTGCTAAATGTCATGTTATTCAAATTGAATCCCTGTACCGTGTGTCACATGCAGAAAACCAAGTTCAGGCTGAAAATAACTATTTAGTAGAAAAAGCCTGAAGCTAGTTTCATTAGGATGCCCGACTGATAGTTTAGGAGTGTGTCTCTGTCTCTCTCTCTCTCTCTCTCTCTCTCTCTCTCTCTCTCTCTCTCTCTCTCTCTCTCTCTCTCTCTCTCTCTCTCTCTCTCAAAACTGAAAATTAAGGTTTATGATATAAAAACACCCAGGTAGCAAGTAATAGCAGCTAGATGTACAGATCTCTCAACAGGGCACAGATTAGCAACACACAACAAAAGCATACCCCGCTACACACATACACCCCCCAGGAATGTTATGATAAATCCATGAAAACAAAACAGTAATTAGTAACCCACCTCACCTATTAATAACATACACTGTATTCTTCAGGGTCCTGTTGCTGTCTGCTGTTGTCTGTATTCATATTAGCAAACCATGTGAGCGAGTTCCTGTGTGTGTGTGTGTGATACTATGATGTAATGACATTTTCACACAAGTACGTTGAGGAATCATAGAAAATATCCATTTGGCATGACAAATGCTGGCTTTGTTTTGCCTCTAAACTGTTTCTTGGAGGAGATATTGAACCATACGTCACAGTAATGGGAGTTACTGTCAACACCCGTCACACACACCTATATCCTGGCATATTAAAGGGTTTTCGTAATACTATTTACTCAGTATCTTTTCTCCATATTTTCTGCAGATGGAAGTCAATGTGACACACACACAGTCTCTCTCTCTCTCTCGCTCTAAAACTGAAAATTAAGGTTTATTGTATCAAAACACCTAAGTAGCAGGTAATAGCAGCTAGATGTACAGACCTCTCAACAGGCCACAGATTAGCAACCCCCCCCCCCCAGGAATGTTATGATAAATCCATGAAAACAAAACAGTAATTAGTAACCCACCTCACCTATTAATAACATACACTGTATTCTTCAGGGTCCTGTTGCTGTCTGCTGTTGTCTGTATTCATATTAGCAAACCATGTGAGCGAGTTCCTGTGTGTGTGTGTGTGTGTGTGTGTGTGTGTGTGTGTGTGTGTGTGTGTGTGTGTGTGTGTGTGTGTGTGTGTGTGTGTGTGTGTGTGTGTGTGTGTGTGTGTGTGTGTGTGTGTGTGATACTACAGTATTATGATACTACGATACTACGATAAAATGATACTACAATACTACAATATTATGATACTACGACATTATGATACTACGATATCATGATACTATGATACTATGATACTCCAGCCCAGATCATACTGAAGCCTCAGACAGACAGTCAATGGCGGTCTTTTGTTTCTAATGAATTGGAAATGGGAGACCTAGACCAGTGTTTCCCAACCAGGGGTACTAGGACCCCTGGCAGTATCTGTCCTATCCACAGCGGGAATTTTAGAAGACTCATGAAGGGATACTTCAGGGGTACTGAAAATGTTGGGAACCACTGGCCTAGACTACATCATGCCTTAAGGAGCTGCCTTGTAAGTAGTTATACTGTACTGCTTTATCCATAAGTAACGTGTATTACCTGAGATTCTTCCTACCCAGTCTCATGAGCTACAGCAAAACAAAGGCGAACGTTCATCACCAAATGTTGATCTTCGGCACAGTTATATGAAATCCTGTACCTCAGGAGAAACGGTAATAAAAAACATCAACATGTAATGCCATTTTCTTCTGAAACATTTTCACACACAACTGCGTTGAGGAGTCATAGAAAATATCCATTTGGAAATGCCGGCTTTGTTTTGCCTCTAAACCGTTTCTTGGAGGAGATATTGAACCATACGTCACAGTAATGGGAGTTACTGTCAACACCCATCACACACACCTATATCCTGGCATATTAAAGGGTTTTCGTAATACTATTTACTCAGTATCTTTTCTTCATATTTTCTGCAGATGGAAGTCAATGTGACACACACACATACACGCGCACACACACACACACGCACACACGCACACGCACACGCACACACACACAGTTACTTTGCAGATCTCTCATCGGTTCAGAGGGATAAAGAACTCATATTTACTACGTTGACATGTTTTAAACTTCAAGTGGTGCAGCAGGTAGCCTAGTGTTTAGAGCGTTGGACTAGTAACCGGAAGGTTGCACGATCGAATCTCCCAGCTGACAAGGTAAAAAATCTGCTGTTCTGCCCCTGAACAGGCAGTTAACCCACTGTTCCTAGGCGTCATTGAAAATAAGAATTTGTTCTTAATTGACTTGCCTAGTTAAATAAAGGTAAAAAAAAGAAATAAAATCAATATGACAAACCCGCCTTAAGCATTGTCCACTTCACCACATATTCTTACGCCAGTGGTCACGTTTCTCTGACAGACGTTGTTCCTGCCTCTTGTAAATGTAAAGACTAAGGATGGCATCCTGTGCACTTCTTTTCACCCCATGTGTGTGTGTGTGTGTGTGTGTGTAATAGGTCCTATGTGTAGCTGGTGTAGAGAGTCAGGCGCAGGACAGCAGATATGAGTAATCAACGTACTTTTTCTCAAAATGTCAAATATACAAAGTAACAAATACACGCACACCATGACAGACTGAAAATACAATAAACAATCACTCACAAAAAAAAACATGGGGGAACAGAGGGTTAAATAATGAAAAAGTAATTGTGGGATTGAAATCAGGTTTTTAAAACAAAGACGAAACAAATGGAAAATGAAAAGTGGATCGGCGATGGCTAGAAGGCCGGTGATGTCGACCGCCGAACGCCGCCCGAACAAGGAGAGGGACCGACTTCGGTGGAAGTCATGACAGTGTGTGCGTGTATGTGTATATACGTGTGTGGGTGCATTTAAATGAATTCCGCCCCCTGGATCCTATTGGCAGAGGACTGACTGGACCTCTCCAACATGTCCACAGTTTCTAAGCAATTTCAATACAGTTCAATGACTCAAAGAAGGTACTTTTTGAGCTTTCCTAGCTGTGCTGTTGAAAAACTACAGCAAGCACACTTGTCGTCGTTTTGTTTAGAACACAACCCTACATCCCCACCATCACACCATTTATGCAATCCAAAAACGGGCCATTCTAAATCCCAATCTGGATGGCATCATTTGAAAGCTTGTCTATTGCCAACATGACTAGCTAAATTATATATATATATAAAAATAAAAAAACTATCTTACAGTGTTAGGCTTTCACAAGGCAATTCAGAGAAACAGATTGTAATTGTGGTATATAGTGTTATATGGTGTTATGTGGTGTTATATAGTGTTATATGGTGTTATATGATGTTATGTGGTGTTATATAGTGTTATATGGTGTTATGTGGTGTTATATAGTGTTATATGGTGTTATATAGTGTTATATGGTGTTATATAGTGTTATGTGGAGTTATATAGTGTTATGTGGTGTTATGTGGTATGTGGTGTTATATGGTGTTATATGGTGTTATATGGTGTTATGTGGTGTTATATGGTGTTATATGGTGTTATATGGTGTTATGTGGTGTTATATAGTGTTATGTGGTGTTATGTCGTGTTATGTGGTGTTATGTGGTGTTACGTGGTGTTAAATGGTGTTACAATGTGTTATGTGGTGTTATGTGGTGTTACATGGTGTTATGTGGTGTTACAAGGTGTTATGTGGTGTTATGTGGTGTTACCAGGTGTTACATGGTGTTATGTGGTGTTACAAGGTGTTATGTGGTGTTATGTGGTTTTATGTGGTGTTACCAGGTGTTATGTGGTGTTACAAGGTGATATGTGGTGTTACAAGGTGTTATGTGGTGTTATATGGTGTTATGTGGTGTTACCAGGTGTTATGTGGTTTTATGTGGTGTTACCAGGTGTTATGTTGTGTTACAATGTGTTATGTGGTGTTTCAAGGTGTTATGTGGTGTTACAAGGTGTTATGTGGTGTTATATGGTGTTATGTGGTGTTACCAGGTGTTATGTGGTTTTATGTGGTGTTACCAGGTGTTATGTTGTGTTACAATGTGTTATGTGGTGTTTCAAGGTGTTATGTGGTGTTACAAGGTGTTATGTGGTTTTATGTGGTGTTACCAGGTGTAATGTGGTGTTACAAGGTGATATGTGGTGTTACCAGGTGTTATGTGGTGTTATGTGGTGTTATGTGGTTTTACCAGGTGTTATGTGGTGTTATGTGGTGTTACCAGGTGTTATGTGGTGTTATGTGGTGTGAGACGAGTGCCTACTTAATCCCACACAGATAATTGAAGAAAATCTTCTCATATCAACTGGATTAGTTCAGTATCAACTTCACTTATGCTAGATAAACACAAGGCATTATTATAAATTCCTTCTTTTGAACATGTCCTGCATTCTTAACCACAAGACCACTGATTGTTCAATCTCAACCAGACTGTTCATATCCAAAGCAATTATCTTGTATTACTACTGACCATGTCCTGAATTCCTAAGTATGCAAATTATTGAGTATGTTTCTGTGGTTTGATATAAAACTCAAGGTATTAGACTCTATAAAACGAAATGATGAGAAACAGTGCATTCGGAAAGTATTCAAACCCCTTCACTTTTTCCACAGTTTGCTATGTTACATCCTTATTCTAAAATGTATTATATCGTTTTTCCCCCCCTCATCAACAACTTGATTAGATTCCACCTGTGTTAAATTCAATTGTTTTGACATGATTAGGAAAGACACACACCTGTCTATATAAGGTTCTACAGTTGACAGTACATGTGAGAGCAAAAACCAAGCCATGAGTTTGAAGGAATAGTCCATAGGATTGTGTCGAGGCACAGATCTGTGGAAGGCTACCAAAAAAGGTCTGCAGCATTGAAGGTCCCCAAGATCACAGTTAACCTCCATCATTGTTAAATGGAATAAGTTTGGAATCACCAAGACTCTTCCAAGAGCTGCCAGCCTCCGGCCAAACTGAGCAATCGGGGGGAAAGGGCCTTGGTCAGGGAAGTGACCATCAACCCGATGGTCACTCTAACAGAGCTCCAGAGTTCCTCTGTGAAGATGGGAGAACCTTCTCGAAGGACACCCATCTCTGCAGCACTCCACCAATCAGGACTTTATGGTAGTGGCCAGACTGAATCCACTCCTCAGTAAAATGCACATGACATTCCGCTTGGGGTTTGCCAAAAGGCACATGCAATGATGTCCTATGAAAAAAACATTGTTTGAAGTGACTGCTTGTTGTTCTAATATCATAAACTGATGAGTCAGTTTCTCTTTTAGAGTCATGATCCAGCTTTAAAAATAGAACCACTAAAACAGCCATTTTGACTGCTCATGAATATAAATAGTTATAAACACTTTGTCAGATTCTCAGGTCTGATGAAGCCAAGATTGAACTCTTTGGCCAGAATTCCATGCATCACGTCTGTAGGAAACCTGGCACCATCCCTACGGTGAAGCACGGTGATGGCAGCATCATGCTGTGTTTTTCAGCGGCCGGGACTGGGAGAGTAGTCAGGATCAAGGGAAAGATGAACAGAGCAAAGTACAGAGAGATCATTGATGAAAACTTGCTCCAGAGCGCTCAAGACCTCAGACTGAGGTGAAGGTTCACCTTCCAACAGGACAACAACCCTAAGCACACAGCCAATACAACTCAGGGGTGGCTTTGGGACAAGTCTCGAAATATCCTTGTGTGGCCCAGCCAGAGCCCAAACTTGAACTCAATCAAACATCTCTGGGGAGACCTGAAAATAAATGTGCCGCGATGCTTCCCATCCAATCTGACAGAGCTTGAGAGGATCTGCAAAGAAGAAGGGGAGACACTCTCCAAATACAGGGATACCAAGCTTGTAGCATTATACCCAAACAGACTTGAGGCTGTAATCGCTGCCAAAGGTGATGAAGATTCTAACATCAACAGTATGTGATATCTAGACATTTAGGAAAAAACAGAGGCGGGATGACTTTAAAAATGGCAGAGTAATAATTGCATTCATGAGCAGTCAAAATGGCTGATTTAGCTGGATCATGATTCTAAAAGAGAAACTGACTAATCAGTTTATGATATTACAACAACAAAGCACTTACTTCAAACAATGTTGTTTTCATAGGACATTATTGCATGTGCGATAGAACAGGAGAGCATACAGTACTATGTATTTTTACCAGTGTTGTTTCCATAGGACATCATTGCATCTGCGATAGAACAGGAGAGCAAACAGTATTATGTATTTTTACCAAGATGCTGGATGCTCGTCTTCTAGATTCATAAACAAAACAAAAACAATATGAAATGTGCCTGGGGTGACCAGTGGCCCTGTTTCACTTAATGTGGATACCAGATATAAACCGTTTTGTATGAGATTTGTCTACCCAGACAGTTTTAGTATAAAACTCCAGACCAGTGTTCTCCAACCTTTTCAAGCATGAGAGCTACTTACATTTTCTTTAACATGTTGTGAGTTTTTTTCTAGCTTTCAAATAGGCTCTGTAAAGGCTCTCGTTGGGAGAAGGAGACCAAGGCACACACAGGGCTTACCAGGCTGAAGAGGCATACTGGAGGCCTGGTACATGGAACCGGAACAGGTCTCACCGGACTGGGGAGTTGCACTGGAAGCCTGGGGCATGGAGCAGGCACCGGATACACTGGGCCGTGGAGGAGCACTGGAGGTCTCAAGCGTAGAGCTGGCACAACCCATCCTGGCACAACCCGTCCTGGCACAACCCGTCCTGGCACAACCCATCCTGGCACAACCCATCCTGGCACAACCCGTCCTGGCACAACCCATCCTGGCACAACCCGTCCTGGCACAACCCATCCTGGCACAACCCATCCTGGCACAACCCGTCCTGGCACAACCCGTCCTGGCACAACCCATCCTGGCACAACCCATCCTGGCACAACCCGTCCTGGCACAACCCATCCTGGCACAACCCGTCCTGGCACAACCCATCCTGGCACAACCCATCCTGGCACAACCCGTCCTGGCACAACCCATCCTGGCATAACCCATCCTGGCACAACCCGTCCTGTCACAACCCGTCCTGGCACAACCCATCCTGGCACAACCCATCCTGGCTGGATGCTTACTTTCACCCGGCAAATGCGGGGTGCTGGCACAGGATGCACTGGGCTGTGAAGGCGCACCGGAGACACAGTGCGCAGAGCCGGCAGGAGCGCTGAGCCGGCACAATCCGTTCTACCTGAATGCCCAATCTAGCCCGGAAAATGCGGGGAGCTGGAACAGAGTGCACCGGGCTGTGAATGCGCACTGGAGACACAGTGCGCATCACCGCATAACACGGGGCCGGTCACACGCTCCCCACAGGTCTAAACCCTGACTCCGCCAATCTCCCCGTGTGCCCCCCCTCCAAACATTTTTTTGGAGCTGTCTCTCGGGCTTCTGTTGTTGTCTTAACTCCTCGTATCGTCACTGTTCCCCACTCACTGCCTCCGCCTGCTTCCATGGCAGGGTCTTGTCCCCTGCCATTACCTCCTCCCAGGTCCAGAATGTCCTACACTCCCTTTTCTCCCGGTCCCTCCTGGCCACGCTGCTTGGTCCTTTGGTGGTGGGATCTTCTGTTAAGGCTCTCGTTGGGAGAAGGAGACCAAGGCGCAGCGTGATAGGCGTACATCGTGTTGTTATTGATGACATCAAAAAATAACAAAGACAAAAAACGAAAGCTCACAGTGCTGTCAGGCAGAAACACTAAACAAAAAACAAGATCCCACAAAACCCAAAAGGAAAATGGCAAATTATAAGTGATCCCCAATCAGAGACAACGATAGACAGCTGCCTCTGATTGGGAACCACACTCTGCCAAAAACAAAGAAACAGAAAACATAGACTTTCCCACCCGGGTCACACCCTGACCTAACCAAACATAGAGAATAATAAGGATATCTAAGGTCAGGGCGTAACAGGCACCTTCTTCTCTTCCCCTCTCACTGAAACCCTTCCCTGTGTCCTTGGTGTACAAGAGATGTGTTTTCTGTCAATATTCCTGGTAAAATAATAATTCATAAACAACTTCCCAGTTGTTTATTTTGGGGAAAAACCCTGTGACTTTTTTCAAAAATTGTCACGACTTCCATCGAAGTCGGTCCCTCTCCTTGTTCGGGCGGCGTTCAGCTGTCGAAGTCACCGGCCTTCTAGCCATCGCCGATCCACTTCTCATTTTCCATTTGTTTTGTCTTTGTTTTACACACCTGGTTTCAATCCCACAATTACATGTTCATTATTTAACCCTCTGTTTTCCCCATGGTTTTTGTGCGTGTTTGTTTGTTGTATTTACAGTCCGTATTGTGGGCTCAGTATTATCGAATTGTATTTGAAAGTCTTGAGTACGTGTATTACACATCCCTGTTGTATTACACGTGTATTACACATCCCTGTTCCTCTACACCAGCTACACCCTGACCTATTACAGAAATTATGTTTATATTTTCCCAAATTATGTTTTAGATTGTCCAAATTATGTTTTAGATTGTCCAAATTATGTTTTAGATTGTCCAAATTATGTTTTAGATTGTCCAAATTATGTTTTAGATTGTCCAAATTATGTTTTAGATTGTCCAAATTATGTTTTAGATTGTCCAAATTATGTTTTAGATTGTCCAAATTATGTTTTAGATTGTCCAAATTATGTTTGATTTCTTCCCAAATTATGTTTTATATTTTCCTAAATTATGTTCTCAGTTTTAGTTTTCCTGGTTTTAGATTTATACATTTTTTACTCTCAAAATTACATTATGTTCATAGAGAAACAACAAAATTGGATGTCAATGCTTAAATCACACCAAAGGTATTTTTTTCTAAAAATCTAGATTTTTTTTGTTTAATTCCCATTCAATTCCTTTAATTTTTCAAAAATGTATTAAATAGTTTTTTTTCCCTCATCAACCTACATACAACCTAAAATACTGAAATATCATAGTTACATAAGTATTCAGACACTTTACTCAGTACTTTGTTGAAGCACCTTTGGCAATGATTACAGCCTCAGGTCTTCTTTGGTATGATGCTACAACTTTGGCACACCTGTGTTTGCGGAGTTTCTCCTGTTCTTCTCTGGATATCCTCTCAAGCTCTTTCAAGTTGGTGAGGAGCTTCGCTGCACAGCTATTTTTAGGTCTCTCCAGAGATGTTCGATTGGGTTCATGTCCGGGCTCTGGCTGGGCCTCTCAAGGACATTCAGAAACATGTTCCGAAGCCACTCCTGCGTTGTCTTGGATGTATGCTTAGGGTCGTTGTCCTGTTGGAAGATGAACATTCGCCCCAGTCTGAGGTCCTGAGTGCTCTGGAGCAGGTTTTCGTCAAGGAGCTTGCTGTACTTTGCTCCGTTCATCTTTCCCTCAATCCTGACTAGTCTCCCAGTTCCTGCAGCTGAAAAACATCCTCACAGCATGATGCTGCCACCATCATGCTTCACCGTAAGGATGGTGCCAGGTTTCCTCCAGACGTGACACTTGACATTCAGGCCAAAGACTTCAATCTTGGTTTCGCCAGAACAGAGAATCTTGTTTCTCATGGTCTTAGAGTCCTTTAGGTGCCTTTTGGCAAACTCCAAGCGGGCTGTCATGTGTTTTCTTACTGAGGAGTGGCTTCCATCTGGCCACCTTTCCATAAAGGCCTGATTGGTGGAGTGCTGTGGAGTCTTGGTGGTTACAAACTTCTTCCATTTAAGATTGATGGAGTCCACTGTGTTCTTGGGGACATTCAATGTTGCAGAAATATTTTGGTAACCTTCCCCAGATCTGTGCCTCGACAAAATTCTGTGTCGGAGCTCTACGGACAATTCCTTTGACCTCATGGCTTGGTTTTTGCTCTGACATGCACTGTCAACTGTAGGACCTTATATAGACAGGTGTGTGCCTTTCCAAATCATGTCCAATCAATTGAATTTACCACAGGTGGACTCCAGTCAAGTTGTAAAAACATCTCAAGGATGATTAATGGAAACAGGATGCACCTGAGCTCAATTTCGAGTCTCATAGCAAAGGGTCTGAATACGTATGTAAATAAGGTATTTCTGTTTTATAGATTTGCCAAAAATTCTAAAAGCCTGTTTTCGCTTTGTCATTATGGGGTATTGTGATGTCATTATGGGGTATTGTGATGTCATTATGGGGTATTGTGATGTCATTATGGGGTATTGTGATGTCATTATGGGGTATTGTGTGTAGATTGATGAGATAATTTTTTGTTGTTGTTGTCCATTTTAGATTAAAGCTGTAGGGTAGCAGCATGTGGAAAAAGTCAAGAGGTCTGAATACTTTCTGACTGTACTTACTGAGGATACACTTCTGCCAGGTAAGCCTACTTTGCAGTTAACAATAATTTAAGAAGATTTTAGGCAAAGTATTTATCAACCCACAAGATGTTTATTACATCAACTGGCTACACACTGAGTGATAGATAAACATGCCCACCAATCAGAAAGACAGGGTAAATATTGCTGGAAATAAATAAGAAGATAACGTGTGTTAGGTTTGGCTGTTTTAAGCCGATAGAGTCCAGGGATGGGATAATGTCAATGTTACGTTGATTAGATAGTAGCTGGGAGCTTGGGGCGTCTGATACTTGTGAGATTTGTTTAAGACAGTCCGCGGTGGAAAACATGAACAAGTGCATGTTCTTTCAGAATTGTTTGGCGAGCTACTCATATGTGGGCCGGTAGCTACCGGGAGCTGACGATCTACCTATTGGAGATCGAAACGGTGCATATTCATAGAGGGTGGTGAGAAATAGCTCATGTGTGTCTAATGACTAATTATTTATAATTGCACCTGTTCTGAGACATGTCATGATATTACCATAGTTACACCTCAGGTATGAATCAGGTAGAAGTAGTGTTTTGATATGTATCTGCGATGTGTATATATTCTGCTCTGACCTCTATGTGAAAAAACTAATTCATCCTGGATCCCATGTCAAGTTCTTTTGTTATTTAGTCACTGACTATTAAAAGGAATGTGGAACATAGTAACTGAGCCTGTCTGTGCAGAATGTTCCCAGGCAAAGGGTAAATAAGACAGTCAGTTCATGCTAAACATGGAGACGTGGACAGAATAGAATATTGTGGTGATGTGTTCATACAAATAAGAGTGAATATTTGTGCAGATGTACAGATAGCACGCATAATGAGGAGAGGGATGGAGAGACGGACCACGGCGGGTAGACACATTCTGTGTACCTGGAGAGAAAAACGAAGACAGACGGTTGGAAAGGTCTTTAGGGAAGAGAGTGGAGGTTGCAGAAAGAGAGAGGGGGAGATGGATAGATGAGACAACAGAGAGGTAGCTAGGGTAGGTCTTGCAGACATTCCATTGCGTTAGTAATAATGGATGCATGGCCCAGGGTGATATGAATTGATTTGCTCTGTGTGGCTCGAGGCCTGCATACTGAGGCTCACAAAAAGAATCCATTTAACCTGTGTACAGGACTGTCTCTGCATTCACCATCAAGGATACCTACATTGATGCATTGGCAAGAGAGAGACAGAGGCAGAGACAGTGACAGAGACAGACAGATAGAGACACAGACAGTGACAGAGTCAGAGACATATAGAAACAGAGACATATAGATACAGAGACCTATAGAGACAGAGACATATAGAGACAGAGCTATAGAGACATATAGAGACAGAGACCTATAGAGTCAGAGACAGAGACCTATAGAGACAGAGACCTATAGAGACAGACAAAGTCAGATAGAGACATAGACAGTGACAGAGTCAGAGTCAGAGACCTGTAGAGACAGAGACCTGTAGAGACAGAGACCTATAGAGACAGAGACCTATAGAGACAGAGACAAACAGACATGTAGAGTCAGAGAGAGACATGTAGTCAGAGACATATAGAGCCAGAGACAGATAGTGACAGAGACATATAGAGACAGAGCCAGATAGACAAAGAGAGAGACATGTAGAATCATAGAGAGACATATAGAGTCAGAGAGAGACATGTAAAGTCAGAGACAGATAGAGAGAGACATATAGAGTCAGAGAGAGACATGTAGAGTCAGAGAGAGTCATGTAGAGTCAGAGAGAGTCATGTAGAGTCAGAACCAGATAGAGGCATAGACATTAAGAGTCAGAGAGAGACATGTAGATTCAGATAGAGACATATAAATTCAGAGAGAGACATATAGAGTCAGAGAAAGACATGTAGAGTCAGAGAGAGACATATAGACTCAGAAAGATACATGTAGAGTCAGAGAGAGACATGTACATTCAGAGACAGATAGAGACAGAGACATATAGAGTCATAGAGAGACATATAGAGTCAGAGAGAGACATGTAGAGTCAGAGAGAGACATGTAGAGTCAGAGCCAGATAGAGACAGAGACATAGAGTCAGTGAGAGACATATAGAGTCAGAGAGTCAGAGACATGTAGAGACAGATAGAGTCAGAGACATGTAGAGTCAGAGACAGAGTCAAAGACATATAGAGACAGAGCCAGATAGTGTCAGAAAGAGACAACTACAAGTAGTCAAACATAGACAGACTAGCATGATAATTCCCTTCCAGACAATCCCATTATAATACTAACTCAGAAGTGCAACAGCATTATGCAAAGCAACACTAGAGAGGAAAGCAGTGCAGCATCTGTGTTTGTTGATACTGGAGTATTCAAGTGTGTGGTTACTGAGTAATCAACCTTTTGATATATGGGGATGTTGGAGCCTACACACATCCTATACATTCTGTAGTGTACATGTCATACAAACGTATAGGCCTATAGGTTTTACAGTGGGTATAGAAAATCACCACCCCCTTTCAAAATGGTCACCTTTTCTTTGCCTTACAGCCTGAAATGAAAACACATACAATTAGACTTTTCCAGCTTTTTTGTTTTCTTTTTAAAAACTGAAAATTAATTCAAAGTAAAACAGTAAAATATTTGGATAAGTGAACTCCCCCTTAGAATTGTAATTGCAAACTTGCTGGGGTATAACCAACCACCTTCCAGATCACTAATCAAGCTAATTGGCTTCCATCTGTGATCAATTGTGGTGACTTCGATTAGTTCAGAATGAAAGCAGTTGTTCACAGAGGACTCCACTGCTTAGTACTGCAATTCAAAGCATATAATCCCATATGGGTGGAAAGGCACAGGTCAGGGGATGGATATAAAATATTTACCTCGGAGCAGAGTTTGCTAAGAAGTGGTTAAGGCGTATGGCGCCACCCAGACCCTGCAAAGATCAGGCCGTCCCTCCAAACTGGATGACCGGGCAAGGAGGAGACTGATCAGAGAGGCTACCAGGAAGCCAATGGAAGGATCTTCAGGCCTTGCCTAAAGACTGATCAGAGAGGCTACCAGGAAGACAATGGAAGGATCTTCAGGCCTTGCCTAAAGACTGATCAGAGAGGCTACCAGGAATCCAAAGGAAGGATCTTCAGGCCTTGCCTAAAGACTGATCAGAGAGGCTACCAGGAAGCCAATGGAAGGATTTTCAGGCCTTGCCTAAAGACTGATCAGAGAGGCTACCAGGAAGCCAATGGAAGGATCTTCAGGCCTTGCCTAAAGACTGATCGGAGAGGCTACCAGGAAGCCAATGGAAGGATCTTCAGGCCTTGCCTAAAGACTGATCAGAGAGGCTACCAGGAAGCCAATGGAAGGATCTTCAGGCCTTGCCTAAAGACTGATCAGAGAGGCTACCAGGAAGCCAATGGAAGGATCTTCAGGCCTTGCCTAAAGGCTGGTCAATGTCTGCATGTGAAAACAATATCACAAATGCTCCACTAATCTGGCCTCTATGGGAGGATGGCAAGAAAAAAACACTCCTCAAAAAAAGCCACATCAAGTCTCGTTTGAGCTTTGCCAAAAAGCACCATGTAGATTACGAGGACAAGTGGCAAAGGTGCTGTGGTCGAAACGATGTCTGGAGAAAACCCAATACATCTTTCCACCAAAATAACAGCATGTCTACAGTAAATAACACCATGTCTACAGTAAAGAACACCATGTCTACAGTAAAGAACAGTAAAGAACACCATGTCTACAGTAAAGAACACCATGTCTACAGTAAAGAACACCATGTCTACAGTAAAGAACAGTAAAGAACACCATATCTACAGTAAAGAACACCATGTCTACAGTAAAGAACAGTAAAGAACACCATGTCTACAGTAAAGAACAGTAAAGAACACCATGTCTACAGTAAAGAACAGTAAAGAACACCATGCCTACAGTAAAGAACAGTAAAGAACACCATGTCTACAGTAAAGAACAGTAAAGAACACCATGTCTACAGGAAAGAATGGTAAAGAACACCATGTCTACAGTAAATAACAGTAAAGAACACCATGCCTGGAATAAAGAACAGTAAAGAACACCATGTCTACAGTAAAGAACACCATGTCTACAGTAAAGAACACCATGTCTACAGTAAAGAACAGTAAAGAACACCATATCTACAGTAAAGAACACCATGTCTACAGTAAAGAACAGTAAAGAACACCATGTCTACAGTAAAGAACAGTAAAGAACACCATGTCTACAGTAAAGAACAGTAAAGAACACCATGCCTACAGTAAAGAACAGTAAAGAACACCATGTCTACAGTAAAGAACAGTAAAGAACACCATGTCTACAGGAAAGAATGGTAAAGAACACCATGTCTACAGTAAATAACAGTAAAGAACACCATGCCTGGAATAAAGAACACCATGTCTACAGGAAAGAATGGTAAAGAACACAATGTCTACAGTAAAGAACAGTAAAGAACACCATGTTCTCAGTAAAGAACACCATGTCTACAGTAAAGAACACCATGTCTACAGGAAAGAATGGTAAAGAACACCATGTCTACAGTAAAGAACACCATGTCTACAGGAAAGAATGGTAAAGAACACCATGTCTACAGTAAAGAACGGTAAAGAACACCATGTCTACAGTAAAGAACAGTAAAGAACATCATGTCTACAGTAAAGAACACCATGTCTACAGTAAAGAACACCATATCTACAGTAAAGAACAGTAAAGAACACCATGCCTGGAATAAAGAACACCATGTCTACAGTAAAGAACACCATGTCTACAGTAAAGAACACCATGTCTACAGTAAAGGACACCATGTCTACAGTAAAGAACACCATGTCTACAGTAAAGAACAGTAAAGAACACCATGCCTGGAATAAAGAACACCATGTCTACAGGAAAGAATGGTAAAGAACACCATGTCTACAGTAAAGAACAGTAAAGAACAGCATGTCTACAGTAAAGAACAGCATGTCTACAGTAAAGAACACCATGTCTACAGGAAAGAATGGTAAAGAACACAATGTCTACAGTAAAGAACAGTAAAGAACACCATGCCTGGAATAAAGAACACCATGTCTACAGGAAAGAATGGTAAAGAACACCATGTCTACAGTAAAGAACAGTAAAGAACACCATGTCTACAGTAAAGAACATCATGTCACCAGTAAAGAACACCATGTCTACAGTAAAGAACACCATGTCTACAGGAAAGAACATCATGTTTACGGTAAAGAACAGTAAAGAACACCATGTCTACAGTAAAGAACACCATGTCTACGGTAAAGAACAGGAAAGAACATCATGTCTACTGTAAAGAACACCATGTCTATGGTAAAGAACAGGAAAGAACATCATGTCTATGGTAAAGAACAGTAAAGAACACTATGTCTACAGTAAAGAACAGTAAAGAACACCATGTCTACAGTAAAGAACAGTAAAGAACACCATGTCTAGTGTAAAGAACACCATGTCTACAGTAAAGAACACAATGTTTACAGTAAAGAACACCATGTCTACAGTAAAGAACACCATGTCTACAGTAAAGAACACCATGTCTACAGTAAAGAACACCATGTTTACAGTAAAGAACAGTAAAGAACACCATGTCTACAGTAAAGAACAGTAAAGAACACCATGTCTAGTGTAAAGAACACCATGTCTACAGTAAAGAACACAATGTTTACAGTAAAGAACACCATGTCTACAGTAAAGAACACCATGTCTACAGTAAAGAACACCATGTCTACAGTAAAGAACACCATGTTTACAGTAAAGAACACCATGTCTACAGTAAAGAACACCATGTCACCAGTAAAGAACAGTAAAGAACACCATGCCTGGAATAAAGAACACCATGTCTACAGGAAAGAACAGTAAAGAACACCATGTCTACAGTAAAGAACAGTAAAGAACACCATGCCTGGAATAAAGAACACCATGTCTACAGTAAAGAACAGTAAAGAACACCATGTCTACAGTAAAGAACAGTAAAGAACACCATGTCTACAGTAAAGAACAGTAAAGAACACCATGTCTACAGTAAAGAACACCATGTCACCAGTAAAGAACACCATGTCACCAGTAAAGATCACCATGTCTAGAGTAAAGAACAGTAAAGAACACCATGTCTAGTGTAAAGAACACCATGCCTGGAATAAAGAACACCATGTCTACAGGAAAGAATGGTAAAGAACACCATGTCTACAGTAAAGAACAGTAAAGAACAGCATGTCTACAGTAAAGAACAGCATGTCTACAGTAAAGAACACCATGTCTACAGGAAAGAATGGTAAAGAACACAATGTCTACAGTAAAGAACAGTAAAGAACACCATGCCTGGAATAAAGAACACCATGTCTACAGGAAAGAATGGTAAAGAACACCATGTCTACAGTAAAGAACAGTAAAGAACACCATGTCTACAGTAAAGAACATCATGTCACCAGTAAAGAACACCATGTCTACAGTAAAGAACACCATGTCTACAGGAAAGAACATCATGTCTACGGTAAAGAACAGTAAAGAACACCATGTCTACAGTAAAGAACACCATGTCTACGGTAAAGAACAGGAAAGAACATCATGTCTACTGTAAAGAACACCATGTCTATGGTAAAGAACAGGAAAGAACATCATGTCTATGGTAAAGAACAGTAAAGAACACTATGTCTACAGTAAAGAACAGTAAAGAACACCATGTCTACAGTAAAGAACAGTAAAGAACACCATGTCTAGTGTAAAGAACACCATGTCTACAGTAAAGAACACAATGTTTACAGTAAAGAACACCATGTCTACAGTAAAGAACACCATGTCTACAGTAAAGAACACCATGTCTACAGTAAAGAACACCATGTTTACAGTAAAGAACAGTAAAGAACACCATGTCTACAGTAAAGAACAGTAAAGAACACCATGTCTAGTGTAAAGAACACCATGTCTACAGTAAAGAACACAATGTTTACAGTAAAGAACACCATGTCTACAGTAAAGAACACCATGTCTACAGTAAAGAACACCATGTCTACAGTAAAGAACACCATGTTTACAGTAAAGAACACCATGTCTACAGTAAAGAACACCATGTCACCAGTAAAGAACAGTAAAGAACACCATGCCTGGAATAAAGAACACCATGTCTACAGGAAAGAACAGTAAAGAACACCATGTCTACAGTAAAGAACAGTAAAGAACACCATGCCTGGAATAAAGAACACCATGTCTACAGTAAAGAACAGTAAAGAACACCATGTCTACAGTAAAGAACAGTAAAGAACACCATGTCTACAGTAAAGAACAGTAAAGAACACCATGTCTACAGTAAAGAACACCATGTCACCAGTAAAGAACACCATGTCACCAGTAAAGATCACCATGTCTAGAGTAAAGAACAGTAAAGAACACCATGTCTACAGTAAAGAACAGTAAAGAACACCATGTCTACAGTAAAGAACAGTCAAGAACACCATGTCTACTGTAAAGAACACCATGTCTACAGTAAAGAACACCATGTCTACAGTAAAGAACACCATGTCACCAGTAAAGAACACCATGTCTACAGTAAAGAACAGTAAAGAACACCATGTCTACAGTAAAGAACACCATGTTTACAGTAAAGAACAGTAAAGAACACCATGTCTACAGTAAAGAACACCATGTCTACAGTAAAGAACACCATGCCTACAGTAAAGAACAGTAAAGAACACCATGTCTACAGGAAAGAACAGTAAAGAACACCATGTCTACAGGAAAGAACAGTAAAGAACACCATGTCTACAATAAAGAACAGTAAAGAACACCATGTCTACAGTAAAGAACACCATGTCTACAGGAAAGAACAGTAAAGAACACCATGTCTACAGTAAAGAACAGTAAAGAACACCATGTCTACAGGAAAGAACAGTAAAGAACACCATGTCTACAGGAAAGAACAGTAAAGAACACCATGTCTACAATAAAGAACAGTAAAGAACACCATGTCTACAGTAAAGAACACCATGTCTACAGGAAAGAACAGTAAAGAACACCATGTCTACAGTAAAGAACACCATGTCTACAGTAAAGAACACCATGCCTACAGTAAAGAACAGTAAAGAACACCATGTCTACAGTAAAGAACACCATGCCTACAGTAAAGAACAGTAAAGAACACCATGTCTACAGTAAAGAACAGTAAAGAACACCATGTCTACAGTAAAGAACACCATGTTTACAGTAAAGAACAGTAAAGAACACCATGTCTACAGTAAAGAACAGTAAAGAACACCATGTCTACAGTAAAGGACACCATGTTTACAGTAAAGAACACCATGCCTACAGTAAAGAACAGTAAAGAACACCATGTCTACAGTAAAGAACACCATGCCTACAGTAAAGAACAGTAAAGAACACCATGTCTACAGTAAAGAACACCGTGTTTACAGTAAAGAACAGTAAAGAACACTATGTCTACAATAAAGAACACCATGTCTAGAGTAAAGAACACCATGCCTACAGTAAAGAACAGTAAAGAACACCATGCCTACAGTAAAGAACAGTAAAGAACACCATGCCTACAGTAAAGAACACCATGTCTACAGTAAAGAACACCATGTCTACAGTAAAGAACAGTAAAGAACACCATGCATACAGTAATTAACAAATCAAATCAAATGTATTTATAAAGCACTTTGTACATCAGCTGATATCTCAAAGTGCTGTACAGAAACCCAGCCTAATACCCCAAACAGCAAGCAATGCAGGTTTAGAAGCACGGTGGCTAGCAAAAACTCCCTAGAAAGGCCAAAACCTAGGAGGAAATCTTGAGAGGAACCAGACTATGAGGGGTGTGCAGTCCTCTTCTGGCTGTGCCGAGTGGAGATTATAACAGAACATGGCCAAGATGTTCATAAATGACCAACATGGTCAAATAATAATAATCACAGTAGTTGTCGAGGGTACAGCAAGTCACCACCTCAGGAGTAAATGTCAGTTGGCTTTTCATAGCCGATCATTAAGAGTATCTCTACCACTCCTGCTGTCTCTAGAGAGTTGAAAACAGCAGGTCTGGGACAGGTAGCACGTCCGGTGAACAGGTCAGGATTCCATAGCCGCAGGCAGAACAGTTGAAACTGGAGCAGCAGCACGGCCAGGTGGACTGGGGACAGCAAGGAGTCATCATGCCAGGTAGTCCTGAGGCATGGTCCTAGGGCTCAGGTCGTCCGAGAGAGAGAAAGAAAGAGCGAAGGAGAGAATTAGCATACTTAAATTCACACAGGACACCGGATAAGTGAGGAGAAGTACTCCAGATATAACAAACTGACCCTAGCCCCCCGACACATAAACTACTGCAGCATAAATACTGGAGGCTGAGACAGGAGGGGTCAGGAGACACTGTGGTCCCATCCAATGATACCCCCGGACAGGGCCAAACAGGAAGGATATAACCCCACCCACTTTGCCAAAGCACAGCCCCCACACCACTAGAGGGATATCTTCAACCACCAACTTACCATCCTGAGACAAGGCCAAGTATAGCCCAC
>NC_034188.2:12621165-12636165 GCF_002021735.2 Oncorhynchus kisutch | reverse complement strand
CCCTATTTGTTCTTGTAGAGGTGGACCTGGTCATAAAGGCTGTTCAAGTCCAGGGTGGAGTGGTGGGTCAGGTAGACATTAGGTATTGAGTTACAGTCCTGGGAAATGTTTGGATTCACCACTGTATGGTGGCAGGGTGAAAGTCTTTTCGTGGTAGCAGGGTGGGGAAAGTGCATTGGGGAAAGTGGAAGAAGCTTTTTCAATCACTCCCTTGAGTGCTGTGGCCACCCTTTCCTGCTGGGCCCTCAGGTCATTTGTGCCCATGTGAATAGCTCCAGGGCATGCCTAGTGTTTGTGCACCAGAGCTTAGCCACTTTGTGTTTGGGGGGGCAAAAATCCTCTTGAATGTGTTTGCCATTTGAGTCAATGAGGAGCACAATCTCTGCCCTCAGAGGATGTGTGGGGGTTGTCAAGAGAGCAATCAGGGGAGCTGACGGGGGCTGAAAGGAGGGGGTGGGGTCTGATTGGTTGGTGGGTCCTGTGTTGTCTGTCCCATTGTTGTGTTGTGGTCCGGGTCTGGGGTGAGCTGTTCTGCTGACTTCTCTGGGGGAGTGCCCTGCTCTCTGTCACACCTCAGCTTCCTCACCTCTTCATTCAGTTCCTCTCTCACCTCAGTTGTAGAGCAGACAGCTCTCTTTACAGACAGCCGTAAATCTCCACCTTCTGCCCTCCAGGTCTTGTTTGGGGTCTGTTTTGTGGGTTTGTTCTGTCTGGATTGTGTGGACTAGCTCTCTGAGCTCCACCATGTCAATTCAGTACAATTCAAGGGGCTTTACTGGCATGGGAAACATGTGTTAACATTGCCAAAGCAAGTGAGGTAGATAATATACAAAAGTGAAATAAACAGTAAAAATTAACAGTAAACTTACACATACAGAAGTTTCTCTCCAGCTCTGTGAATGTATCCCTCTCAGTGATGGAGGAGCAGTGCAGTTGTGGACCTGGGTGTGTTCAGTGCTGGGGGAGGGTGGGGGTGGGGGGGGGGGTGACTATCCTCGTCTGCAGGGCAGTTGTGGACCTGGGTGTGTTCAGTGCTGGGGGAGGGTGGGGGGGGTGACTATCCTCGTCTGCAGGGCAGTTGTGGACCTGGGTGTGTTCAGTGCTGGGGGAGGGTGGGGGTGGGGGGGGTGACTATCCTCGTCTGCAGGGCAGTTGTGGACCTGGGTGTGTTCAGTGCTGGGGGAGGGTGGGGGGGGGTGACTATCCTCGTCTGCAGGGCAGTTGTGGACCTGGGTGTGTTCAGTGCTGGGGGAGGGTGGGGGTGGGGGGGGGGGACTATCCTCGTCTGCAGGGCAGTTGTGGACCTGGGTGTGTTCAGTGCTGGGGGAGGGTGGGGGGGGGTGACTATCCTCGTCTGCAGGGCAGTTGTGGACCTGGGTTTGTTCAGTGCTGGGGGAGGGTGGGGGTGGGGGGGGGGGACTATCCTCGTCTGCTGGGCAGTTTGAAGAGGTGTGATCAGACTCACTCAGGATGGGGGAGTCGCCACAGAGAGAGCTTTTCCTGCCGTGCTCTCTCTGTGGTACTCTCCTGCCAATGTTAGGCTCAAGAGTTTTCACACCTCTCACTTCCCAGTTCAGTGCTAATGGATCAGGTCAGTTTCTATCCTAGCATAAGCTTTATATAACACAATTACCTAGATATGATTGTCTTTTACTTTTAGCCTAGTAGGTTCAGACTGAACGTCACTCACTCAGTTTAGTGTTGGATAGTATTTCCAGGTTCCGCTGTGTTTCTTCTGCAGGTTTTGGTTTGTTAGATGTTTTTTCTTGATAGTCCTTGGTAGTAAAAGTCCATTCAGGTCATTTGATCCAAAATCCCTCTCTCTGTCCCTATTTATCTCTCTTACTCTCTCCCCTCCTCCCTCTATCTTACTCCCCCCTCCCCCTCCATCTTACTCAATTCAATTCAAGGGGCTTTATCTCTATCTCCCTCCCTCCTCCCTCTCTCCCCCTCCTCCCTCTATCTTACTCCCCCCCCCCCCCCTCCATCTTATTCAATTCAAGGGGCTTTATCTCTATCTCCCTCCTTCCTCCCTCTCTCCCCCTCCTCCCTCTATCTTACTCTCCCCCCCCTCCATCTTACTCAATTCAATTCAAGGGGCTTTATCTCTATCTCCCTCCCTCCTCCCTCTCTCCCCCTCCTCCCTCTATCTTACTCTCTCCCCCCCTCCATCTTACTCAATTCAATTCAAGGGGCTTTATCTCTATCTCCCTCCCTCCTCCCTCTCTCCCCCTCCTCCCTCTATCTTACTCTCTCCCCCCCTCCATCTTACTCAATTCAATTCAAGGGGCTTTATCTCTATCTCCCTCCCTCCTCCCTCTCTCCCCCTCCTCCCTCTATCTTACTCTCTCCCCCCCTCCATCTTACTCAATTCAATTCAAGGGGCTTTATCTCTATCTCCCTCCCTCCTCCCTCTCTCCCCCTCCTCCCTCTATCTTACTCTCTCCCCCCCTCCATCTTACTCAATTCAATTCAAGGGGCTTTATCTCTATCTCCCTCCCTCCTCCCTCTCTCCCCCTCCTCCCTCTATCTTACTCTCTCTCCCCATCCTCCATCTCTCTGTGCCTATTTAACTCTCTCTCTCCCCCCTCCTTCTCTCTCTCTCTCTCTCTCTCTCTCACCCCTTGATATGCTGTACTACACACATAATCTCACTTGTGGTCTTCATGACAGCCTTACATACAGTGCCTTGCGAAAGTATTCGGGCCCCTTGAACTTTGCGACCTTTTGCCACATTTCAGGCTTCAAACATAAAGATATAAAACTGTATTTTTTTGTGAAGAATCAACAACAAGTGGGACACAATCATGAAGTGGAACGACATCTATTGGATGTTTCAAACTTTTTTAACAAATCAAAAACTGAAAAATTGGGCGTGCAAAATTATTCAGCCCCCTTAAGTTAATACTTTGTAGCGCCACCTTTTGCTGCGATTACAGCTGTAAGTCGCTTGGGGTATGTCTCTATCAGTTTTGCACATCGAGAGACTGAAATTTTTTCCCATTCCTCCTTGCAAAACAGCTCGAGCTCAGTGAGGTTGGATGGAGAGCATCTTTCCACAGATTCTCGATTGGATTCAGGTCTGGACTTTGACTTGGCCATTCTAACACCTGGATATGTTTATTTTTGAACCATTCCATTGTAGATTTTGTTTTATGTTTTGGATCATTGTCTTTTTGGAAGACAAATCTCCGTCCCAGTCTCAGGTCTTTTGCAGACTCCATCAGGTTTTCTTCCAGAATGCTCCTGTATTTGGCTCCATCCATCTTCCCATCAATTTTAACCATCTTCCCTGTCCCTGCTGAAGAAAAGCAGGCCCAAACCATGATGCTGCCACCACCATGTTTGACAGTGGGGATGGAGTGTTCAGGGTGATGAGCTGTGTTGCAATATTATCGCTTGCACAGTGCTCCTTGGGATGTTTAAAGCTTGGGAAATCTTTTTGTATCCAAATCCGGCTTTAAACTTCTTCACAACAGTATCTCGGACCTGCCTGGTGTGTTCCTTGTTCTTCATGATGCTCTCTGCGCTTTTAACGGACCTCTGAGACTATCACAGTGCAGGTGCATTTATACGGAGACTTGATTACACACAGGTGGATTGTATTTATCATCATTAGTCATTTAGGTCAACATTGGATCATTCAGAGATCCTCACTGAACTTCTGGAGAGAGTTTGCTGCACTGAAAGTAAAGGGGCTGAATAATTTTGCACGCCCAATTTTTCAGTTTTTGATTTGTTAAAAAAGTTTGAAATATCCAATAAATGTCGTTCCACTTCATGATTGTGTCCCACTTGTTGTTGATTCTTCACAAAAAAATACAGTTTTATATCTTTATGTTTGAAGCCTGAATTTTGGCAAAAGGTCGCAAAGTTCAAGGGGGCCGAATACTTTCGCAAGGCACTGTAACTGTAACAAATGGAAACTTGTTCCATGTTCCATGTTTCTTGTTCCACATTCCATGTTTCTCGCGCCACCTTCCATGTTCCATGTTTCTTGTTCCATGTTCCATGTATCTCGTGCCACCTTCCATGGACTTCAGGTAACAGCAGAGGGAGCACCCCCCTATCCACATCGACGAGACAGCAGTAGAGAAGGTGGAACGTTTTAAGGTCCTTGGCGTACACATCACGGACAAACTGAAATGGTCCACCAACACAGACAGTGTGGTGAAGAAGGCACAACAACACCTCTTCAACTTCAGGAGGATGAAGAAATTTGTCTTGTCACCTAAAACCCTCACAAACTTTTACAGATGCAAAATTGAGAGCATCCTGTCGGCTGTATCACCACCTGGTATGGCAACTGCACCGCCCACAACCGCTAGGCTCTCCAGAGGGGTGTGCGGTCTGCACAACGCATAACCAGGGGTAAACTACCTGCCCCCCAAGCACCTGATGTTACAGGAAAGCTAAAAAGATCATCAAGGACAACAACCACCCGAGCCACTGCCTGTTTACCCTGTTACCATCCAGAAGGCAAAGTCAGTACAGGTCCATCAAAGCTAGGACCGAGAGACATCTGCTAACCACATGTATATGACCAATAACATCTGCTAACCATGTGTATGTGACCAATGACATCTGCTAACCATGTGTATGTGACCAATAACATCTGCTAACCATGTGTATGTGACCAATAACATCTGCTAACCATGTGTATGTGACCAATAACATCTGCTAACCATGTGTATGTGACCAATAACATCTGCTAACCATGTGTATGTGACTAATACAATTTGATTGGATTTGATGTTCCACCCTCATTTTTCACATTCTTTCATGTTCCACCTTTCATGTTCCATGTTCCATGTTTCTTGTTCCACCTTTCATGTTCCAAGTTTCTTGTTTCACCTTCCATGTTTCATGTTCCACCTTCCATGTTCAATGATCAAATCAAATCAAATTGTATTTGTCACTTGCCGAATACAACAGGTGTAGACCTCACAGTGAAATGCTGAATACAACAGGTGTAGTAGACCTTACAGTGAAATGCTGGCTACAACAGGTGTAGTAGACCTTACAATGAAATGCTGACTTACAAGCCCTTAACCAACAGGTGTAGACCTTAAAAATGAAATTCTGACTTACAAGCCCTTAACCAACAGGTGTAGACCTTAAAATGTAATTCTGACTTACAAGCCCTTACCCAACAGGTGTAGACCTTAAAATGAAATGCTGACTTACAAGCCCTTACCCAACAGGTGTAGACCTTACAATGAAATGCTGACTTACAAGCCCTTACCCAACAGGTGTAGACCTTACAATGAAATGCTGACTTTCAAGCTCTAAACCAACAATGCAGTTTTAAGAAAATACCTACAAAATAAAAGTAATAAAAGAGCGATAAGATATAAGGAAAACAAATAATTAAAGTGCAGCAGTAAATAACAATAGCGGGGTTCCTGTACAGAGTCAATGTGGAGACTATATACAGGGGGTACCTGTACAGAGTCAATGTGTCATTGTGGAGACTATATAGGGGGTACCTGTACAGAGTCAATGTGGAGACTATATACAGGGGGTTCCTGTACAGAGTCAATGTGTCAATGTGGAGACTATATACAGGGGGTACCTGTACAGAGTCAATGTGTCAATGTGGAGACTATATAGGGGGTACCTGTACAGAGTCAATGTGGAGACTATATACAGGGGGTACCTGTACAGAGTCAATGTGTCAATGTGGAGACTATATAGGGGGTACCTGTACAGAGTCAATGTGTCAATGTGGAGACTATATACAGGGGGTACCTGTACAGAGTCAATGTGTCAATGTGGAGACTATATACAGGGGGTACCTGTACAGAGTCAATGTGTCAATATGGAGACTATATAGGGGGTACCTGTACAGAGTCAATGTGGAGACTATATACAGGGGGTACCTGTACAGAGTCAATGTGTCAATGTGCGGGGGCACCGGTGTCAAGGTGATTGAGATAATTATATACATGCAGGTAGGGTTGTTATAGTGGATATGCATAGAGAGTAGTAGCAGCGTGGGGGGGAATGCAAATATTCTGGGTAGCCATTTGATTAGCTGTTCAGGAGTCTTATGGCTTGGGGGTAGAAGCTGTTTAGAAACCTCTTGGATCTAGACTTGGTGCTCCGGTACCTCTTGCAGTGCGGTAGCAGAGAGAACAGTCTATGTCTAGGGTGGCTGGAGTCTTTGACAATGTTTAGGGCCTTCCTCTGCCACCGCCTGGTAATAGAGGTCCTGGATGTCAGGAAGAATGGCCCCGGTGATGTACTGGGCCGTACGCACTACCCTCTGTAAGGATGTATGGCAACTTCTGGAGGGCTGAGCAGTTGCCATACCAGGCAGTGATGCAACCAGTCACTGCTCTCGATGGTGCAGCTGTAAAATCTTTTGAGGGTCTGAGGACCCATGCCAAATCTTTTCAGTCTCCTGAGGGGGAATAGGTTTTGTTGTGCCCTCTTCACGACTGTCTTGGTGTGCTTGGACCATGTTAGTTTGTTGTTGATGTGGACACCAAGGAACCTGAAGCTCTCAACCTGCCTCACTACAGCCCCGTCGATGAGAATGGGGATGTGCTCGGTCCTCCTTTTTCCATAGTCCACAATCATCTCCTTTGCCTTGATCACCGTTGAGGGAGAGGTTGTTGTCCTTGCTCCACATGGTCAGGTCTCTGAACTCCTCCCCATAGGCTGTCTCATCGTTGTTGGTGATCAGGCCTACCACTGTTGTGTCATCAGAAAACTTAATGATGATGTTGGAGTTGTGCCTGGCCATGCAGTCATAAGTGAACAGGGAGTACAGGAGGGGACTGAGCACACACCCCTGAGGGGCCCCCGTATTGTGGATCAGCGTGGCGGATGTGTTGTTACCTACCCTCACCACCTGGGGGCGGCCCGTCAGGAAGTCTAGGATCCAGTTGCAGAGGGAGGTGTTTAGTCCCAGGGTCCTTAGCTTAGTGATGTGTTTGAAGGGCACTAGGGTGTTGAACGCTGAGCTGAAATCAATGAACAGCATTCTCACATAGGTGTTTCTTTTGTCCAGGTGGGAAAGGGCCGTGTGGAGAGCAATAGAGATTGCGTCATATGTGGATCTGTTGGGGCGGTATGCAAATGGGAGTGGGTCTTGGGTTTCTGGGATAATGGTGTTGGTCTGAGCCATGACCAGCCTTTCAAAGCATTTCATGGCTACAGACGTGAGTGCTACGGGTCAGTAGTCATTTAGGCAGGTTACCTTAGTGTTATTGGGCACAGGGACTATGGTGGTCTGCTTGAAACATGTTGCTATTACAGACTCAGACAGGGAGAGGTTGAAAATGTCAGTGAAGACATTTGCCAGTTGGTCAGCGCATGCTCGGAGTACACGTCCTGGTAATCCGTCTGGATTATGTTCTGGGATTCTTCCGATGGCATTGAGGAGTACACCTCCTCAATAAGGTTGAGCTGTTTAAGGGTCTGACTCACATCGGCTGCGGAGAGCATGATCACACAGTCATCCGGAACAGTTGATGCTCTCATGCATGTTTCAGTGTTACTTGCCTTGAAGCGAGTATGTCAATTATTTAGCTCGTCTGGTAGGCTCGTTCACTTGGCAGCTCTCGGCTGTGCTTCCCTTTGTAGTCTGTAATTGTTTGCAAGCCCTGACACATCTGACGAGCGTAGGAGCCGGTTGGAGTCTCGCTTCTTGAAAGGGGCAGCTCTAGCCTTTAGCTGTAATAGCAGATGTTGGCTGTAATCCATGGCTTCTGGTTGGGCTATGTACGTACAGTCACTGTGGGGATGACGTCCTCGATGCACTTATTGATAAATCCAGTTATTGAGGTGGTGTACTCCTCAATGCCATCGGAAGAATCCCAGAACATATTCCAGTCTGTGCTAGCAAAACAGTCCTGTAGCTTAGCATTTGCTAAGGCAAATGCTTATGGTTGCGTGTGTGTGTGCATCAGGTTCCACACGTTGTCTCCTGCTGCCTGACCGATCACTCTGCTGTTACAAGCCTTTTAGAATGAGTCATTAAACAAATCACTTTAAGTCTATTGGTGTCCCTTTCTGTCTTTCTCTCTCTCTTGTTGTTAATCCCACCACAGTGTCCGATTTCAAAAAGGCTTTACGACAAAAGCATACCATTGCGATTATGTTAGGTCAGTACCTAGTCACAAAAAAAACACAGCCATTTTTCCAGCCAAAGAGAGGAGTCACAAAAAGCAGAAATAGAGATAAAATTAATCACTAACCTTTGATGATCTTCATCAGATGTAACTCATAGGACTTCATGTTCCACAATACATGTATGTTTTGTTCGATAAAGTTCATATTTATATCCAAAAATCTCTGTTTACACTGGCGCGTTGTTATGTTTTGCCTCCAAAACATCCAGTGAAAGTGCAGAGTCAATTTAAAGAAATACTCATCATAAATGTTGATGAAAATACAACTGATATTTATGGAATTAAAGATATACTTCTCCTTAATGCAACCGCTGTGTCAGATATCAAAAAAGCTTTACCGAAAAAGCACACCATGGGATAATCTGAGTACAGCGCTCAGAGACCAAACAAGTATTACAGATACCCCCCATGTTATGGAGTCAACAGAAGTCAGAAAGAGCATTTTAAATATACACTTACCTTTGTTGATCTTCATCAGAATGCACTCCCAGGAATCCCAGTTCATATCCAATTTGCTGATACATATGTTGAAGAGTGTGGGGCTTAACCTGCATCCCTGTCTCACTCCCCGGTTCTGTGGAAAGAAATTTGAATGTTTTTTGCACATTTGAACCGCACATTTGTTTGTTTACATATAATGTTGTGTGTTTTTCCCGCAACACCACTTTCCATCAATTTGTATAGCAGGCCCTCATGCCAAATTGAGTTGAAAGCTTTTTTGAAATCAACAAAGCATGAGAAGACTGCCTTTGTTTTGGTTTGTTTGTTTGTCAATTAGGGTGTGCAGGGGGAAGACGTGGTCTGTCGTACGGTAATTTGGTAAAAAGCCAATTTGACATTTGCTCAGTACATTGTTTTCACTGAGGAAATGTACGAGTCTGTTGTTAATGATAATGCAGAGGATTTTCCCAAGGTTGCTGTTGACGCATATCCCACGGTAGTTATTGGGGTCAAATTTGTCTCTACTTTTGTGGATTGGGGTGATCAGTCCCTGGTTCCAAATATTGGGGAATATGCTAAGAGCTAAGGGCTTGTATTTTGCTCTGAGTCCAGTTGGTTCTGGTAGACTTTAATAGTAGATTCTTTGTTATAGGGACAAAAAGATTGGAGAAGTGGTTTTTCTATACATCTCCATTCTGGATAGATAACTCTTCATGTTGTTGTTTGTTTAGTGTTTTCCAATTTTCCCAGAAGTGGTTAGATTCTATGGATACTTCCATTACATTGAGCTGATTTCTGTCATGCTGTTCCTTCTTTTCCATAGTGTATTTCTGTATTGTTTTATTGATTCCCCATGATGAAGGCGTAGGCTCAAGTTTTTGGTTGGATACGTTTCTCAATTTCATTCTTAGGTTTTTGCACTCTTCATCAAACCATTTGTCATTGTTGTTAATTTTCTTAGGTTGTCTGCTTGAAATGTTTAGTTATGAGAGTGAAGCTTAGAGGTCAAATATACTGTTTAGGTTATCTACTGCCAAGTTTACACCTTCACTATTACAGTGAAACGTTTTTTCCAGGAAGTTGTCTAAAAGTGATTGAATTTGTTGTTGCCTTATTGTTTTTTGTAGGTTTCCACACTACTTTCCGTCCACCTATAACCTTTCTTAATTTTTTTCAGTTCCTTTGGCATCGATGCCTCATGATTGAGTATTGCTCTGTTCAAGTAGACTGTGATTTTGCTGAGATCTGATAGGGGTGTCGTTGTGCTGACTGTGAACGTTCTGAGAGACTCTGTGTTGAGGTCAGTGATAAAGTGGTCTACAGTGCTACTGCCAAGAGATGAGCTACAGGTGTAATGCTATGCATGTACCTATAGAGAGGTGCACTCTCTTTCTCTCTAAACCCACAAATGAATGTCATGCAACCATAAAATGCAAAAAAAAGAAAAGGCTAACAAAATTAAAACAAAAAATATATTTTTTTTTCTTCATTCTTGACAAGGGCCTGAAAAACTTGAAAAAGAGACGTAAAATCTCAATGTGACTTCTCTGGTTATATAAAATAATAAAAATGGTAAGAGAAAGGTTGTTTAAAATGTTGCTTTACTGTACGAGGCAAACATGTTCATTTTCCTACAGCACTCGAGTGTTACGATACTACAACTCATTGTGGTGGCTGACTGGTTGTTGAAACCTCAGAGAAGTGGCCACTCGTGTTTGTTAGGACTTCGTCGCTGGATGATTGACACATATTCAATTACTTTGGAGCTCAACAAAGCTACACCGCAGACAGTAAACATCATGGTAGATGTTAGACTCACTCACCCATAGTTGTAGTGTTGTGGTGTGTATTGAGGGTCTAACAAGTCCCTATTGTTTCTGTAGTTATGGGTTTGTTAATTCTGTTGAGAAACAGGGACAGACATGAGCCTATTACTGTGAGAGGCCGTGCAGAAACTACACAATTTCCAGCCACACTTTTACATAGGTGTCTTTCTAAACTTTGGGTCTGAAAAGTGTTCTAAATGTTAGATTTTTGCATTCAATCATTTCTGTTTTTGTGTAGACTTCCTCAGCTATTTCACTGTATTATTTATGCTTAATCAGGGCTTTGGGCTCTGTGTGTTGGACCGTCAACCAAACATCTCTCTGTGATTGTCGTGTGTGTGTGTGTGTGTGTGTGTGTGTGTGTGTGTGTGTGTGTGTGTGTGTGTGTGTGTGTGTGTGTTTGAAAGAGGTTGTCATCTAAAAGATGTGATTCATCTGGCTGTGAAACAAACATTTTGCTGAGAGCATCACAGCGGTCTATAACATACACAGTGTCACACACACACACACACACACACACACACACACACACACACACACACACACACACACACACACACACACATACACACACACACACACACAAACACACACACACACACACACACACACACACACACACACACACACACACACACACACACACACACACACACACACACACACACACACACACACACACAGACACACAAGCCGGTGTTATATCATCACACACCTCCGCCCCCCACAAAGTCTCTACAGCTAAACAGTCTGCTACTGTCATTTCAGAGGAAGAGTCAACGGCCAAACCTCTTCACACAGCACACAGATATAACACACACACACACACACACACACACACACACACACACACACACACACATACACACACACACACACACACACACACACACACACACACACACACACACACACACACACACACACACACACACACACACACACACACACACACTCACTCCAACAACAGAGCAGCACTTCAGAGCGAGTTAAGGTAAACTGAAGAGAGCCCAGGAGAGCAGAAAGCACCTGCATTGCCAGGAGAGAACAGACCAGTGTCCTGAATGGCACCCTATTCCATATACTGTATAGTTCACTACTGTTAACCAGAGCCCTATTGGACCTGTTCAAAAGTAGTGCACTACATAGGAAACAGGGTGACATTTGGGCCACAATCTCAGCCAATGATTTGTGATCTGGCAGCAAAACAAACCACTCTGATACCTTCTCTCATCACAATTGCTTTATAGCACAGGGACTGTGAATGTGTGTGTGTGTGTGTGTGTGTGTGTGTGTGTGTGTGTGTGTGTGTGTGTGTGTGTGTGTGTGTGTGTGTGTGTGTGTGTGTGTGTGTCCAAGTCCAGATGTGTGTCTAGTACATGACAGGGAAGATACGCTGGCTGCCATCGAGGTCCTACTAATGATGATTCTGCAGAAGAGTTCCCGGTCAAACTTTATTTGGATAGTCTCGATAGTCCATCTGTAGATGCTCTATAGAGGTTCACACTATCAACAAACTATCTGTTGCCAAGCAACTGCTTGCTAAGGTTACAGTTATGTTCAGAATAAAGATTAGGTTAGAGTTAAGGTTAGGGCTAGGGATAGGCTTAAGGTTAGGGTTAGTGTTAAGGTTAGGATTAAGGTTAGGGTTAAGGTTAGGGTTGAGGTTAGGGTTAAGGTTAGGGTTAAGGTTAAGGTTAGGGTTAAGGTTAGGGTTAAGGTTAGGGTTGAGGTTGAGGTTAGGGTTAAGGTTAGGGTTAAGGTTAGGGTTAAGGTTAGGGTTAAGGTTGAGGTTAGGGTTAAGGTTAGGGCTAGAGTTAAGGTTAGGGCTAGAGTTAAGGCTAGGGCTAGAGTTAAGGTTCGGGTTAAGGTTATGGCTAGAGTTAAGGCTAGGGCTAGAGTTAAGGCTAGGGCTAGAGTTAAGGTTCGGGTTAAGGTTATGGCTAGAGTTAAGGCTAGGGCTTGAAAAGGTTTGGGCTAGGGTTAATGTTAGGGTTAAGGTTAGGGCTCGAGTTAAGGTTAGGGTTAAGGTTAGGGCTCTAGTTAAGGTTAAGTTTAGGGTTAGGGTTAAGGTTAGGGCTAGGGTGAGGGTTAGATTAAATGTTACTGAGAGTCTGTATAGTGTTACCGAGGTCCCCTGTGATCTGTTGCACTGTCGCCTAGCCGCTGATGTCTTTAGATGTGATTGTGTATATGTGTATCACGACTCAGGATATGACCCAGATACAGACATAGGAGGCGGATAGTTCGATTCTCAGACTATTTATTATAACAAAATGCCAGTCAAAGGGCAGGTCGAGGCCAGGCAGAGGTTCGTAGTCCAAGGCAGAGTCAATCAGGGACAGAACGGCAGGCGGGCTCAGGGGTTCCAGGATCCTTCTCGGGAAGCTAGGGTCTGGAAGGTTAGGGTTAGACTGGGTTAGGGTTAGACTGGGTTAGGGTTAGACTGGGTTAGGGTTAGACTGGGTTAGGGTTAGACTGGGAGTCTGGAGGGTTAGGGTTTGGGTTAGATTGGGATAGGGTTAGACTGGCAGTCTGGAAGGTGAGTGTTTGGGTTAGACTGGGGGTCTGGAAGGATAGGGTTAGGGTTAGACTGGGTTAGGGTTACACTGGGTTAGGGTTAGACTGGGAGTCTGGAAGGTTAGGGTTTGGGTTAGATTGGGATAGGGTTAGGGTTAGACTAGCAGTCTGGAAGGTGAGTGTTTGGGTTAGACTGGGGGTCTGGAAGGTTAGGGTTAGGGTTAGACTGGGAGTCTGGAAGGTTAGGGTTAGGGTTAGACTGGGAGTCTGGAAGGTTAGGGTTAGGGTTAGACTGGGAGTCTGGAAGGTTAGGGTTAGGGTTAGACTGGGAGTCTGGAAGGTTAGGGTTAGGGTTAGACTGGGGGTCTGGAAGGTTAGGGTTAGGGTTAGACTGGGAGTCTGGAAGGTTACCGTTGTGTCTTAATGCCTAGTAGATAGTTTATGGAATTGTTCCAACAATGCATTGAAGGCCTGGTCATGGCATTCCGCCAAGGTGTGGAGTCCCTCCACAAGGTTATGCAGTAACTCCTTGTGTGGTGGCTCCTAGGAGGGAGACAGTGTTGCTGAGCTGGTCTTAGTCTGCTGGGTCAGTCTTGGCCAGTTCGTACTATCACGACTCAGGATATGACGTATATACAGACACTGGAGGCGAATAGTTCGGTTCTCAGACTATTTATTATAACAAAGTGCCAGTCAAAGGGCAGGTCGAGGCCAGGCAGAGGTTCGTAGTCCAAGGCAGAGTCAATCAGGGTCAGAACGGCAGGCGGGCTCAGGGTCAGAACGGCAGGCGGGCTCAGGGTCAGAACGGCAGGCGGGCTCAGGGACAGAACGGCAGGCGGGCTCAGGGACACAATGGCAGGCGGGCTCAGGGACAGAACGGCAGGCGGGCTCAGGGTCAGAACGGCAGGCGGGCTCAGGGACAGAACTGCAGGCGGGCTCAGGGTCAGAACGGCAGGCGGGCTCAGGGACAGAATGTTAGGCGGGCTCAGGGTCAGAACGGCAGGCGGGCTCAGGGTCAGAATGGCAGGCGGGCTCAGGGTCAGAATGGCAGGCGGGCTCAGGGTCGGAACGGCAGGCGGGCTCAGGGACAGAACAGCAGGCGGGCTCGGGATCAGAACGGCAGGCGGGCTCAGGGTCAGAACGGCAGGCGGGCTCAGGGTCAGAACGGCAGGCGGGCTCAGGGTCAGAACGGCAGGCGGGCTCAGGGTCAGAACGGCAGGCGGGCTCAGTGTCAGAACGGCAGGCGGGCTCAGGGACAGAACGGCAGGCGAGCTCAGCGTCAGGACAGGCAGGCGGGCTCAGGGACAGAACGGCAGGCGAGCTCAGCGTCAGGACAGGCAGGCGGGCTCAGGGTCAGGACAGGCAGGCGGGCTCAGGATCAGAACGGCAGGCGGGCTCAGGGTCAGAACGGCAGGCGGGCTCAGGGACAGAATGGTAGGCGGGCTCAGGGTCGGAACGGCAGGCGGGCTCAGGGACAGAACGGCAGGCGGGATCGGGGTCAGAATGGCAGGCGGGCTCAGGGTCAGAACGGCAGGCGGGCTCAGTGTCAGAACGGCAGGCGGGCTCAGGGACAGAACGGCAGGCGAGCTCAGCGTCAGGACAGGCAGGCGGGCTCAGGGTCAGGACAGGCAGGCGGGCTCAGGGACAGAACGGCAGGCGAGCTCAGCGTCAGGACAGGCAGGCGGGCTCAGGGTCAGGACAGGCAGGCGGGCTCAGGATCAGAACGGCAGGCGGGCTCAGGGTCAGAACGGCAGGCGGGCTCAGGGACAGAATGGTAGGCGGGCTCAGGGTCGGAACGGCAGGCGGGCTCAGGGACAGAACGGCAGGCGGGATCGGGGTCAGAATGGCAGGCGGGCTCAGGGTCAGAACGGTAGGCGGGCTCAGCGTCAGGACAGGCAGGCGGGCTCAGGGACAGAACGGCAGGCGAGCTCAGGGTCAGGACAGGCAGGCGGGCTCAGGGTCAGGACAGGCAGGCGGGCTCAGGATCAGAACGGCAGGCGGGCTCAGGGTCAGAACGGCAGGCGGGCTCAGGGACAGAATGGTAGGCGGGCTCAGGGTCGGAACGGCAGGCG
>NC_034188.2:12573665-12618665 GCF_002021735.2 Oncorhynchus kisutch | reverse complement strand
TATTTCATATCCTTCTTGCCCCCTTCAGACATGTCGGTAGAACAACCTGGTCTAGAGATAAGACAGGTAGGTAGAACACAACCTGGTCTAGAGAATAAAGGTAGGTAGAACACAACCTGGTCTAGAGAGAAGACAGGTAGGTAGAACACAACCTGGTCTAGAGAAGACAGGTAGGTAGAACACAACCTGCTCTAGAGAAGACAGGTAGGTAGAACACAACCTGGTCTAGAGAGAAGACAGGTAGAACACAACCTGGTCTAGAGAGAAGACAGGTAGAACACAACCTGGTCTAGAGAAGACAGGTAGGTAGAACACAACCTGCTCTAGAGAAGACAGGTAGGTAGAACACAACCTGGTCTAGAGATAAGACAAGTAGGTAGTACACAACCTGGTCTAGAGAGAAGACAAGTAGAACACAACCTGGTCTAGAGAGAAGACAGGAAGAACACAACCTGGTCAAGAGAAGACAGGTAGGTAGAACACAACATGCTCTAGAAAAGACAGGTAGGTAGAACACAACCTGTTCTAGAGATAAGACAAGTAGGTAGAACACAACCTGGTCTAGAGAAGAAAGGTAGGTAGAACACAACCTGGTCTAGAGAGAAGACAGGTAGGTAGAACACAACCTGGTCTAGAGAAGACAGATAGAACACAACCTGGTCTAGAGAGAAGACAGACAGGTAGAACACAACCTGGTCTAGAGAGAAGACGGGTAGAACACAACCTGGTCTAGAGAGAAGACAGACAGAACACAACCTGGTCTAGAGAGAAGACAGACAGGTAGAACACAACCTGGTCTAGAGACAACAGGTAGGTAGAACACAACCTGGTCTAGAGATAAGACCGGTAGGTAGAACACAACCTGGTCTAGAGAAGACAGGTAGGTATAACACAACCTGGTCTAGAGAAGACAGGTAGTACACAACCGGGTCTAGAGAGAAGACAGATAGAACACAACCTGGTCTAGAGAGAAGACAGTTAGAACACAACATGGTCTAGAGAAGACAGGTAGGTAGAACACAACCTGCTCTAGAGAAGACAGGTAGGTAGAACACAACCTGGTCTAGAGATAAGACAAGTAGGTAATATACAACCTGGTCTAGAGAGAAGACAGGTAGAACACAACCTGGTCTAGAGAGAAGACAGGTAGAACACAACCTGGTCTAGAGAAGACAGGTAGGTAGAACACAACCTGCTCTAGAGAAGACAGGTAGGTAGAACACAACCTGGTCTAGAGATAAGACAAGTAGGTAGAACACAACCTGGTCTAGAGAAGAAAGGTAGGTAGAACACAACCTGGTCTATAAAGAAGACAGGTAGGTAGAACACAACCTGGTCTAGAGATAAGACCGGTAGGTAGAACACAACCTGGTCTAGAGAAGACAGGTAGGTAGAACACAACCTGATCTAGAGATAAGACAAGTAGGTAGAACACAACCTGATCTAGAGATAAGACAAGTAGGTAGAACACAACCTGGTCTAGAGATAAGACAGGTAGGTAGAACACAACCTGGTCTAGAGAAGACAGGTAGGTAGAACACAACCTGCTCTAGAGAAGACAGGTAGGTAGAACACAACCTGGTCTAGAGATAAGACAAGTAGGTAGAACACAACCTGGTCTAGAGAAGAACGGTAGGTAGAACACAACCTGGTCTAGAGAGAAGACAGGTAGGTAGAACACAACCTGGTCTAGAGAAGACAGATAGAACACAACCTGGTCTAGAGAGAAGACAGATAGAACACAACCTGGTCTAGAGATAAGACAAGTAGGTAGAACACAACCTGGTCTAGAGAAGACAGGTAGTATAACACAACCTGGTCTGGAGAAGACAGGTAGGTAGAACACAACCTTGTCTAGAGATAAGACAAGTAGGTATAACACAACCTGGTCTAGAGAATACAGGTAGGTAGAACACAACCTGGTCTAGAGATAAGACAAGAAGGTAGAACACAACCTGTTCTAGAGAGAAGACAGACAGGTAGAACACAACCTGGTCTAGAGAAGACAGGTAGAACACAACCAGGTCTAGAGAAGACAGGTAGGTAGAACACAACCTGGTCTAGAGAAGACAGGTAGAACACAAACTGGTCTAGAGAGAAGACAGACAGGTAGAACACAACCTGGTCTAGAGAGAAGACAGACAGGTAGAACACAACCTGGTCTAGAGAGAAGACAGACAGGTAGAACACAACCTGGTCTAGAGAGAAGACAGGTAGAACACAACATGGTCTATAGAAGACAGGTAGGTAGAACACAACCTGGTCTAGAGGTAAGACAGGTAGGTAGAACACAACCTGATCTAGAGGTAAGGCAGGTAGGTAGAACACAACCTGGTCTAGAGATAAGACAGGTAGGTAGAACACAACATGGTCTAGAGAAGACAGGTAGGTAGAACACAACCTGGTCTAGAGATAAGACAGGTAGGTAGAACACAACCTGGTCTAGAGATAAGACAGGTAGGTAGAACACAACCTGGTCAAGAGGTAAGACAGGTAGGTAGAACACAACCTGGTCTAGAGAAGACAGACAGGTAGAACACAACCTGGTCTAGAGATAAGACAGGTAGGTAGAACACAACCTGGTCGAGAGATAAGACAGGTAGGTATAACACAACCTGGTCTAGAGAAGACAGGTAGGTAGAACATAACCTGGTCTAGAGATAAGACAGGTAGGTAGAACACAACCTGGTCTAGAGAAGACAGGTAGTTGGAACACAACCTGGTCTGGAGAAGACAGGTAGAACACAACCTGGTCTAGAGAAGACAGGTAGAACACAACCTGGTCTAGAGAATACAGGTAGAACACAGCCTGGTCTAGAGAGAAGACAGGTAGGTAGAACGCAACCTGGTCTGGAGAAGACAGGTAGAACACAACCTGGTCTAGAGAAGACAGGTAGATAGAACACAACCTGGTCTAGAGAATACAGGTAGAACACAACCTGGTGTAGAGAGAAGACAGGTAGGTAGAACACAGCCTGGTCTAGAGAAGACAGGTAGAACACAACCTGGTCTAGAAAAGACAGGTAGGTAGAACACAACCTGGTCTAGAGAGAAGACAGGTAGGTAGAACACAACCTGGTCTAGAGAAGACAGGTAGGTAGAACACAATAATACATTGGTAGTTTGTTACCAGAACACAGCTAGAGATAAGACTTGATTAGACAGGGATTAACCAGTAGTAGTAGTACATCCATCACATTGTGATTGAAGAGAAGCCTTCTCCAACAGATCTTCCCCTAAAGTCTTCCATTCTAAGAATATGTTCTAAACGGTACCTTGTTCTAGTGTATTCCTCCACCAGGGCTCCAAAAGGGTTCACTACAGAAGGAATAGTCTTATATTTGTGATGCAGTCAACAGTATTACAAGTCATGTCCCATAGTGTTAAAGGCTTAGCCTTTAGCCAAGCGGTTACAACATCTGGTCTTTGAAGTAGGTTCAAGTATTACCTCATGTACATATTATGACCTGATTCATACTCTACTGTAGTTATTCTGTTCAATTCAACCAAAACATTACAGAGTATAACATTCAGCCAGGCTGACTTCATATTCACCTACATGTTCCACTACATGTTACATGTTCCACTAGCGGTGTGTGTGTCTGTGTGTCTGTGTGTCTGTCTGTCTGTCTGTGTGTCTGTGTGTCTGTGTGTCTGTCTGTCTGTCTGTCTTTGTCTGTCTGTCTGTCTGTCTGTCTGTCTGTCTGTCTGTCTGTCTGTCTGTCTGTCTGTCTGTCTGTCTGTCTGTCTGTCTGTCTGTCTGTCTGTCTGTCTGTCTGTCTGTCTGTCTGTCTGTGTGTGTTTGTGTGTGTGTGTGTGTGTGTGTGTGTGTGTGTGTGTGTGTGTGTGTGTGTGTGTGTGTGTGTGTGTGTGTGTGTGTGTGTGTGTGTGTGTGTGTGTGTGTGTGTGTGTGTGTGTGTGTGTGCGTCAACACTTGCATTCCCTTGTAGCTGGTGAGTTTCCCCACTGTCTTGGCTGCAGACAGGCTGTGCTAAGGTGTATTACACACATCTTTTAAAGACCCATCAAAGCCTGTGTGGGGCCACTGGGAGAGAGAACATTTAAGGGATCAAACCTACCAGTGTGATCTCTGTTAGATTCCTGTCTTCTACATCCAACCAACTCTCCCTCTCTCTACCTCACCATCTCTCTCTACCTCTCCACCTCTCTCCACCTCTAGTTCTCATCATCTCTCCCTCTTTCCCCCTCCTCCTCTCCCTCTCTTCACTTCTCTTTCCACCTCTCCATTGCTCCCTCTCTCCTCCTCTTCACCTCTCCACCTCTCCCTCTCTCCACCTCTCCTCTCTTCACCTCTCCCTCTCTTCACTTCTCCATCTCTTCACCTCTCCCTCTCTTCACCTCTCCTTCTCTCCACCTCTCCCTCTCTCCACCTCTCTCTCTCTCCACCTCTCCCTCTCTTCACCTCTCCCTCTCTCCACCTCTCCCTCTCTCCTCCTTCTCTCCACCTCTCCCTCTCTCCACCTCTCCCTCTCTCCACCTCTCTCTTTTCTTCGCTTCACCTCTCCACCTCTCCCTCTCTCCTCCTCATCACTTTTCCACCTCTCCCGCTCTCCACCTCTCTCTCTTCTTCGCTTCACCTCTTTACCTCTCTCTCTCTTCACCTCTCCACCTCTCTCTCTTCTTCGCTTCACCTCTTCACCTCTCCACCTCTCTCTCTCTTCACCTCTCCCTCTCTTCACCTCTCCTTCTCTCCACCTCTCCCTCTCTCCACCTCTCTCTCTCTCCACCTCTCCCTCTCTTCACCTCTCCCTCTCTCCACCTCTCCCTCTCTCCTCCTTCTCTCCACCTCTCCCTCTCTCCACCTCTCTCTTTTCTTCGCTTCACCTCTCCACCTCTCCCTCTCTCCTCCTTCTCTCCACCTCTCCCTCTCTCCACCTCTCCCTCTCTCCACCTCTCTCTTTTCTTCGCTTCACCTCTCCACCTCTCCCTCTCTCCTCCTCATCACTTTTCCACCTCTCCCTCTCTCCACCTCTCTCTCTTCTTCGCTTCACCTCTTTACCTCTCCACCTCTCTCTCTCTCCACCTCTCCCTCTCTCCACCTCTCTCTCTTCTTCGCTTCACCTCTTCACCTCTCCACCTCTCTCTCTCCACCTCTCCCTCTCTCCACCTCTCTCTCTTCTTCGCTTCACCTCTTCACCTCTCCACCTCTCCCTCTCTCCACCTCTCCCCCTCTCCTCCTCATCACCTTTCCACCTCTCCTTCTCTCCACTTCTCCCTCTCTCCACCTCTCTCTCTTCACCTCTCCCTCTCTCCACCTCTCTCTCTCTCTTAATTTCTCCCTCTCTTCTTCTCTCCACCTCTCTCTCTCTTCACCTCTCCCCCTCTCCACCTCTCCCTCTCTCCACCTCTCCCTCTCTCCACCTCTCCCTCTCTCCACCTCTCCCTCTCTCCACCTCTCTCTCTCTTCACCTCTCCCCCTCTCCACCTCTCCCTCTCTCCACCTCTCTCTCTCTTCACCTCTCCCCCTCTCCACCTCTCCCTCTCTCCACCTCTCCCTCTCTCCACCTCTCCCTCTCTCCACCTCTCCCTCTCTCCACCTCTCGCTCTCTCCCTCTATCTCTCTTTAACTATCCCTCTCTCCACCTCTCCCTCTCAATTCAATTCAAGGGGATTTATTGGCATGGAAAACAAGCAAAAAAAGAAACGTCCTTTTTTCAGGACTCTGTCTTTCAAAGATAATTCATTGAAAAAGGTTTAAACACTGTTTCCCATGCTTGTTCAATTAACCATAAACAATGAATGAACATGCACCTGTGGAACAGTCGATAAGACGATAACAGCTTACAGACGGTACGCAATTTAAAACTTAGGACACTAAAGAGGCCTTTCTACTGACTCCGAAAAACACCAAAAGAAAGATGCCCAGGGTCCCTGCTCATCTGCGTGAACATGCCTTAGGCATGCTGCAAGGAGGCATGAGGACTGCAGATGTGGGCAGGCAATAAATTACAATGTCCGTACTGTGAGACACCTAAGACAGCACTACAGGGAGACAGGACAGACAGCTGATTGTCCTCGCAGTGGCAGACCACGTGTAACAACATCTGCACAGGATCGGTACATCCGAACATCACACCTGCGGGACAGGTACAGGATGGCAACAGCAACTGCCCGAGTTAACCCAGGTACGCACAATCCCTCCATCAGTGCTCTGACTGTCCGCAATAGGCTGAGAGAGGCTGGACTGAGGGCTTGTAGGCCTGTTGTGAGGCAGGTCCTCACCAGACATCACCAGCAACAACGTCGCCTATGGGCATAAAGCCACCTTCGGTGGGCCAGACAGGACTGGCACGAGTCGTGATTTTGTCTCACCAGGGGTGATGGTCGGATTAGCGTTTATCGTCGAAGGAATGAGCATTAGACCGGGGCCTGTACTCTGGAGCGGGATCTATTTGGAGTTGGAGGGTCCGTCATGGTCTGGGGGGTGTGTCACAGCATCATCGGACTGAGCTTGTTGTCATTGCAGGTAATCTCAACGCTGTGCGTTACAGGGAAGACGTTCTCCACCCTCATGTGGTACCCTTCCTGCAGGCTCATCCTGACATGACTATGCATGATTTCCTGCAAGACAGGAATGTCAGTGTTCTGCCAAGGCCAGCAAATAGCCCGGATCTCAATCCCATTGACCATGTCTGGGACCTGTTGGATCGGAGGGTGAGGGCTAGGGCCATTCCCCCCAGAAATTTCCAGGAACTTGCAGGTGCTTTGGTGGAAGAGTGGGGTAACATCTCACAGCAAGAACTGCCGAATCTGGTGCAGTCCATGAGGAAGAGATGCACTGCAGTACTTAATGCAGCTGGTGACCACACCAGATAGTTACTTTTGATTTTGACCTGACCCCCCCTTTGTTCAGGGACACATTATTGCATTTCTGTTAGTCACATGTCTGTGGAACTTGTTCAGTTTGTCTCAGTTGTTGAATTTTGTTATGTTCATACAAATATTTACACATGTGAAGTTTGCTGAAAATAAACGCAGTTGACAGTGAGAGGACATTCCTTTTTTATGTTAACATTGCTAAGCAAGTGAAGTAGATAATATACAAACGTGAAATAAACAATAAATATGATAAAACAGTTCCACAACAATAAAGAAAGTCATTACAAATGTCATGTTATGTACAGTATATATACAGTGTTGTAACGATGTACAAATGGTTAAAGTACAAAAGGGAAAATAAATAAGCATATATATGGGTTGTATTTACAATGCTGTTTGTTTTTCACTGGTTGACCTTTTCTTGTGGCAAGAGGTCACACATCTTGTTGCTGTGATGGCACACTGTGGTATTTCACCCAGTAGATATGGGAGTTTACCAAAATCAGGTTTGTTTTCTAATTTTATTGTGGATCTGTGTAATCTGAGGGAGATATGTGTCTCTAATATGGTCATATATTGGGCAGGTTAAGAAGTGCAGCTCAGTTTCCACCTCATTTTGTGGGCAGTGTGCACATAGTCTGTCTCTCTTGAGAGCCAGTTTTGCCTATGGCGGCCTTTGTCAATAGCAAGGCTATGCTCACTGAATCTGTACATAGTCAAAGCTTTAAGTTTGGGTCAGTCACAGTGGTCAGGTATTCTGCCACTGCGTACTCTCTGTTTAGGGCCAAATAGCATTCTAGTTTACTCAGTTATTTTGTTAATTCTTTCCAATGTGTCAAGTAATTATCTTTTTGTTTTCTCATGATTTGGTTTGGTCTAATTGTGTTGCTGTCCTGGGGCTCTGTAGGGACTGTTTGTATTTGTGAACAGAGCCCCATGACCAGCTTGCTTTTGGAGTCTTTTCCAGGTTCATCTCTCTGTAGGTGATGGCTTTGTTATGGAAGGTTTTGGGAATCGCGTCCTTTTAGGTGGTTGGAGATTTGAACAGCTCTTTTCTGGATTTTGAAAATTAGCAGGGTATCAGCCTAATTTTGCTCTGCATGGATTATTTGGTGTTTTACGTTGTACACTAAGGATATTTTTGCTGAAATCTGCATGCAGAGTCTCAAATTTGGTACCATTTTGTGAATTCTTGGTTGGTGAGCGGACCCCAGACCTCACAACCATAAAGGGCAATGGGTTATATAACTGATTAAAGTATTTTAGCCAGATCCTAATTGGTATGTCAAATGCTATGTTCCTTTTGATGGCATAGAATGCCCTTCTTGCCTTGTCTCTCAGATCATTCACAGCTTTGTGGAAGTTACCTGTGGTGCTGATGTTTAGGCCGAGGTATGTATAGTATTTTGTGTGCTCAAGGGCAACGGTGTCGAGATGGAATTTGTATTTGTGGTCCTGGCAACTGAACCTTTTTTGGAACACTGTTATTTTTGTCTTACTGAGATTTACTGTCAGGGCCCAGGTCTGACAGATTCTGTGCAGAAGATCTAGGTGCTGCTGTAGGCCCTCCTTGGTTGGGGACAGAAGCACCAGATCATCAGCAAACAGTAGACATTTGATTTCAGATTCTAGTAGGGTGAGGCCGGGTGCTGCAGACTGTTCTAGTGACCTCGCTAATTCGTTGATATATATGTTGAAGAGGGTGGGGCTTAAGCTGCATCCCTGTCTCACCCCACGACCCTGTGGGAAGAAATGTGTTTTTTATGCAACACTTGTTGTTTGTGTACATGGATTTTATAATATTGTATGTTTTTTCCCCAATACCACTTTCCATCAATTTGTATAGCAGACCCTCATGCCAAATTGAGTCAAAGGCTTTTTTGAAATCAACAAAGCATGACAAGACTTTGGCTTTGTTTTTGTCAATTAGGGTGTGCAGGGTGAATATGTAGTCTGTCGTACGATAATTTGGCAAAAAGTCAATTTGACATTTGCTCAGTACATTGTTTTCACGGAGGAAATGTACGAGTCTGCTGTTAATGATAATGCAGAGGATTTTTCCAAGGTTGCTGTTGACGCATATCCCACAGTAGTTATTGGGGTCAAATTTGTTTCCACTTTTGTGGATTGGGGTGATCAGTCCTTGGTTCCAAATATTGGGGAAGATGCCAGAGCTAAGGATGATTTTAAAGGGTTTTAGTACAGCCATTTGGAATTTGTGGTCTGTATATTTGATTATTTCTCCAACTCTCCCTCTCTCTCTACACCTCTCCCTTCTCGCCCTCTCTCCACCTCTCACTCTCTCCACCACTCTCTCTCCACCTCTCTCTCTCTCCACCTCTCTCTCTCTATCCACCTCTCTCTCTCTCTCTCTCCTTCTCCACCTCTCCCTCTCGCCACCTCTCTCTCCACCTCTCCCTCTGTTCACCTCTCCCTCTCTCCACCTCCCTCTCTGCCTCCTCTCTCTCCACCTCTCTCTCCACCCCCTCTCTCGGCCACTCTCCACCTCCTCTCTCCCTCTGTCCTCATTTTGGTTCTACTATACTTTCCTGCTCTCTCTCCCTTTCTTCTCTTCTGTTGACCATACTCAATTCCACCTCTCTCGGTCGGTCTTTACTCCTCCTCCCCCTTTCTCCAGACCTGTTCTTCCCAGCCACCCTCTCCTCATCCTGTTCTCTCCTTTATGAGAGAGAGAGAAAGAGAGTGAGTGAGTTGGGGTACTGTAGAGCTATATAGAGATACCTGTGTTGGGGTACTGTAGAGATATATAGAGATACCCGTGTTGGGGTACTGTAGAGATATATAGAGATACCTGTGTTGGGGTACTGTAGAGATATATAGAGATACCTGTGTTGGGGTACTGTAGAGATATATAGAGATACCTGTGTTGGGGTACTGTAGAGATATATAGAGCCAGAGATACCTGTGCAGTAGAAAAGGACAATGCTGTATTTTTCAAGCACTGCTATCCTTTGCTAGACGTTCCATTAAAACCGTATGCATGTAAGCACAGGAAGATGTCTTTATGGGGAAATTGCTCTGAAGTCCTTCTGATACTTGGCCAGGTTTTAGAGAGTGCTACCAGGCAGATCTAAGTGGAACTTCCTGGTTTACGTAAAGCTAGATTACATTTCACATTACAACCTCCTGGTTTACATAAAGCTAGATTACATTTCACATTACAACTTCCTGGTTTAGATAAAGCTAGATTACATTTCACATTACAACGTCCTGGTTTAGATAAAGCTAGATTACATTTCACATTACAACTTCCTGGTTTACATAAAGCTAGATTACATTTCACATTACAACTTCCTGGTTTACATAAAGCTAGATTACATTTCACATTACAACTTCCTGGTTTACATAAAGCTAGATTACATTTCACATTACAACTTCCTGGTTTACATAAAGCTAGATTACATTTCACATTGCAATTTCCTGGTTTACATAAAGCTAGATTACATTTCACATTACAACTTCCTGGTTTACATAAAGCTAGATTACATTTCACATTACAATTTCCTGGTTTACATAAAGCTAGATTACATTTCACATTACAACTTCCTGGTTTACATAAAGCTAGATTACATTTCACATTGCAACTTCCTGGTTTACATAAAGCTAGATTACATTTCACATTACAACTTCCTGGTTTACATAAAGCTAGATTACATTTCACATTACAACTTCCTGGTTTAGATAAAGCTAGATTACATTTCAAATGACAACTTCCTGGTTTACATAAAGCTAGATTACATTTCACATTACAACTTCCTGGTTTACATAAAGCTAGATTACATTTCACATTACAACTTCCTGGTTTATATAAAGCTAGATTACATTTCGCATTAGAGGCATGTTTCTTCCGTCCAGATGTAGCTTTTTCCTGACTGATTAAAAAGCCCAATGCAGTCCATCAGCCAATAGGGAATTGTCAAAGGTTGTGTCCCAACCCTATTCCCTAAACAGTGCCCTACTTTCGACCAGAGCCCTCGTCTGGTAAAGTGCACTATAAAGGGAATAGGGTGTAATTTGGGATGCAGGAACAGAGTGGGTGTTATCTGAGTGTATATAGGGTGACATTTTCTCTAAATGGATCAGCATCACAAGCTCATCCATGTCACTACAACGTCCTGTAATGAGGAGATCTGTCACGCTGGGTGACTCTGTTCTTTTTTTAAAATTTGTTTTCTCGCTCTAATCACCAAGCTAATGAAGCTATTAAGGGTTCGTCCCAAATTGTATCCTATTCCCTATGTAGTGCACTACTTTTGTCTAGAGCCCTACGGTTCTGGTCAAAAGTAGTGCACTACATAGGGAATACGGTGCCATGTGGGACGAACCGTAATAGCTTCACTGGACTTTATTTCAGACGTCTACTCTTTTCATTAAAGAAGAAGGGATTGTTAGAATATAGATTTGGATAAAGGGATTCAGGGTGATAAAGCTGGAAATATAAATTGACTTTCTGGATTAATTTGAATTTGAAAAGTGAAGATTAGCTCGATTAGTTATCTTTCTTTCTCTGTCACTCCCCAGACCTTAAGCCTTCTGGATCAGAACTGTTTTTGTCTGTCTAAGCGGCAGACGGATGAACGCACACACATTGTTTGAACACACTTATGCACACGCACACACACGCACACACACAGAAAAAGAGAAAAAAGGAACAGAGGGTAAATGACCAAAAGAAAATACATATATATTATTTTTTGTACATTTTAGTAGAAGTTCTTATCCAGAGCAACTAGGGTTAAGTGCATTGCTCAAGGGCACATCAACAGATTTTTCACCTAGTCAGCTCAGGGATTCGAACCAGTAACATGTCAGTTACTGGTCCAACGCCCTTAACCGCTAGACTACCTACCGCCCTGTACAAGCGAGAGGGATAGAAAGACAGACTTAGTGAGGTGCCACACTGTCTTGGTCACACACCACACACACACGCACACACCTCTGCACTCATAAATCAATGATGGACTGCTTTAGTGAGCTGCCATGTATGGATTAGAATCTGAAATAGAGAAATAAAATGACTTCATCATGTCAGAGGAGATAAGACTGTGTGTGTGTGCCCATGCATGTGTATGTTATTTGCCAACAAAAACTATGTTTTAAAGAAACCCCAAATCAAATTGATGCGACAAACAGCAGCACATAATTCTGCTTATTTCCTTTAGAAGAACCTTGGGGGATTTGAGAATGCATTTGGATTGGTAGAGGGAGTATGTGTACAAAAGATAGAGACAGAGAGACCGTTGGATTGGTAGAGGGAGTATGTGTAGAAAAGATAGAGACAGAGACACTGTAACGTTCGTCTGAAGAAGTAGACCAAGGTGCAGCGTGGTAAGGGTTCATGATCTTTAATGCTCAGAACACCAAACTAAAACAACAAAAGGAATAACAAAGTCACATTCTGCTTTACAGAGCTAACGAACAACAAGATCCCTCAACATAGGTGGGAAAACAGGCTATCTAAGTATGATTCCCAAACAGAGACAACGATAGACAGCTGCCTCTGATTGGGAATCACCACTCGGCCAAAACCAAAGAAATACAAAACATAGTAGTCCACCCCACATCACACCCTGACCTCACCAAATAGAGAAATAAAACATCTCTCTAAGGTCAGGGCGTGACAGAGACAGATAAAGAGACAGAGAGACAGAAACAGAGAGACAGAGAACAGAGACAGAACAGAGACAGAGAACAAGAGACAGAGACAGAGAAACAGACAGAGAAACACTTTATATACTTTACTTTTTTCACTTTATATATTCACTTCATATATTATCTACCTCACTTGCCTTGGCAATGTTAACACGTTTCCCATGCCAATAAAGCCCCTTGAATTGAAATTGAATTGAATTGAAACAGAGAGACAGAGAACAGAGACAGAACAGAGACAGAGAACAAGAGACAGAGACAGAGAAACAGAGGCAGAGACACAGAGGCAGAGAGACAGAGAAACAGAGGCAGAGAGATAGAGAAACAGAGGCAGAGAGACAGAGAGACAGAGAAACAGAGGCAGAGAAACAGAGGCAGAGAGATAGAGAAACAGAGGCAGAGAGGCAGAGAGACAGAGGCAGAGAGACAGAAGCAGAGAGACAGAAGCAGAGAGACAGAGGCAGAGAGACAGAGAAACAGAGGCAGAGAAACAGAGGCAGAGAGACAGAGAGACAGAAGCAGAGAGACAGAAGCAGAGAGACAGAGGCAGAGAGACAGAGAAACAGAGGCAGAGAGACAGAGAAACAGAGGCAGAGACACAGAGGCAGAGAGACAGAGAAACAGAGGCAGATGGAAGGAGAAAAGAGAGAGAGAGAAGAACAGAATACAAGAGAATGATTGTAGAGATGTAGCATAAGAAAGATCGAGAAAGAGAGATGAAGAGAGGAGAACAGAATACAAGAGAACGAGTGTAGAGAGATACAGCACAAGAAAGAAAATGAGAAAGAGAGCATGAGAGAGAAGAACAGAATACAAGTATAGAGAGATGTAGCACAAGAAAGAGAAAACGAGAGACAGAGGAGAGGATAGAGAAGATGGATGTTGTTGGATACAGACCCAGAGGTCCCTCTCTCTACCTCTCATCTCTCTACATCTCCTCTCTATACATCTCCTCTCTCTCCCTCCACCTCTCCTCTCTCTCCCTCCACCTCTCCTCTGCATCTCCATCTCTCCTCTCTACCTATCGTCTCTCTACACCTCCTCTCTATACATCTCCTCTCTCTCCCTCCACCTCTCCTCTCTCTCCCTCTCCTCTCTCTCCCTCCACCTCTCCTCTGCCTCTCCATCTCTCCTCTCTACCTCTCGTCTCTCTACACCTCCTCTCTATACATCTCCTCTCTCTCCCTCCACCTCTCCTCTCTCTCCCTCTCCTCTCTCTCCCTCCACCTCTCCTCTCTCCCTCTCCTCTCTCTCTCTCCCTCTCCTCTCTCTCTCCACCTCTCCTCTCTCTCCCTCTCCTCTCTCTCTCTCCACCTCTCCTCTGCCTCTCCATCTCTCCTCTCTCCCTCCATCTCTCCTCTGCCTCTCCACCTCTCCTCTGTCTCTCTACCTCTCCTCTCTCTCCCTCCATCTCTCCTCTGTCTCTCTACCTCTCCTCTCTCTCCCTCCACCTCCCATCTCTCCCTCTACCTCTCCTCTCTCCCTCCATTGCTCCTCTGCCTCTCCACCTCTCCTCTGTCTCTCTACCTCTCCTCTCTCTCCCTCCACCTCTCACCTCTCCCTCCATCTCTCCTCTGTCTCTCTACCTCTCCTCTCTCCCTCCACCTCTCCTCTCTCCCTCCACCTCTCCACCTCTCCTCACTCCCTCCACCTCCCCTCTTTCCTATCGCCACCTCTCCTCTCTCTGCCTCTCCTCTCCCCTCAGGCTCTTAGATCTTCTAAAATAAAAATCAGACCTGCTCGTTGCTCAACGAGTTGCTATGGTGACACCTGACCGAGAAATATGTAAATAATCTTGTGAGCATCACTTATTCATGAAACCGCCTTTCAAATCTCTCGGGTGTATTAATACTGAATATCATGTCATATCATAAGTTAGTGTATTAATACTGAATATCATGTCATATCATAAGTTAGTGTATTAATACTGAATATCATAAGTTAGTGTATTAATACTGAATATCATAAGTTAGTGTTTTATTACTGAATATCATAAGTTAGTGTATTAATACTGAATATCATAAGTTAGTGTTTTATTACTGAATATCATAAGTTAGTGTATTAATACTGAATATCATAAGTTAGTGTTTTATTACTGAATATCTTAACTTAGTGTATTAATACTGAATATCATAAGTTAGTGTATTAATACTGAATATCAGAAGTTAGTGTTTTATTACTGAATATGTCTCTCCTCTGCTCTGTTTCTCTCAGATGGAACCGGTATTGGCTGTCTGTTTGAAGTGGTATTTTATTCCTTTCACTGTACCAGTACAAACCAGCGCAGTCAAAAGTAATAAGCTAAAGTTTTCATCATCTATTAGTTACGGGAACACTCAACCTTCTGCTTGAAAGACCTGTGTTTAGTCCCAAATGGCACCATGTTCCTTTTATAGTGCACTACTTTGACCAGAGCCCTATGGACTATAATGGGAATAGGGTGCCATTTGGGACACATATCTATGGTTTTGGCAGCAGGTTTTGTTAGCTGTCAAAACATGACTCAAACATAAAGCTTCTGTCACATCTTGTTTTGTAAATTAGCTTGCGCTTAACACCAACATTTAGAGGTCTCTGGATATAGAGATGCGTGTGTGCGTGAGTGTGTGAGTGTGTGAGATAGGGGCTCAGGGGAGCATGAAATAAGCTGGAACAGTGAGCAAGGGGATAGTGGCTGATGTCTCCTGTTATTTCTTAATTAAGCACACACACACACACACACACACACACACACACCGCTCTCACCGTTAGATTATAAATGTCGCCTTGTACCTCCTGGTCATTCTTAATGAAATGTGGGTTGAGGAATAAGACTTGGACGTAGTCTGAGTAAGATGTCGTAGATTCTAACTCTTTGTAACTAGCTGTAAAATCTACCATTCAGACGTGGTTTTATTGCATGTCATTCATCTTGTCTGTCAAAGACTCTTGGAAGGTTAGACAGTGGGATGGAAGAGATCCTAATAAAGACTATTGGAAGATTAGACAGTGGGATGGAAGAGATCCTAATAAAGACTCTTGGAAGATTAGACAGTGGGATGGAAGAGATCCTAATAAAGACTATTGGAAGATTAGACAGTGGGATGGAAGAGATCCTAATAAAGACTCTTGGAAGATTAGACAGTGGGATGGAAGAGATCCTAATAAAGACTCTTGGAAGATTAGACAGTGGGATGGAAGAGATCCTAATAAAGACTATTGGAAGATTAGGCAGTGGGATGGAAGAGATCCTAATAAAGACTCTTGGAAGATTAGACAGTGGGATGGAAGAGATCCTAATAAAGACTCTTGGAAGATTAGGCAGTGGTATGGAAGAGATCCTAATAAAGACTCGTGGAAGATTAGACAGTGGGATGGAAGAGATCCTAATAAAGACTATTGGAAGATTAGACAGTGGGATGGAAGAGATCCTAATAAAGACTCTTGGAAGATTAGACAGTGGGATGGAAGAGATCCTAATAAAGACTATTGGAAGATTAGACAGTGGGATGGAAGAGATCCTAATAAAGACTCTTGGAAGATTAGACAGTGGGATGGAAGAGATCCTAATAAAGACTCTTGGAAGATTAGACAGTGGGATGGAAGAGATCCTAATAAAGACTCTTGGAAGATTAGACAGTGGGATGGAAGAGATCCTAATAAAGACTCTTGGAAGATTAGACAGTGGGATGGAAGAGATCCTAATAAAGACTCTTGGAAGATTAGACAGTGGGATGGAAGAGATCCTAATAAAGACTATTGGAAGATTAGACAGTGGGATGGAAGAGATCATAATAAAGACTCTTGGAAGATTAGACAGTGGGATGGAAGAGATCCTAATAAAGACTCTTGGAAGATTAGACAGTGGGATGGAAGAGATCCTAATAAAGACTCTTGGAAGATTAGACAGTGGGATGGAAGAGATCCTAATAAAGACTCTTGGAAGATTAGACAGTGGGATGGAAGAGATCCTAATAAAGACTTGGAAGATTAGACAGTGGGATGGAAGAGATCCTAATAAAGACTATTGGAAGATTAGACAGTGGGATGGAAGAGATCCTAATAAAGACTCTTGGAAGATTAGACAGTGGGATGGAAGAGATCCTAATAAAGACTATTGGAAGATTAGACAGTGGGATGGAAGAGATCCTAATAAAGACTCTTGGAAGATTAGACAGTGGGATGGAAGAGATCCTAATAAAGACTCTTGGAAGATTAGACAGTGGGATGGAAGAGATCCTAATAAAGACTCTTGGAAGATTAGACAGTGGGATGGAAGAGATCCTAATAAAGACTCGTGGAAGATTAGACAGTGGGATGGAAGAGATCCTAATAAACAACCACAGACAAATACAAATAAGGAGAACCTTTAGAATAGACTAGTTTTCTGACAAGAAGACATTTTGTTTTTGTCTGCTGTCTAACTGCTGCTGTTGTTATTGTTGCTGTTGTGATCGCAGCTCTTATTTAACCATCTCTTATTTAGTTGTCACAACAACAACAACATCAACAATAACATTTGCTGGAAGGATTCCAGAACGCTCTCTCTCTTCCTCTCTGCCTATATCTCCTAGACGAATGAGATTCCCTCAATTCTCCTCCTCCATCCCTCCTCCTCCAACCACCTCCTCCTCCTCCTTCATCCCTCTCCTCCTCCTCTTCCAGGGCTGAGCTGTGATGTGTGATGGTGTGCTGTGGCTTGTGATGGGCCTGGAGGAGGAAGCTCCATGATAAGAAACATATCAGTGCTCAGCACCTGCCTCCTGTTCATATGACTAACCAAACAGTCTGCATGTCGGTGTCCCAAATGGCACCCGATTCCCTATATAGTGCACTACTTTTGACCGGATCCTATAGGGAATAGGGCACCATTTGGGACGTAACCCCATGTTATGAGGAAACGTTTCACAGCTATAATGAGGAAATCAGACCTTTAAAAACTTCAGATGTGCTATGTGCATATATAGCTCACTCAGTGGATGGACCAGTGAGTTTAGTCTTGTATTCAAAATTATGCTTCAAAAGATTTACTTTAAAAGTGGTAAAAGTGCATTTATAATGAAAAATCCATTGAGTAGTTTATGATTCACATGTACATTTAATATTTTAGTGATTCAGAAGACGCTCTTGTCCAGAGTTACTAATCAATGTATTCAAGCCATTGGAAGAACATAAAAATGCAGCTAGCCACTGTCTGTAATTTTGCTAAACAACCATGAACTAAGGGGCTAAACAACTATGAACTAAGGGGCTAAACAACCATGATCTCAGGGGCTAAACAACCATGATCTAAGGGGCTGCTAAACAACCATGAACTAAGGGGCTAAACAACCATGAACTAAGGGGCTAAACAACCATGAACTCTGGGGCTAAACAACCATGAACTAAGGGGCTAAACAACCATGAACTCTGGCGCTAAACAACCATGAACTAAGGGGCTAAACAACTATGAACTAAGGGGCTAAACAAGCATGAACTCAGGGGCTAAACAACCATGAACTAAGGGTCTGCTAAACAACCATGAACTAAGGGGCTAAACAACCATGAACTCAGGGGCTAAACAACCATGAACTAAGGGGCTAAACAACCATAAACTAAGGGGCTAAACAACCATGAACTAAGGGGCTAAACAACCATGAACTAAGGGGCTGCTAAACAACCATGAACTAAGGGTCTGCAAACAACCATGAACTAAGGGGCTGCTAAACAACCATGAACTAAGGGGCTAAACAACTATGAACTAAGGGGCTAAACAACCATAAACTAAGGGGCTGCTAAACAACCATGAACTAAGGGGCTAAACAACCATGAACTAAGGGGCTGCTACACAACCATGAACTCAGGGGCTAAACAGCCATGATCTAAGGGGCTAAACAACCATGAACTAAGGGGCTAAACAACCATGATCTAAGGGGCTAAACAACCATGAACTAAGGGGCTAAACAACCATGAACTAAGGGGCTAGGATATTGAATTTAGGCATGTATTCTAAATGATTCTGAACCACCAGTGTGGCTCAAGTGGCTCATAATCAGACATCCACAGAGTTTTGTTCAGTTTGTTGATGTGGAAACAAATTACTGTCACAAAGCGTGACTAAGAACATTGGGTTGATGATTAACATGTTGAAGTATGCTAAATTACCATGAACCAAAGGATGCATCCCAAATGACACCCTATTCCCTATTTAGTGCACTACCTTTAACCCTATGGGCCCTGGTCAAAAATAGTGGACTGTAAAGGGATTAGGGTGCCATTTGGGACGTGGCGGCCCAGTCTCTGGTTCCTCCTGTCCAGGGCTCAGTGAGGCAGAGGAAGAATGTTTCAGCTGATGAAGGTCACATTCATCACCAAGCAGAGTCATTCATTATCTAAATACTCACACACACACACACGTACGCATGCACTGACACACACAGACACACACACACATGCACACACAGACGCAGACACATGCACACACACACAAACACATTCACAGGCTTGTGAATACTAGTCACATACATGGGTACACTTTCACTATATTGAGAGAGGATGAGCGGAGAGTTACACACCCATATAACTCCTGCACACACCCCTTTACCCTCGATCCATTATAATTATTATTATTATTATTGGGACTCGCGAAAAAAAGAGTCCCCACTTTAAATCTTCGACACACTTCTTCTTATTATTGTCACGTCTACTCCTGGTCCTCTCTCATCATTACGCACACCTGCCACCATCATTATGCACGCGTGCCACCAACATTACGCACACCTGCCACCATCATTACACACACCTGCCACCATCATTACGCACACCTGCCACCATCATTACGCACACCTGCCACCAGCATTACGCACACCTGTCACCATCATTACACACACCGGCCACCGTCATTACGCACACCTGTCACCATCATTACACACACCTGCCACCATCATTACGCACACCTGCCACCATCATTACGCACACCTGCCACCATCGTTCCGCACATCTGCGCCTCATGACACTCACCTGGACTCTATCACCTTTCTGATGACTTCCCTTATATCTGTCACTCCCTTTGGTTCTTTCCTTGTTATTGACTCTGTTTCTGTTTCATGTCTGCATGCTTTTCCTGTTTCTTGTTTTGTACTATGTTCTATTTCTTATTATTAAATTTGCACTCCCTGTACTTGCTTATCGACTCCGAGCATACACGTAACAATTATTCTTTCAGCTCTTACACTGTTTAAGCTAGAAACTCAATTCAAACTTAATAACGTGTAAACTGGTCTGTAATTAAGTTCTATAAACAGAACTTTCTGATATCTTTTATACTTTTTAAACTATGCTTTTTGTCCTCCATCCACTTTCATGGGACTGACATCAGCAGGCTGGTGGTTCAAATTAGCATAACTAGTGTATTTTAACACCAATAAACCCACCCGTTTCAAAATGTATTCAGTATCTGTCAATCTAGCAAACCAGGCAACTTAAAGCAACTTTCTAAACAATGTTTTGGTTCGTTTATAGCTTGTTAGCTAGCTAGCTAGCTAGCTAATGTTAAGTTAGTTATTCACATTACCGTCTCTGGTAAACACATACTATATCAAATGAAATGTATTTGACAAAGTTTATTTGTCACATGCACAGGATCCAGCAGGTGTAGTGAAATGGTTACTCGCATAGTCGAGTCTTTTGTTTAGGCTTTTGCTGGCTAGCTAGCTAAATAATGAACTATAACCCCAACTCATAACGTTACTATCCTGCACTATCTCTGTCACGACTGCCATGGCTGCCTTTAGTTTGAAGATGTAATCCGGAGACAAGTGTTTTATACAACAGCCTTCTGTATCTTCTATTTTCGACTACTATGGTGGTTTATTTCTTTACTATCAAATTAGGAGAGACAAGCTAAGTCAGAGTTATACTTAAATTACATCTTTAATAATAAGAGCTTTGCAATAGCAATGACTTTCAACGATTCACCATTTCCTAATGATCCATTGAGAGTGACAACACACACAATGGCTACTGAGATCTTTTATAGCCAAGATACACCCCTTTCAACCTACATGACGAACAACAGATACATAGAATTTTAACAAGGTTAAGATTTGTATGAAAGATATTTATAATACATAGCAGACAGCATCTGCTGTGTCAACAGTGTTCATTTTATAGGCCTTGTGTCTGGCCCTCCTCCTCCAAACTGGAACCATCTCTCCCTGGTACGGTAGAGAACAGAAACATTAACTCATGTTCTCTGGAATGCTCTTTAGGTTTTATCACCCAAAGACATCGTAAATCTCCTCTGTCAGTGTTATCTCATAGAGGCCCATCCTCAGTAGAACACATACAATAGGTAACAAAATACTCTATTCTGTCGAATAAAACAACCATTATAATGCGATAAAAGCACTAGAACATAATCTTGCAATTTCCCTGACTCTACCTTTGCATATTTCCAATCGATTTCCTCCATCTCCTTAGCTATCATACTCCACCGGGCATTCCACTGATTTCAAAACCCGGTCTTCCAGGAAGTGGAGAGCAACACTTTTGCAGCTATACTATGTTATATCTTTTTTTTAAGTGTTAGAAAGGATTTCCTACACATATTAACCAGCTCATGTTATAGCCGGAAGTGTGCTACATGGCAGACCGTGGCTAAATCAACTAGGCTAGTAATTTACATATTTACATATTTACACATTTTGCTAAAAGTTTTGTATATTTTTTATATATGCCTAATTTCCTGAAACAAGTCACAAATAAACTTCTTTGACCACTTTCCCAACAACTTAGACAAAAAGTTAGAGTTTATGAAATCTTCCTGCTACTTCTCTGCTATTCCGATCTCAAATTATAATAACATGCTCAAACGATACAGCTGTTGTAATAACCGTGTCAACGAAATATCCTAGCTTTTTATAAACAGCTGAAGTTTTGAACACTTTGCCAACAAGTTAGACAAAAAGTAAGTGTGTATCACATCTGTGTCTATTTCTCTGCTATTCAAATCTTATATCAGAACAAACAATCTAACACAGCTGTTTATTTAACTGCCCCAAAAAAAAAAATATATGTACTTTTTCCAAACAACTGAATATTTGATCAGCTCCCCAGAACTAGACAGAAACTTAGAGGGTGTAACATATTGGTCTACTTTTCTGCTATTCAAATCAGGAATCAGAACAGAATGATCTGCTTCCAATCAAAAGTTACAGGTGTTTGTCTGAATTGAGAGTGATGAAAAGTAGCTAGCTAAGTCAACTAACAGCTCTCTCATGTCTCGTCATTAAGCAACCCAAATGTAGCCGTTGCTATGGATACTCACACACGCAGAGGAGCGCATGGGGCAGCGCAGACAAAAACAAGGGTGAAGAGAGTGATTGAATTTAGAACAATTGTGTAATGATGATGAACAATTGTGAACGCCAAGAAAGCAGCTACAAGGAGGTAGCCAAGGCAACAGCATGTCGTCTTCCTTCTCAGTATTGTGCACCATGCTCTAAATAACTAAACTGGCTAGTTTGCCTGTCTGTAAAGAGAAGGGCGGGCTGCATGTTGATCCTGCTGTTCTGATTGGATCGAGCGAAGCTGTCGCATGTTTCAATCTGATCATCTAGATCACTGCTGCCTCGTGTTTGCCTGCTACTATGATAAATCAATAGGACACGTTTGCTAGCAAGCTATCAATGTGCATGATATTTTACAAGCGAAGCGAGGGTAGGGGAAAAATAACGGTCCACACGCTGCTCCTAATCTGCAGCTTGGTTGATCTATAAACCAGCAGGTATTTTGCCAACATCTACTTAGGCATAATAAAAACACTTCAGTTTTTTCCGATCATGACTACCAACTGTCAATTTACAGATACGATTACGAATACGAGTCTAGCCAGATTGCCACACCTCTAACAATCTAACACGCAGGCAAAAGGGGAACACTTATTTCAACAACTATAGTTTAGACATTTGAATTCGAATGAGAGTTATCCTATTCAGTTCAGTCAGTCAGCAAGCATCACTTATTCGTATTTTTCTGAAACTTTCTGAAACGGCACAGGAATGGCCCCGTCTGAGCGTGTGGACAAGATGTCCCCACAAGAATAGTAAACAAACAAACATTTTACCAACTGGGGACATTTTGTTAGTCCCCACGAGGTCAAATGCATTTTCTAAGGGGTTTATCGTTAAGGTTAGAATTAGACTTAGAATTAGGTTTAGGGTTAGGAGCTAGGGTTAGGTTTAGGGTTAAGGTTAGGTTTTTGGGTTAAGGCTATACTGTGGTAGTCTATACCATGGTAGACTATACTGTGGTTGAAGGTTGGGTAAGTAGTCCTTCTCAAATAGTGGGGCGCGCCCCCCTGGGGGGGGGGCTCAGAGCGATGCCAGGGGGGGCGTGTGTCGCAGGGAGTAGTTTTTTTTTGCACCGAACAAGAGCACACAGCACAGAGCAGGAGATATGAAGTGCAGATAACAAACCCTTAAAAGACACCATGGAAAAATATTTAACAGGGATGAAAAGAAAGGCGGAGAGAGACGGAGGTAATGAGACAAACATAAGTCTCCCGAAAGCTAAGACGATGAGATATGATGAAGCGTATGTAGCGCTTGGCTTCACTGTGACTACGGTGGGAGACGAGGAGATATGACGAAGCATATGTAGCGCTTGGCTTCACTGTGACTACGGTGGGAGACGAGGAGATATGACGAAGCATATGTAGCGCTTGGCTTCACTGTGACTACGGTGGGAGACGAGGAGATATGACAAAGTGTATGTAGCGCTTGGCTTCACTGTGACTACGGTGGGAGACGAGGAGATATGACGAAGCGCTTGGCTTCACTGTGACTACGGTGGGAGATGAGGAGATATGACGAAGCGCTTGGCTTCACTGTGACTACGGTGGGAGACGAGGAGATATGACGAAGCATATGTAGCGCTTGGCTTCACTGTGACTACGGTGGGAGACGAGGAGATATGACGAAGCGTATGTAGCGCTTGGCTTCACTGTGACTACGGTGGGAGACGAGGAGATATGACGAAGTGTATGTAGCGCTTGGCTTCACTGTGACTACGGTGGGAGACGAGGAGATATGACGAAGCGCTTGGCTTCACTGTGACTACGGTGGGAGATGAGGAGATATGACGAAGCGCTTGGCTTCACTGTGACTACGGTGGGAGACGAGGAGATATGACGAAGGATATGTAGCGCTTGGCTTCACTGTGACTACGGTGGGAGACGAGGAGATATGATGAAGCGTATGTAGCGCTTGGCTTCACTGTGACTACGGTGGGAGACGAGGAAATATGACGAATCGTATGTAAAAGGAAAAGTCTTGTCCCAAGTTTTTGAGTTCTGAGAGCAGATAAGAATGTTTTCGGAGCAGGAGCACAAGTATGTCCTCGCAGAAAAATGTAGTGATGAGAACTTCCTGGTAAAACTGGCCTACCTGAGTGACATATTTGGAAAGCTAAATTAACTAAGTCTACAGCTTCAAGGGAAAGATAAACACCTCCCTCAGGTCACAGACAAGATCAGCTCTTTCACTCGAAAGCTTGCATCTGGGGCAGGCGACTTGATGAAGGAAATACTGATTCATTCGAGAACCTGCATGAATTTGTTGACACTACTGACTATGATGCCACCTCAGTGATTCCATATATTGGGCGGCAGGGTAGCCTAGGGTTAGAGTGGCGGACTAGCAACCGGAAGGTTGCAAGTTCAAACCCCTGACATATCTGTTGTTCTGCCCCTGAACAGGCAGTTAACCCACTGTTCCTAGGCTGTCATTGAAAATAAGATACTGTTCTTAACTGACTTGCTAAAGTTAAGTTAAATAAAGGTAAAAAATAAATAAATACATAAAAAAAATATTGAGGAACATATTTCACTGATGGGATTCTTTAAAAAGTACTTCCCTGAAAACAGTTCCCAATATGACTGGGTGAGAGATCCTTTCAATGCACCAGCTCCAACTGGTTTCAGCTCTGCAGAGGAGGACCAGTTCATTGATATGACGTCTGACTCCACATTGAGACCGAGGTTCACATCACAGACACTGAGTGAATTCTGGCTGAGTGTAGAGAGGCAGTATCCACTCTTAGGGCAGAGGGCCATGGGCATTCTTCTTCCTTTCTTATCTTTGTGAGACTGGCTTCTCTGCTGTTGCTGCACTGAAGACCAAGTACAGGTCCCAGCTAAACATTGAGCAGGAGCTGAGAGTTGCAGTATCATGCTATCTGTGCTCATTACGTAGCCATTAGCGATCACACTAATGATAACCTTCTTCTGGTAGAGATAGAAAAGCTTTCGCAAAAAACTTCTCGATTAAATGTTAATTACAAAGTAGCCTGCATCAATCTAATGGCCATTTGTTTTGCAAACACTGCAATCACATGAGCGCAACAGAAACATTAATAACCAAACAGTGGTCTCTTGCTGGTACCCATTTTTCCCATACCTCAAAAGCAGTCTGTTGATGAGGTTTAAGCATTGTTTTTTTCTATTTAAAAAGTATGATTTTGAAAAATGTACATTGTTTATTTATTTAAAACTTCAACAATACCTCCTTGTCTTCTGTACTCTATTATAACAGTAGTCATATACTGTGGTAGTTTATACTGTGGTATTCCATACTGTGGTAGTCTATACTGTGGTAGTCCATACTGTGGTAGTCCATACTGTGGTAGTCTATACTGTGGTAGTCTATACTGTGGTAGTCCATACTGTGGTAGTCTATACTGTGGTAGTCCATACTGTGGTAGTCCATACTGTGGTAGTCTATACTGTGGTAGTCCATACTGTGGTAGTCCATACTGTGGTAGTCTATACTGTGGTAGTCTATACTGTGGTAGTCCATACTGTGGTAGTCCATACTGTGGTAGTCTATACTGTGGTAGTCCATACTGTGGTAGTCTATACTGTGGTAGTCTATACTGTCGTAGTCCATACTGTGGTAGTCCATACTGTGGTAGTCTATACTGTGGTAGTTTGGACTGTGGTAGTCTATACTGTGGTAGTCCATACCCTGGTAGTCTATACTGTGGTAGTCTTTACTGTGGTAGTCCATACTGTGGTAGTCTATAATGTGGTATTCCATACTGTGATAATCTATACTGTGGTAGTCTATAATGTGGTAGTCCATACTATGGTAGTCTATACTGTGGTATTCCATACTGTGGTAATCTATACTGTGGTAGTCTATACTGTGGTAATCTATACTGTGGTAGTTTATACTGTGGTCGTTTATACTGTGGTAGTCTATACTGTGGAAGTCCATACTGTGGTAGTCTATACTGTGGTAGTCTATACTGTGGTAGTCCATACTGTGGTAGTCTATACTGTGGTAGTCTATACTGTGGTAGTCCATACTGTGGTAGTCCATACTGTGGTAGTCTATACTGTGGTAGTCTATACTGTGGTAGTCCATACTGTGGTAGTTTATACTGTGGTGGTCTATACTGTGGTAGTCTATACTGTGGTAGTCCGTACTGTGGTAGTCTATACTGTGGTAGTCTATACTGTGGTAGTCCATACTGTGGGAGTCCATACTGTGGTAGTCAATACTGTGGTAGTCTATACTATGGTAGTCCATACTGTGGTATTCTATACTGTGGTAGTCTATACTGTGGTAGTCCATACTGTGGTAGTCTATACTGTCGTAGTCTATACTGTGGTAGTCTATACTGTGGTAGTCCATACTGTGGTAGTTTGTACTGTGGTGGTATATACTGTGGTAGTCTATACTGTGGCAGTCAATACCCTGGTAGTCTATACTGTGGTAGTCTATACTGTAGTGGTCTATACTGTGGCGGTCTATACTGTGGTAGTCTATACTGTGGTGGTCTATACTGTGGTAGTCTAGACTGCAGTAGTCTATACTGTGGTAGTCTATACTGTAGTGGTCTATACTGTGGTAGTCTATACCTTGGTAGTCCATACTGTGGTAGTCTATACTGTGGTAGTCCATACTGTGGTAGTCCATACTGTGGTAGTCTATACTGTGGTAGTCTATACTGTGGTAGTCCATACTGTGGTAGTCCATACTGTGGTAGTCTACACTGTGGTAGACTATTAGGAGAGTGTATAAAAGTGTAGTTAGTTCTGAGGAGATGTGTGATCTAAATACCCCACAATGCAAAATAATAAGGTTAATATAGTAGTCTATCAAAATAATAAGGTTAATATAGTAGTATATCAAAATAATAAGGTTAATATAGTAGTATATCAAAATAATAAGGTTAATATAGTAGTAGATCAAAATAATAAGGTTAATATAGTAGTAGATCAAAATAATAAGGTTAATATAGTAGTATATCAAAATAATCCGACCAATTAATTTACTGAATTTAACTTTGACTATATGCAACTGTGTTGCTTTAAATTGTAAAGTAAAACATTTTGAACGTCTTTGACTACCACAAAAACACTTTTAAAGATCTAGAACAAGCCCCACAACTTTACTTGTACATTTTCCATCTAGTTATTATTATTTTTATTACTTGAAATTCATCTAACCTTTATACTAACATGCATATCCTTCTCCCTCTATCACCACTCCCTAATCCTCTTCTCCTCCCTCTATCACCACTCCCTAATCGTCTTCTCCTCCCTCTATCACCACTCCCTAATCCTCTTCTCCTCCCTCTATCACCACTCCCTAATCCTCTTCTCCTCCCTCTATCACCACTCCTTAATCGTCTTCTCCTCCCTCTATCACCACGCCCTAATCCTCTTCTCCTCCATTCGTGACTACAAGGCTCACTAACCTGACTCAAACCTCACACTTTATAACCCCTATTCTCAAACCCCTACACCTACCAACCCTCACCGTAAAACCCCTCACACACCCTCAGCACTTGAGGCCCCCTTCTCCCCCGCCCAGTCTCCCTGTACAATAGAATGTAAACAAACTCAGCAGCAAAGACAATCACCTCAGCACCTGTCACAACATCACCATTTAACAATCAGCAGCGCGTTTTAACTTCAAACACATACGACTGAACACACACACACACACGACTGAACACACAAATGCGCGCAAGCAAGCAAACACACACACACACACACACAGCTGAACACAGCCTGTCACACTGGGGTGGAGAAAGCCAGGGAAGAGATAAAGACGTGTGCATGGAGAGGAGGAGAGCTCTGACTACTGACTAAGGGGAGACCAGAGAGTCACCACCGAGAAGGTTGGTCCACCACAGAGCATGTTCTACAGACACTGCTACTGTACAGTCACATATTGTCATGAAATTCCCTAAAGTCAGGTGTGAGTTCCAAATTGCACCCTATTCCCTGTTTACATCAGTGTACTACTTTTGACCAGGGAATATACGGCTCTGGTCAAAAGTAGTGCACTATACATGGAATAGGGTGCCATTTGGGACACTGACTTGATAGATGTGTAGACTACAGATGTCGAATCTTAACTTGATCCCTCTTTTGTCGCGGAGAATTTTCCTGATGCCTCAAGAAATTCAAATGAGCTTCTTGAGTGGCTGAAAATGAGCAGTTCTCTTCCTCACCATGCAGGGGCAGTCAAGTCATTGGGATCAGGGGGTTGCTATCAAAATAATGTTCTCACTCGCTCAAACGCTATAGGCCTAGGTCCTACTACTGCAACATTCAAATGTACAAAAATCTGAAAATACAACTGTTTTTTATATAGCTTAATAACACAAGATATATATTGGTCTCCACTAGGCTACAACATACAAGTGTCTAGTCTATCCTAAGGTTACGAATGAACTGTCAAAATATTGTTCAAACCTGGGTTAGGTAGTTAGGGCACCTGCCTTCAGCACACAGATATAGACCTACCATGTTGGTTTCAATTCCGGCACTTCTGGTACAAATAACAAAATCACTGATTGACTTTATGTTGTTAAGCATTTCAAATATGGACAGTCCAGAGTGGTTTTACCCCCAATCTTTATAAGAAATAACCATACCAGACACTGTTGGATAACATAAATGGGAAACTTATTTTAGGGAGCGGTAATGAGGTGACCAATAATGGTTGCAATTGAGATCAGCTATGTGGGTGAATTTAGCGTGTATTGATGGTTTCCCATAACACCTTGCGGAACAGCAACATTTTTTTTTTTTTTATCGGAGTCCCTGCTTGGGATAACATTTTCCAGAAAAATAAGGAATAACTTTGTGAAATGTAAGTATAACGTCTATTTATTCACCTAATGATGTTAAAATATTCAACAAATGACTTTCATATTAACTTTGAAATATATATACTTTACCAGTCAAAAGTTTGGACACACCTACTCATTCAATGGTTTTTCTTAATTTTTTACTATTTTCTACATTGTAGAATAATAGTGAAGACATCAACACTATGAAATAACACATATGGAATCATGTAGTAACCAAAAGAGTCTTAAAGATCCACCCTTTATTTTTCTCAATTTTCGCCTAAAATGACCCAAATCTAACTGCCTGTAGCTCAGGCCCTGAAGCAAGAATTTGCATAGTCTTGATACCATTTGAAAGAAAACACTTTGAAGTTTATGGAAATGTGAAAGGAATGTAGCAGAATAAAACACATTATATCTGGTAAAAGATAATACAAAGATAAAACCAACCATTTAAAAAATATATGTATATTTATTTTTTAATGCAAGAGAAAGGGCATAATGAATTATTCTAGACCAGGCGCAATTTAGACTTTGGCCACTAGATGTGCAAAGTTTTAGAGTGATCCAGTGAAATCTTGCATATCTATTCAAAATGTTGTATCAAGACTGCCCAAATGTGCCTAATTGGTTTATTCATACATTTTCAAGTTCATAACTGTGCACTGTCCTCAAACAATAGCAATGGTATTATTTCACTCTAATAGCTACTGTAAATTGGACAGTGCAGTTAGATTAACAAGAATGTAAGCTTTCTGGCCATATCAGATATGTTTATGTCCTGCAACTGTTTTGTATTTCTTACAACCTCATGTTAATCACATCAGCCTATGTTATCTCAACCATCCCACGGACAAGACACCAATCCTGAAGAAGTTTTAAATTGCCCATTGTGTCCATAAGGAGAGGACAGCGGTTTAAAAGGGAAGTTCACCCCCCAAAACACTTCTGGGTCCTTTCTAACACTTGACTGATCGTTTCTCAGTACATCAGACAGTTTTTATGGCCGTTACTTGAGTGTTTAGATTGCGGTAATACTCTGATTTTACCCTGCCTTTCACATAGAAACCCCATGTAACGTCAAACGTCCATTATACCGCTCTGGCCTCCCATGACTACAATAGTTCTTGTAATGACTTTTTCGGCACCATTTTTCAGCTACCTTATTTTTGTAGGTACATTTTTACAAATGTATTTTGTTATTTTTTGTATTGCAATCCAGGAAGTAGATTAATGCGCGCCGCGAGTCAGGACGTAGGTTGGGACTTCCGAGGTGGGCGGGGTTGAAGGATGTATTTGCTGCCCTCATCAAATTGAATTAGAGTAAAGAATGTCAGAGAACTAAGAGGAAATTGTAGACCCGTCTTTTTTTCAGAATGGTACTCTTGTGCCATATCAGTTTGAGGCAGATTATACTGAGGAGTTCCATTCACGGGCTGACCAAGGAGCATGTTGTTTACGGAGCACCTGACAAATACAATTACATTTGATGACAACACTATGCAGCCATTGCAAGTGTGCCCGTTAGTTGACCTGTCAAATTTCAAGGGTTAGAGGTTCCAATCCTATTCTATTCATTCTGATTTCTATGCCGATGAGTTTACCAGAATGAATACACCCCTGAGGTAGAGAATGGTGCTTTTCCAGGGGCTCTACATAGCAGTCAAACTAAAACACAGACACCAATGATTGCATGGCATGTTATTGTTGGAATTGGCTAGCTAAAGTTAGCTCCTCCTTGGTTCGTTTTTCCACCGGTGGGATGTTGGGATGTAGGTCTGGTGTTCACCAGGATGATGTTGGGAGGTAGGTCTGGTGTTCACCAGGGTGATGTTGGGAGGTAGGTCTAGTGTTCACCAGGGTGATGTTGGGAGGTAGGTCTGGTGTTCACCAGTGGTGATGTTTGGAGGTAGGTATGGTGTTCACCAGGGTGATGTTGGGATGTAGGTCTGGTGTTCACCAGGGTGATGTTGGGAGGTAGGTCTGGTGTTCACCAGGATGATGTTGGGAGGTAGGTCTGGTGTTCACCAGGGTGATGTTGGGAGGTAGGTCTGGTGTTCACCAGGATGATGTTGGGAGGTAGGTCTGGTGTTCACCAGGGTGATGTTGGGATGTAGGTCTGGTGTTCACCAGGGTGATGTTGGGAGTGTGACGACCCTCTTGGTGGCCTTTTGTTTGTTTGCTTTGGCACCTTTCAACACCCTGCATTATCACATTCATGCATGCAAAACACTCACTTATACTACTGATTACTGATTACACACACCATTGTATATTTTCCTTAGTTGCTTTAGTTAATAAATATATATTTTGTTACTCCTTATCTCCACATTGTCTCCCTTTGTTACGGGCTTTGAGCCGGTTCGTGACAAGTGGGGACTCATCCGGGATCTTTGAACTATTGGTTTGGGAGACCGTGGAGGTACGTGTTTGGTTTGCATATTGAGTTTGATAGGCCCAGTATTGGTTGCCTTTGTTGTTTGGTTTGTGTGCTGCGTTGGAGAGAGATAATGGTTAGTTTCCAGGCCCTACCTAGCCTGGAAACTCTTGTTCTACTTTCTGTTGGGAAGTCAGTCTGAGGAGGTGAGTAAATCGGCTGTGTACCTCGGTAGGAGATTTGTGTAGGGTAGTGAAACTTGCTACCTGGAGCTATAGCCTTTTTCCCCTGATAGGCTTAGCGACGTGTTTCAATTTTGAACATGTTGGGCATGGTTAAATGTTTGTTATTTTTGTGTGGTGTCTGTGGACTGAGCAGTTGTCTCGGGGGCACATCCGTGGCTTGGTGGAATTTGCCAGCATGCTGGGGAGTTCTATTTCCTTGCCAGCGGGCTACAGTGCGTAAATACCCACCGCAAATCTGCACGAAGACTAGGGTTGAGTTATTGTAGGTTTTGGGGAAGCTCCGTATCTCATCTCTCTTCTGTGGTGCTCAGGGTGATTGTCATTTCTCTGGTTGTGGTCTGATGTGCTCAGCAGAGGGGTTGAGCAAGATTATTTACTTATGACTATGGTATCTCATGTATACAAGTTCATTCGCTTTCCATCAGAGGACCTGTTAGAATTATGTACTAAAGAACAGCTGTTGAAGATCGCTGAACACTACAAGGTTAAATGATTGAAATGAGTGAAATTCTGTTTCGTTGGAAGTGACTATGAATCGTTGGAAGTGGCTATGAATCGTTGGAAGTGACTATGAATCGTTGGAAGTGACTATGAATTGTTGGAAGTGACTATGAATCGTTGGGAGTTGTAAAAATTAAGAAGGACCCTGATGTTCTTTTGTTGGAGTTTGTAGCTGTTGGTCTTTTGTGCCATGTTCCTGAATGTTTACGTGACTGACCATTGTTTGGGGTTGTCATGTTCTATCTTTCCTGTCTGTTCCCTCCTGGTCTTGTGTTCTTCTTTCCTCTTAAATATTGCTTCCTATGCGCAAAGGTTGCTGAGGTCTGGGGAGGAGGAGGTTGGTTGGTGCAGGTGGAGGTGTGAACACATAACCCCTCATCAATTTGGGATGCAGAGGCTGTGTCAATTTGGGATGCAGAGGCTGTGTCAATTTGGGACGCAGAGGCTGTGTCAATTTGGGACGCAGAGGCTGTGTCAATTTGGGACGCAGGGCTGGTATGATGTTCCGGGGTCCTTGTTGGTCCCCGGTTTTATGGGGGGGAATGTGACGACCCTCCCACTCTGCCTGCCGTATTATGTCTTTGTTCTTGTTTCCTTATTAGGATGCCGGTGGGCAGAGTTGGGAGGGTCGTCAGCTTCATGGGAAACACCTGGGCCAGGTGTCTCCCAGGATAAATAGACCTCTTCCACATTCATGGAGGAGACTCTCTCCATGCAGACACCTTTGTAGATTGTGTTGTGGTTCTTGGTGGCCTTTTGTTTGTTTGCTTTGGCACCTTTCAACACCCTGCATTATCACATTCATGCATGCAAAACACTCACTTATACTACTGATTACTGATTACACACACCATTGTATATTTTCCTTAGTTGCTTTAGTTAATAAATATATATTTTGTTACTCCTTATCTCCAAGTTGTCTCCCTTTGTTACGGGCTTTGAGCCGGTTCGTGACAGGAGGTAGGTCTGGTGTTCACCAGGATGATGTTGGGAGGTAGGTCTGGTGTTCACCAGGGTGATGTTGGGAGGTAGGTCTGGTGTTCACCAGGGTGATGTTGGGAGGTAGGTCTGGTGTTCACCAGGGTGATGTTGGGATGTAGATCTGGTGTTCACCAGGGTGATGTTGGGAGGTAGGTCCAGTGTGTCAACTTTAAAGTCTGGGTCTTTGTATATGACCTGTTTGTCTTCCCACCTCTTGACAGCCTGCTGGACCAATCGGGTTCTAGACAGCCTGCTGGACCAATGGGGTTCTAAATAAGGCTGTCTTCTGTTCAGACACTCTTCTCTACCCAGTCCTTGACCTGTTTGGAATACTCCACACGGCTTCTTGGATCTCCTGAAAGATGTGTAACAGAATGACAAATTAGTCTTACTTAGTGTTTCCTTGAATCCTACTGAAAAATGACTGGAGGAGGCATGAGTGAAGGAACATGGGGTCCCCTCTTTGAAAAGGCTGTGAAAAAGATACACAAAAAATTGAACAAAGATTTAAAAAATCCGAGTTCATAGTCATGTCAGTCATGTCTGTTGCATCACCCCTCTCATCCTTCCATTCCCTCCCAGACAGGTAGAAACAGAAAGAACGATTGGTGATGTTGGATAGAGTCAGTCATTACATGTCAATTCAGGGCATGAGCTGATATTCTAAATGGTTTAATGTAAATAATGTAAAGGTTGGACTAGTAGTTGTCATTACAACTCATGCACCAGATAGAACCAGAGACATATATTTCTCTTGATGTTTTGGGAGGAACTTCCCCTTTAACACAATGGAGAGACAACATCAATTATCAATCTTTTCAAATGGCCTGGGAAGAAAAGAGCATGGGTTCAAGAGGATACATACCACCCTAGACATTACAAAACCGTCTGCCAGAGAGGATACATACCACCCTAGACATTACGAAACCGTCTGCCAGAGAGGATACATATCACCCTAGACATTACTAAACTGTCTGCCAGAGAGGATACATACCACCCTAGACATTACTAAACTGTCTGCCAGAGAGGATACATACCACCCTAGACATTACTAAACTGTCTACCAGAGAGGATACATATCACCCTAGACATTACGAAACTGTCTACCAGAGAGGATACATATCACCCTAGACATTACTAAACCATCTGCCAGAGAGGATACATATCACCCTAGACATTACTAAACCATCTGCCAGAGAGGATACATATCACCCTAGACATTACTAAACTGTCTACCAGAGAGGATACATATCACCCTAGACATTACTAAACTGTCTACCAGAGAGGATACATATCACCCTAGACATTACTAAACCATCTGCCAGAGAGGATACATATCACCCTAGACATTACTAAACTGTCTACCAGAGGGGATACATATCACCCTAGACATTACTAAACCATCTGCCAGAGAGGATACATATCACCCTAGACATTATGTCACCCTAGACATTATCTCCTGATTCATCAGCTGTATGGGGTGGTTGTTTGTCAGTTACTTGGCCAGCCACACGCTGCTCCTGCACACCGACACTTAGAAACGTATGCAAGACGTGATTCATTATTGGGTTGTTATTTTGCATGGGTACTTTGTACACCTGGCGACTGTGTCAGCGTGCACTGCGCCCGGCCCGCCACAGGAGTCGCTAGTGCACGATGGGACAAGGACATCCCTGCTGGTCAAACCATCCCCTAACCCAGACGAAGCTGGCCAATTGGGAGCTGCCAGATGGGTCTCCCGGTCGTGGCCGGCTGCGACAGAGCCTGGCTTCGAACCCAGAATCTCTAGTGGCACAGCTTGCACTGTGATGCAGTGCCTTAGACCACTGCGCCACTCGGGAGGCTGTGACTGGGTATTTCATCTCAATTAGCTCCTCGGCATGCATTGTATATGCTTCCTATGTGTCTGGTCAAATGTCAACAAACATTTGTCAAACACTGAATAAATATAACAACCAATTGCAAATAACTAGGTTAACAACAAAATCCCCAAACAGCATCTAACGCAGGACTCATAGAAACAACAAAACCTCCCAACAGCATCCCAACACAGGACTCATAGCAACAACAAACCCCCCCAACAGCATCCCAACACAGGACTCATAGCAACAACAAAACCTCCCAACAGCATCCAACACAGGACTCATAGCAACAACAAAACCTCCCAACAGCATCCCAACACAGGACTCATAGCAACAACAAAACCTCCCAACAGCATCCAACACAGGACTCATAGCAACAACAACAAAAAACCAACAGCATCCAGCACAGGACTCATAGCAACAACAAAACCTCCCAACAGCATCCAACACAGGACCCATAGCAACAACAGAACCCCCCAACAGCATCCAACACAGGACTCATAGCAACAACAGAACCCCCCAAACAGCATCCAACACAGGACTCATAGCAACAACAGAACCCCCCAACAGCATCCAACACAGGACTCATAGCAACAACAGAACCCCCCAACAGCATCCAACACAGGACTCATAGCAACAACAACAACAAAACAACAGCATCCAACACAGGACTCATAGCAACAACAAAACCTCCCAACAGCATCCAACACAGGACTCATAGCAACAACAAACCCCCCCAAAAGCATCCAACACAGGACTCATAGCAACAACAGATCCCCCAACAGCATCCAACACAGGACTCATAGCAACAACAACAAAAAAACAACAGCATCCAACACAGGACTCACAGCAACAACAAAACCTCCCAACAGCATCCAACACAGGACTCACAGCAAGAACAAAACCCCCAACAGCATCCAACACAGGACTCACAGCAAGAACAAAACCTCCCAACAGCATCCAACACAGGACTCATAGCAACAACAAAACCTCCCAACAGCATCCAACACAGGACTCACAGCAAGAACAAAACCCCCAACAGCATCCAACACAGGACTCATAGCAACAACAAAACCTCCCAACAGCATCCAACACAGGACTCATAACAACAACAGAACCCCCCAACAGCATCCAACACAAGACTCATAGCAACAACAAAAAAACAACAGCATCCAACACAGGACTCATAGCAACAACAGAACCCCCCAACAGCATCCAACACAAGACTCATAGCAACAACAAAAAAACAACAGCATCCAACACAGGACCCATAGCAACAACAACAAAAACCCAACAGCATCAAACACAGGACTCATAGCAACAACAAAACCTCCCAACAGCATTCAACACAGGACACATAGCAACAACAAAACCCCCCAACACAGGACTCATAGCAACAACAAAACCTCCCAACAGCATCCAACACAGGACCCATAGCAACAACAAAACCTCCCAACAGCACCCAACACAGGACTCATAGCAACAACAAAACCTCCCAACAGCATCCAACACAGGACCCATAGCAACAACAAAACCTCCCAACAGCACCCAACACAGGACTCATAGCAACAACAAAACCTCCCAACAGCATCCAACACAGGACCCATAGCAACAAAAAAAAAACAACAGCATCAAACACAGGACTCATAGCAACAACAAAACCTCCCAACAGCATCCAACACAGGACCCATAGCAACAACAAAAAAACAACAGCATCAAACACAGGACTCATAGCAACAACAAAACCTCCCAACAGCATCCAACACAGGACTCATAGCAACAACAAAACCTCCCAACAGCATCCAACACAGGACTCATAGCAACAACAAAACCTCCCAACAGCATCCAACACAGGACCCATAGCAACAACAAAACCCTCCAACAGCTTCCAACACAGGACTCATGGCAACAACAAAACCTCCCAACAGCATCCAACACAGGACTCACAGCAACAACAAAACACCCCAACAGCATCAAACACAGGACTCATAGCAACAAAACCTCCCAACAGCATTCAACACAGGACTCATAGCAACAACAAAAACCCCCAACACAGGATTCAGAGCAACAACAAAACCTCCCAACAGCATCCAACACAGGACCCATAGCAACAACAAAAAATGCCAACGGCATCAAACACAGGACTCATAGCAACAACAGAGGAGTCTACTCATAAATGCTCTCTTCAGATAGGAGCACCAGGACTATATATCTCCTCTCCCTTTGCCGGGGATTGCTGCATTAAATGGATTAAAGCGTTGAGGAGGGCAGCCAAGCGTTCATTCATTTCCTCCTGACTGAGGAGAGCAGAGAAATAACTTGTTTGGCAGAGAGTGCTGTAGAATCTGTTATCGTCACAAATGGAACGCTATTCCCTATATAGTGTACAACCTACCTTATGAGCCCTGGTCAACAGTAGTAAACTACGTAAGGAATACAGTGCGATTTGGAAGGCACACCATGTAATTCATATTGAGCTAGAATGGGATAGAGCTTGTGTAAGTAAGGGCATTTTGGGCCTGTGATTTTGAGGCTGGGCGGTGAGGGCTGTGGATGTATGCACAGGGTGAGTTCATGGGTGAGCAGAACGGGTGAGCGGAGGTGCAGTACTACAATGTATTGGTGGAGGAGCAGTACTACAGTGTATTGGGGATTAGTTTATTACCTTCATAGTACTACAGTGTATTGGTGGAGGAGCAGTATTACAGTGTATTGGTGGAGGAGCAGTACTACAGTGTATTGGTGGAGGTGCAGTACTACAGTGTATTGGTGGAGGAGCAGTACTACAGTGTATTGGTGGAGGAGCAGTACTACAGTGTATTGGTGGAGGTGCAGTACTACAGTGTATTGGTGGAGGTGCAGTACAACAATGTATTGGTGGAGGTGCAGTACTACAGTGTATTGGTGGAGGTGCAGTACTACAGTGTAGTGTTGGAAGAGCAGTACTACAGTGTATTGGTGGAGGTGCAGTACGACAGTGTATTGGTGGAGGTGCAGTACTACAGTGTATTGGTGGAGGTGCAGTATGACAGTGTATTGAGGATTAGTTTATTACCTTCATAGTACTACAGTGTATTGGTGGAGGTGCAGTACTACAGTGTATTGGTGGAGGTGCAGTACTACAGTGTATTGGTGGAGGAGCAGTACTACAGTGTATTGGTGGAGGTGCAGTACTATAGTGTATTGGTGGAGGAGCAGTACTACAGTGTATTGGTGGAGGTGCAGTACTACAGTGTATTGGTGTAGGAGCAGTACTACAGTGTATTGGTGGAGGAGCAGTACTACAGTGTATTGGTGGAGGAGCAGTACTACAGTGTATTGGTGGAGGTGCAGTACTACAGTGTATTGGTGGAGGTGCAGTACTACAGTGTATTGGTGGAGGTGCAGTACTACAGTGTATTGGTGGAGGTGCAGTACTACAGTGTATTGGTGCAGGTGCAGTACTACAGTGTATTGGTGGAGGAGCAGTACTACAGTGTATTGGTGGAGGTGCAGTACTACAGTGTATTGGTGGAGGAGCAGTACTACAGTGTATTGGTGGAGGAGCAGTACTACAGTGTATTGGTGGAGGTGCAGTACTACAGTGTATTGGTGGAGGAGCAGTACTACAGTGTATTGGTGGAGGTGCAGTACTACAGTGTATTGGTGGAGGAGCAGTACTACAGTGTATTGGTGGAGGAGCAGTACGACAGTGTATTGGGGATTAGTTTATTACCTTCATAGTACTACAGTGTATTGGTGGAGGTGCAGTACTACAGTGTATTGGTGGAGGAGCAGTACTACAGTGTATTGGTGGAGGTGCAGTACTACAGTGTATTGGTGGAGGAGCAGTCCTACAGTTTATTGGTGGAGGTGCAGTACCACAGTGTATTGGTGGAGGAGCAGTACCACAGTGTATTGGTGGAGGTGCAGTACAACAGTGTATTGGTGGAGGTGCAGTACAACAGTGTATTGGTGGAGGTGCAGTACCACAGTGTATTGGTGGAGGTGCAGTACTACAGTGTATTGGTGGAGGTGCAGTACAACAGTGTATTGGTGGAGGAGCAGTACGACAGTGTATTGGTGGAGGAGCAGTACTACAGTGTATTGGTGGAGGAGCAGTACTACAGTTTATTGGTGGAGGTGCAGTACTACAGTGTATTGGTGGAGGAGCAGTACTACAGTGTATTGGTGGAGGAGCAGTCCTACAGTGTATTGGTGGAGGAGCAGTACTACAGTTTATTGGTGGAGGTGCAGTACTACAGTGTATTGGTGGAGGAGCAGTACTACAGTGTATTGGTGGAGGTGCAGTACTATAGTGTATTGGTGGAGGAGCAGTACTACAGTGTATTGGTGGAGGTGCAGTACTACAGTGTATTGGTGTAGGAGCAGTACTACAGTGTATTGGTGGAGGAGCAGTACTACAGTGTATTGGTGGAGGAGCAGTACTACAGTGTATTGGTGGAGGTGCAGTACTACAGTGTATTGGTGGAGGTGCAGTACTACAGTGTATTGGTGGAGGTGCAGTACTACAGTGTATTGGTGGAGGTGCAGTACTACAGTGTATTGGTGCAGGTGCAGTACTACAGTGTATTGGTGGAGGAGCAGTACTACAGTGTATTGGTGGAGGTGCAGTACTACAGTGTATTGGTGGAGGAGCAGTACTACAGTGTATTGGTGGAGGAGCAGTACTACAGTGTATTGGTGGAGGTGCAGTACTACAGTGTATTGGTGGAGGAGCAGTACTACAGTTTATTGGTGGAGGTGCAGTACTACAGTGTATTGGTGGAGGAGCAGTACTACAGTGTATTGGTGGAGGAGCAGTACGACAGTGTATTGGGGATTAGTTTATTACCTTCATAGTACTACAGTGTATTGGTGGAGGTGCAGTACTACAGTGTATTGGTGGAGGAGCAGTACTACAGTGTATTGGTGGAGGTGCAGTACTACAGTGTATTGGTGGAGGAGCAGTACTACAGTTTATTGGTGGAGGTGCAGTACCACAGTGTATTGGTGGAGGAGCAGTACCACAGTGTATTGGTGGAGGTGCAGTACAACAGTGTATTGGTGGAGGTGCAGTACAACAGTGTATTGGTGGAGGTGCAGTACCACAGTGTATTGGTGGAGGTGCAGTACTACAGTGTATTGGTGGAGGTGCAGTACAACAGTGTATTGGTGGAGGAGCAGTACGACAGTGTATTGGTGGAGGAGCAGTACTACAGTGTATTGGTGGAGGAGCAGTACTACAGTTTATTGGTGGAGGTGCAGTACTACAGTGTATTGGTGGAGGAGCAGTACTACAGTGTATTGGTGGAGGAGCAGTACTACAGTGTATTGGTGGAGGAGCAGTACTACAGTTTATTGGTGGAGGTGCAGTACCACAGAGTATTGGTGGAGGAGCAGTACGACAGTGTATTGGTGGAGGAGCAGTACTACAGTTTATTGGTGGAGGTGCAGTACTACAGTGTATTGGTGGAGGAGCAGTACTACAGTGTATTGGTGGAGGAGCAGTACTACAGTGTATTGGTGGAGGAGCAGTACTACAGTTTATTGGTGGAGGTGCAGTACCACAGAGTATTGGTGGAGGAGCAGTACGACAGTGTATTGGTGGAGGAGCAGTACTACAGTTTATTGGTGGAGGTGCAGTACCACAGTGTATTGGTGGAGGAGCAGTACGACAGTGTATTGGGGATTAGTTTATTACCTTCATAGTACAGCAGTGTATGTAGCTGTGGTAGAGGAAGAGATAGAGTTAGGGCAGTGGTGGGAAAAAGTACCCCAATTTTCATTATTCTGCCCTTGCAAAAGAGTCCCCTTCTTAAGCTTAGCAGATAGATACACTCGGTACCGCTACTGTAGTGGAGAAGGATGATTGTAGGTACAGTAATAGTGACTGAAATGAGTAAAACAGAAATATAGAAAGAAAATAATAATGAGTATGACTTATTTTATGCTAGCTGATTACTCTGCTTAATTCTCAGTATTAACATGTTTTTGGATGCATGTTCTATAACATAGATATCTGCTGCAATATGTTCAGATTATTTTTTACTTTACTTACAAGACAATGCTTCTACAAAATGATAGCAAGACGGATGGAGTTTGATAACGTCTGCAGCTCTACAGTGTGACTTTCACCATTTTGAAATGTTAACAATTCTTCTTCTACAGGGTTTACAATATCAAATGAACAACACACATCAACACAGGACAGAGGCCCCAAGTGGTCAACAATGGAATTACACAATAGCCTAAAGAAACATAAACCCAACTTCAGGGGCCAGAATATTCATACTTGAGTAAAAGTCTAAAAGTATTTTGGTTTTAAATATACTTAAGTATCAAAAGTAAAAGTATAAATGATTTAAAATGTCTTATATTAAGCAAACCAGACAATTTTCTTGTTTTTTTAAATGTACGGATATTCAGGGGCACAGTTTAAACTCAACATTTGTGTGTAGTGAGTCCACCAGATCAGAGACAGTAGGGATGACCAGATTTGTTCTCTTGATAAGTGCGTGAATTAGACCATTTTCCTGTCCTGCTAAGCATTGAAAATGTAATGAGTACTTTTGGGTGTCAGGGAAAATGTATGGAGTAGAAAGTACATTATTTTCTTTATGAATGAAGTGGAGTAAATGTAAAAGTTGTCAAAAATATAAATAGTACTACTTTACACCACTGGGTTAGGGTAAGGGGTACAGCAGTGTATATACTGTAGCTGTAGTAGAGGAATGGGTAGAGTAAGGTTAAGGGGTACAGCACTTTGCATTATGCTGAGGTTGAGAGGAATTTTGGCTCTGCCTCTGGCTTTAATACCTGTGTGTGTGTGTGTGTGTGTGTGTGTGTGTGTGTGTGTGTGTGTGTGTGTGTGTGTGTGTGTGTGTGTGTGTGTGTGTGTGTGTGTGTGTGTGTGTGTGTGTGTGTGTGTGTGTGTGTGTGTGTGTGTGTGTGTGTGTGTGTGTGCCTGAGTGTCTGTGTGTGTGTGCCTGTGTGTATGTGCATGTGTGTGTGTGTGCAAGCTCAGTGTGTGTGTGTAGGGCTGGGCCAGGGTGGCTCAGTCTGCCAGATAATTACACAGCCTGGTGGAGGAGGCTACTTGGTATTCTACACACACCCAGATGAGAGAGAGAGAAGGGGGAGATAGATTGAGAGAGAAGGGAGAAAGGGAGAGAAGGAATTAAGTGAGAGAGGGAAAGATGGAGGGGAGCGAAATGTAGAGAGAAAGATACAAAGAGAAAGGGATAGCGAGAGCGATGGAGAGAGAGAGAAAAGGGAGAAAGAGAAAGTAAGGAGAGAGGGAGAGAGAAAGAGGGGAGAGAGGGGGGAGTGGGAGAGAGAAAGAGGGGAGAGAGGGGGGAGAGGGAGAGAGAAAGAGGGGAGAGGGGGAAGGGATAAGGGTGAGAGAGGGAGAGAGAGATAGAACAGAGAAAGGCCATCTATCTCATTTAGTGCTGCAGTATCAGTAGGTCCTCCCTCCCTCCAGACAGTATCAGTAGGTCTTCCTTCCTTCCTTCCCTCCCTCCCTCCCTCCCTCCCTCCCTCCCTCCCTCCCTCCCTCCCTCCCTCCCTCCCTCCCTCCCTCCCTCCCTCCCTCCCTCCCTCCCTCCCTCCCTCCCTCCCTCCCTCCCTCCAGACAGTAGCAGTAGGTACTCCCTCCCTCCAGACAGTAGCAGTAGGTCCTCCCTCCAGGCAGTAGCAGTAGGTCCTCCCTCCAGACAGCAGCAGTAGGTCCTCCCTCCAGACAGCAGCAGTAGGTCCTCCCTCCAGACAGCAGCAGTAGGTCCTCCCTCCAGACAGTAGCAGTAGGTCCTCCCTCCCTCCAGACAGTAGCAGTAGGTCCTCCCTCCAGACAGCAGCAGTAGGTCCTCCCTCCAGACAGTAGCAGTAGGTCCTCCCTCCTTCCCTCCAGACAGACAGACATTACAGCCAGGGCTATAGACTACGGAAGGAGGATACGTATGTGTTTGTGTTCGTACAGGAAATTATATACTTGTTATTTCGACAGATCAGCGGTCATATGTCAACATATATGCTTTGATTAATAAGGTGGTCTGGCAGTGTATTGACTCACTGTATACCATGTAATAACACACACACACACACACACACACACACACACACACACACACAGACACACACACACACACACACACACACACAATGTATTGACTCACTGTATACCATGTAATAACACACACACACACACACTCACACACACACACACACACACACGCACACACACACACACACACACACACACACACACACACACACACACACACACACACACACACACACACACAATGTATTGACTCACTGTATACCATGTAATAACACACACACACACACACACACATACAGTGTATTGACATGGCTGTATACCATGTAATAACACACACACACACACACACACACACACACACACACACACACACACACACACACACACACACACACACACACACACATACAGTGTATTGACATGGCTGTATACCATCCATATAATTAATGTTAGGAGACATAGGCAGTGTATTGACATGAAGTTCTACCTTGTAATTAATGTATGAACGACATGGGCAGAAGTGGTATCCTCGTCAGGTTATAAGTCAAGGCTATCGTATTCCCTCTGCTCAGCCCCGGTCTGTTTTATGTGGGTCTGTTGAAATAGTAGAAACATTGATGATAGTGATGGACTGATAGAGAGTAAGGATTTCTGTGATTTAAGAATGCCTCTCACACATACTGTACATATGAAAGCACATCGATCTCTGAGAAAATAGTAGTGAATTATATGCAAGAACAATTCAGTCAATGCACAAATACACTGTATATACAGCCTTGGTTGAATGACCACTCTCTGTCTGCTCTAAAGTGAATTACAGGGTAATTAATACCTACAACATATTCACACATGAATTATACCCATTTCCTACTTCCTTCTAGAGCTCTGCTTAGCTAGAATAATCGTAAGACCTGAATCATCGTCTATTCATGTTAAACAGCCTCCCCCCAACACCCTATGTATCTCTGTCTTTGGTTAGGGCTGTATCTCTATCTTGGTTATGGCTGTAGCTGTGTCTTGGTTATGGCTGTATCTCTGTCTTGGTTATGGCTGTATCTCTGTCTTGGTTATGGCTGTATCTCTGTCTTGGTTATGGCTGTATCTCTGTCTTGGTTATGGCTGTATCTCTGTCTTGGTTATGGCTGTATCTCTGTCTTGGTTATGGCTGTATCTCTGTCTTGGTTATGGCTGTAGCTGTGTCTTGGTTATGGCCTATGCAGTTTGCAGAAGGAAGCAAAACACCTTTTTGGTAGTCAGAGCAGGAAGTTGAGATAGGGAAGGGGATGGAGAGTGTAGGGAGGTGAGGGAGGGATGACAGAAGAGAGGAGGGTGGCATCTGGGTGGTGATGGGGAGGAGGAGGAGGAGGAGGAAGGATCAGGAGGGGAGAGGAGCAGGGGGAGAGGAAGAGGGGGAGGAGGAGGAGGAGGGGAGGGAGGGAGGGATGAAGTAGGGAGGGAGAAAGAGGAGAGAGGAGGGAGGAGGGAGGAGGGGACTCTGCTGCATAGCATAGAGATTGATTGTCACTCTGTCCTCGTTCTTCTTTCAGGAGAGGTGTGTGTGTGTGTGTGTGTGTGTGTGTGTGTGTGTGTGTGTGTGTGTGTGTGTGTGTGTGTGTGTGTGTGTGTGTGTGTGTGTGTGTATGTGTGTGTGTGTGTGTGTGTGTGTGTGTGTGTGTGTGTGTGTGTGTGTGTGTGTGTGTGTGTGTGTGTGTGTGTGTGTGTGTGTGTGTGTGGTGAGCTTCACTGAGGGGTGACAGCAAAGAGGCAGGATCTGTTCCTGTCAGACTCATTCTCTGTCTCAGTCCCCAACACTGGGATACGAGCTATAAGGCTACATGCTCATTCTCTGTCTCAGTCCCCAACACTGGGATACGAGCTATAAGGCTATATGCTCATTCTCTGTCTCAGTCCCCAACACTGGGATACGAGCTATAAGGCTACATGCTCATTCTCTGTCTCAGTCCCCAACATTGGGATACGAGCTATAAGGCTATATGCTCATTCTCTGTCTCAGTCCCCAACACTGGGATACGAGCTATGAGGCTACATGTTCATTCTTTGTCTCAGTCCCCAACACTGGGATACGAGCTATGAGGCTACATGCTCACTGGCCTGCATGCTAAAAGGCTAACTGTGGTGTATTCACTTTAAATGAGGGCTATGAAACTAAGGCTAACAGTCTCTTGGTGTCTTTTGGACCAATCAGATTATTTTTAGCCATATAGATCTCCAAGAAGTGCATGAGAGGGGCAAATGGTTGATTTGGGTCTCTGGCACAGGAGGTTGGTGGCACCTTAAAATTGAGGAGAACGGGCTCATGGTAATGGCTGGAGCGGAACAGGTGGAATGGTGTCAAACACGTGGTTTCTG